>NW_024466718.1:0-333715 GCF_017591425.1 Ochotona curzoniae
CCTTTCTATTTTTGGATGTCTTTTATGGTCACTTGAAATCTAATTCAGGGGACTAGCAGCTTCCTTCTCCAAGAATGCATAAAATAAGGAGAAATATGTTTTTTTAAGCTGGTTTATGTCTCTCTGAGCACATCTTAAGCCTTGAGCCGTTAGGGATTTGCTGGAGGCAATTCCCATCTTTGCAATATCCAGTGCTGGACCATACACATGAGGGATGCTCAGTTAATGCTTCCTCTTATGCTGTTGGTCACACCACAGGAGAGGGTCAAAGGTGTCCATGGATGCCGCTTAGCAACATTAGTTATGAATGTCGAACAATAGACAGACAAACGTAAGGCAAGAGGAAAATGAGGGATGAGACAAGAAGTATCAAGATGTTTATGGTGGTTGCTACTCTCAAATATCTAGCCATTATCCAAGGCATTATAGCTTTAGATCACCTGCCGTTGCTCACCGTGTGGTCACTACATATGCTATTTGCTTTATCATCACAAATTGAAAACTTTTCCTTTTAAAATGGCAAGAGGCTAGCACTGAGTATTAAAATTTTCTATGGAAAAAGCCAGGGCATTAAGTCGTTTACAGGGTCTTGTTTGGAAAGACAGATTTGACATTTGGAAATCTTTACAGTCACCCACTGCCATTTTTATGATCATTTCGGTCTACGTCATAGAGAAAAAGTGTCAAGATCCACATATCTCCTTACAAGTGAGTTAAATAAAAGAAAGTTAACTTACTTACACTTGACACAACTTGCTATCCTCAAAAAAAAAAAGTGAGGCTTATCACTATGCTGAAAATTGCCTACTTATTTTAGTAAAAATCATATTATAGGTATAACTTACAAAAATTATCATTGGTTATATCATTTAATTTAATTCCTCATTAGCGGCTTTAAAAAGCTCTTCATTTGCTCCACTTGTCCTTAGGTAACATCATCTTATCTTAAATGCCACTCATTTATTAAATATTGAATACCTGATTAAAATCATCTCATCCATTTGAGAATAAATATGTATAATTCATGTTGTTTGCTCTCACAAGTTTCACATTTTATTTATGTTTTAATGAAGATGTATGCATTTATTTGAAAGGCAGAGTGACAGAGAGAGATCAAAGGCACAAAGAAATCACCCATCAGCTGATTGATTTCCTAAATGGCCACAACAACCATGGGTGGACCAGGTAGATGCCAGGAGCTTGAAACTCCTTCCAGGTTCCCTATGCGGGTGGAAGGGGCCCAGCTGCATGAGCGATCTTCTGCTGCTTTCCCTGCATTAGCAGGGAGCTGGCTAATACCCGTAGCAGCCAGGACTTGAACCAGCCCTCTGATCTGGATTGCTAACATCAAAACAGCAGCTTAACCTGATATGTCACAATGTCAACCTCTTCACATTTAAACTGTAAAATGTTCACCCACAATCAGCTGCTTTGTAAGGAAATGTTGGAGTACTATGTCATATTATTTTATGTAATATATATTATATGTTTTGTATAATAAGATTCTGTTACATGTAGCAACACATTATATGACTGTAATTCCACTGCAATGTTATGTTTTTAACTTTTTGTTACTTTGTTTTAATTAATTTTTTTATTTGAATGGTAGAGTTACAGAGGAAGAAGGAAAGACAAAGAGAGATCTTCTGTCTACTGGTTAACTTCCCAAACGGCCACAATGGCCAGAGCTGAGTCGGTCCAAAGCCAAAAATCAGGAGTTTTTTCTGACTCCCCGACATGGGTTCAGAGCCATGGACTTGAGCCATCCTCCACTGCTTACCCTGACCTTAAGCAGAGAGCAGGATTGGAAATGAAGCAGCCAGGACTCGATCCAGAGCTTATATGAGATGCTGCCATTATAGGTTGAGAACAACTAGCCAGCCTACTATGCCACAGCACCAGCCCCATGTGTTTTTGAATTTTAAAAATCCATATTTGAAATACAAAAATGTCTGGGGCTGACATTGTGACACAGTAGGTTAAGCCACTCTTCCAGAAACTACCTTTCAAACAAGTGGGACCTGGCAAAGAGAAAGATTTCCTCATAAAACACCTTTTCCATTTAAATTAGTTTGTACCTTGACTGTGATCAAAACGTATTTGACTTTAAATCCAGCATTGTTATGGACTACTCTTAGGGTCATAAGTACACCCAAAGCCTCAACGTTGCCCTTTAGCATTCCCAACCTCTCTCTCTGTCTCTCTCTGTCTCTCTCTCTCTCCTCTCTCTGCTGTGGTGACCCCCTGTCTATACATCCTATAATCCACAAAACAGGAAAATTCTCTAGACTTGAACTTCCAAACAAGAAAGAGATACGCTCTTCTTCTATGGGTTGTGGAGAATAAGAAGTCAAAGGCTGGTGGGTACAGAAGGAATGTTTGCTTGCTTGCCTCCTGCTTGGATCTGAAAACCTCCAGTCGCTGGGATGTCCGTGAAATGATCCCTCTTGATTCTTCAGCATCCTTCCTTGACCCTAGCCCTTCCCTTGCCATGCAGTCACAGCTTCACTAAACAGCTGTCTCTTGATTCATATAATGAAGCATGTTGGGAAAGTGTGCATTATGCATTAAATCGGTGAACAAATATTTGCTATGTTTCCACCATTGCAGTGATGGGCTTTGTCTGCACAGTGGGTGAAACATAATCCCTGCTCTCAAGAATTAATAGACAAGCCAGTTTCAAAAGACTCTAGTGGTTAAAATCTTCAACAGTCCTTCATGATTAATCTAGAAATGGAGGGCTGGCAAGAAGCAGGTGCTTCGTTAAATGTAAATAGGAATTGTTCATGTTGTCATGAGCTCCCAGAGGCAGCATGTCCCATCAGAAAAGACTTGACCTCTCCAAGGTCTGTCTGACCGCCTTAGGCCAGATGTGGGTGTTTCATCTTGTTTTGCTTTTTAATTAGACCAGTTATCTCTCCGTCTTTGAACATCGGAAATGACACTAGTGATATTTTGGAAAGTCACACTAGCTTTTCAGAATGACTTTTAATATGGCAAATCTTGTACCTGAAGGAAGCATTTGTTTCTTACAAAATTAGGCTGTCAGTAGGAACTTGGTCAGTTACTGAAGAACATGCTGAATTCCAACCAAAGGAATATATTCTGTCCAACAAGAACTGCAGTGTCCATTGCTGTAGGTTGAAGATGCAACCTCTGGCCTTAAACAAAGTCCATCTCATGAAAGCTGCAGGAATAACCATGAAGCTGAGCTGACCATCAAGCCCAGAGTCCTGTACTCCTGTCCTCTGACCCTTTCCAAGGGTCTTCCTTCTGGGCATTGCTTATGAACATTTAACTAGAAACCTTAAACCAGGAAGTGGAGATGACATGAGACTCAAATTAACCTGCTCAAGCCTCTATTCTTCATCTGCTCCAGCTTTCCTTAGAAGAAGCTCTTGACCCTTGGATGCCAGAAATAGATGGCCATATTTTCTTTATGTCATTATGGTTTCCTTATCACATCTATGCTTCTTTCAGCTTTGTTTAACCTGAGGGATCTTCTGAGTGTTGTCATTTTGATGACAGAATTCCGAAGGGAATGCACATGACATGGATATAAAGATAGACACTAAAGATAGAAAGCAACAGTGGCTTCTTTTAGTCCTCTAGTTGTTTTGTTCGGATTTTTCCACTCCCATTTGTGGAGTGTTCACATGGCTGGTTCATGCTGGACACAGAAGGCCTTGGTAGGTATTCCAGCTTGCAAAGACCCAAGGTGACAGAGAACATCTGAGGGGAGTGATTTTACAGGTTCTGGAGAGTTGTGGGAGCACAGGAGGGGAGCTAATACCACCTTCGGGTCTGTTATCCTTGCCATGAACTCATCATTCAGAATAAAGCCGGGGAAAGAGACTTTCAGTTATTGGAGTCTTGGAAGAAAGAGTTACTCATTCAAACATTTTAAAAGCCATTTTGTATTTTCTAGTTTCCTTTTCCCACTTTCCTAGCTTTTATCTCCAATCACCTGTCCATTTGGAAAATTGATGAAGCTTTCCCAACAATCATCAAAGACACAAATAGGGACCAGGAATGTGTAAAGCTCAGAAGAGCACAGCGTTTGTAAGCCCCAGGCATGTGTTAACCATTTCCTCCTCTCCTTCATTCCCTCAGATCTTCGCCCAGGAGGAGTCTGGAACCTGACCAAGGGGTGTCCATGACCCCAGCGGCTGCTACGTGAAAGGGCAGCAATGAAAGGGTTATCCGGCAGCCGCAGCCATCACCACGGGGTCACCTGTGATTCCGCCTGCGACTCGCTATCGCACCACTCGGAGCGCAAGCCGTATCTGCTGAGCCCCGTGGAGCATCACCCTGCCGACCACCCCTACTACACGCAGCGCAACTCCTTCCAGGCCGAGTGCGTGGGCCCCTTCAGCGACCCGCTGGCCAGCAGCACCTTTCCACGCAGGCACTACACATCTCAGCAAGAACTGAAGGACGAGTGCGCACTGGTGCCACGCACACTGGCCAATAAGGCAAACCGCATCCCTGCCAACCTGCTGGACCAATTCGAAAGGCAGCTGCCACTGGGCCGCGATGGCTACCACACGCTGCAGTACAAGCGCACGGCCGTGGAGCACCGCAGCGATAGCCCTGGCCGCATCCGTCACCTGGTGCACTCGGTCCAGAAGCTCTTCACCAAGTCGCACTCGCTGGAGGGGCCGTCCAAAGGCAGTGTCAACGGGGGCAAGGCCAGCCCCGATGACACGCAGACAGTGCGGTACAGCAAGCGCAGCAAGAGCAAGGAGCGACGCGCAGAGCCCAAGGCCCGGTCCAGCGCTTCCCCGGGCTGGTGGAGCTCCGATGACAATCTTGACAGTGACATGTGCATCTACCACGCGCCCTCGGGGGTGATGACCATGGGCAGGTGTCCTGACCGCTCCACCTCGCAGTACTTCATGGAGGCCTACAACACCATCAGCGAGCAAGCGGTGAAGACCTCCCGGAGCAACAACGACATGAAGTGCTCCACCTGTGCCAACCTGCCCGTCAATCTGGATGCACCACTGTTGAAAAAAAGCGCCTGGTCCTCGACGCTCACAGTGAGCCGCGCCCGGGAGGTTTACCAGAAGGCCTCGGTGAACGTGGACCAGGCTATGGTGAAGTCTGAGTCGTGTCAGCAAGAACGATCCTGCCAGTACTTGCAGGTACCATTTATGTGGAGGGAAGGGTGCCTGGGAGCTGTGACCAACCTCATGGTTTGGGCTAAAATCCTGGGTTTAATCCTAGCTCTTCTAATCATTGTGAACCTGGGCATGTGTTCCTGGACTAGGTGTCCCTGATATGAAAACAAATGGGAATGAATGCTCCAATTTCATCCATTTATCCTAACAGACTAGCCTGCCCTTTCAGATAAAGGTGAAAAGCTCTTCCTGTCTTGTGTGAGGGATCATGAGATAGAGAGGAGAACAAAGGGGAAGCTGTGTGGATTCTTGAATAAATCTGCCATTCATATAAATGAATGGAGGTGGATATTTGGCTATTTATGGTGAAGACACCTGGATACCTGGATACCTGCTGATGCAGACTCTTGGAGAGAGTGGTCATGGTTCAGGTAATTGAGTGCCTGCCACCTTCTGTGGGAGACCTGGATTGAATACCCAGCTCCCAGCATTAGTTTACTGGGGAGTAAACCAGCAGATAGGAGCTCTTTTGCTCTCTCTCTCCCTGCTCTCTCTCTCTCTCCCTCAATTTTTTTTTTTTAAATAAACTGTCTTTAGAAAAAAAAAAAAGTAAGCAATGATCTTTTGGAATGAGCTGAATTGTATCAATCAGGGATTTTGTTTTAATTGTAAAATTCTGCCTGAAGATTTAGGCTTGGGAAGTTAGACTTGTGTCTTTACCACTGCAGTGGTCCTCACCATCGTTAGCCAGTGAGCCCACCCATCCATCCAGTGCATAACGAACCAGGATGAGGCCCTAGGCTTTGAGGCACTGAGGGTAGAGGTGGAGCCAGTTGAGGGCCCAACAAGCACAGCTGCAGAGACCGGCACAACAGAGCAGAGGAGGAAGAGGGAGGATCAGCAAAGACAGTGTAATTAGTGTCAATGTTGAAGTCCCCCACATGTACACAGCGCAGACAGGCTGCTCTCCCTCCACAGTCTCCTCACATGCTTGCTGCCGTCCTCCAGTTCACTGACATCAGATTTTACTGGAATGCAAAATTTTACTGGGGAGGGGCATTCAGTTTCTTCCATCTGGTATTATGGTTTTCCCCAAAGCACAACTGTCCACAGAAACGACCTTCATATTTATCCTTCTCACAGTATCTTTTGTCTTCGTTCCGTCCTATTAGTACTATTTTAAAAGGAGAAAATACTGTTTATAGTGGATTATAAGTATATGATATAAGTATTTCCCCCTTCCATCTTAAGAAGGCATGCAAAGAAAAGTTCTTCTACTAAGGACCTCTTCTGGCTGTCTTTGGACTCCTAACAAACATGGCTCCTTGCAAGAGTGCCTCCTCCGCTGAGAGTCCAAGGGCTGTGACAGTGGCAGAGTCCATGCTCCCAAGCTCAGAGAAGTCGTTAATGTGTAGATAAATTTTATAAGTAACATACTATTACATTATCAGTATTTCCCACTGAAGATGGCATTGCTTAATATACTGCAAGGTGGCTATATGCATTAGTAAGTCATCAAGAACTATGAATAACCCAGAATTAAATGAATCTTTTTATCCACCTAAAATATTGATAAGTAGACTCAAAGTAAAGACTTAGCAGGTTATCCTGTCAGCATATGCCAGAGGAGGAACTAGAATCTGAACTTCTTAATTTATAGATGCAGCAGAAAGCGGTACAAATTCTTTAAGTAATAAATCTATCCACCACTGAAAGTGTTTCCTCAAGGATGCTTATCTAGAAGAAAAGATGGATAAGAACACAGAAGCCCAAAAATGCAACAGATTTCCTCTGTGAAGGTTCAGAGACTGGCCACAAAAACGCAACAAAATTTGCAATCCTGCTTTAATGAATAGTGGTGAGACTGGATGAGAAGGATCAGATTAAGGAAGGATGTAGAGTGTGCATCTAGCATCAGCTTTGTTTATAGCCAAATGCTTTCATGATGCTCACATACTGCCTGCATTTTTCCTACCTTAAATTGTGTATTTCTTTACTTTTTTTTCCCCTCTTTTCCTCTTGTTTTTTTTTTTTCCTTCAGATGCTTTTTTGAATTAACAAGTCTCAAGCGGTAGAAGTGCAGTATAAGGAAAGCAAGAAGGAAACTAGGACTCACTGCAAAACCGACACACATTTCACATCATTATTTTATTTAGTAGTAACAATAATCCTGAGCCCTAGACAGCAGACTTCTCAGTTCTTAAAGGGAGAAAACAGGCTGAGAACTATCAAGTTGGCTGGGGCCCTGTAGCCTGCAAGTTGCAGAGCTGACCTTTGCACTTGCATCTACTTGATGCCAAAGTCACACTCTTCCTCACGTGGCCCCTGTGCAACCTTAGGATCAAGGACATGAGGAAACACAATAAATAAAACCTATAAAACAAATCTCATTAAATGCTCTTTAGTTAAAATCAAGATGGAATCTTGCAGATTTAAGTACAGGATTGTGTCTAAGAGCATTATGGGATGTCACATTCTACAGATTTGGAAATTCTGTTTTCAAAGTATCTGTCTTCTTAAGCCATATTTTCAGTGAAACATTTGAGGCACATATAAAGCTATAAAAAACATAGTAAATTATAGGCAATGTTACTCTATACCTCACCCAACTAGAGAAAAAGAAATATTAATTTCAGTAGATCAGACTGATATATCCTCAACCCCATTTTTCTTCTTCTCCTCCCCAAAATAATAACTATTCTGACTTTGCCACAGAAGCCATCTTGGTTTTCAATTTTTCAAATACTGAAGAGTTGAAAAAGTTCATCTTTGTCTTCTACATTGGACAGTAATTTACCCTGAACCAAGCCAGTTCAACCCTTTAAAGCACAAACTAAATTGTAGGTGACACCCAATATAAGTGCTGACATTTGTTGAGTTCCTACTGTATTCAAGGTTTTCAAACTGAAACAGCAAGTTTTCTACTTCAGAGTGGGGAGGCAGTGAGTCAGTGTAAGATGGAACCAATGTGAGGAGGTTGAAAAAGTCCTGTCAAGACCGGGAGGAAAGAGCTATGCACTCACACAGCGAAGGGGGTGAACTGGAAATACTTCCCGAGAAGGGGCTCCTACTTCCTTCGTGCCTCGAGGCAGGGTGGAGGAAATCTACCATCCCGTGGAAGTTATTCCTCAGAAAATAGTTTGAGCAGAATGCAGGTCCCAGGGAACAATTTCATTTGTAAATTCGTTCTTAGAAACAAACTTGGGAAAGCAGAAACATTTTTAATTTCCAGTTATTTTGCCTTTGCTATCAATATCGAAGCTAGATTTCCAAGTTTGTTTAGCATCAACATCACACGGTTTTGTTAGTGAGCAAGCCACTGTCCCACTAGTTCCACTAACAGGACCCTAATAGGGCTGCAGCTGTTTGCCACTAACTAGTGGCCTGCCGTGGTTCTTTGTACTCTCTGGGCCTCCTTCCTGCACTGTAAAATGAGGCAGTTGAATGTAAAAATCTGTAAGTTACATGCTTCAGAGCACTAATTAGAGCAATTTTCAAGAGTTGGAAGGTTTGAGGTTCTCATTTGAAAAATGCCTACTAAAAGTAGATGTTCTCTAAATGTTGCCGAATTTGGTCTCTGAAACTCTAGAGATAATTTTAGAGTTGAGGAACCTGAGATTTAGTATACTAAGTAATGTGCCATGGACATACAACTGGCATATGACCGCATGTGCCACTGGTCTGTGGCACGCCTGATTGCTGTGCCTCGGAAGCCTCTGTATGCTCTTCCTTGTCTCTGCCTGTAGTGCACACACCTCTCATGTGCCAGAAATGATCACTTTCTCATTTAGGAATCAAAACACCTTTGTAACGTACTTAGTATTGATTTTAATTCTATAGCTAGTGAAATACACAGACGATTGCATCATTTTCCTAGCAACACACAGATAGTAAGTGAAGAAGCTAACAGCTTCTAACAGTCTCAAATCTGTCCAACCCCATAGTATGTTTTAGAAAAATGCATATTCCTTCATGTCATTACAAGTTTTATTTCATAGCCGTTGTGTTTGTGCATTCTATCCTTTGTGTGCTGGCTGTTAAGAGCGCATGGGTGATAAATTAGATTAGCAATGGAATGATTGATTATGTCTTTAATTTGACTCAAGGTTGACTGAACAAAGTTCAAATTAATAGCAACAACAGAATCTAAATACTGGCAAATTTTCAATTCCCTCTATGTAGAATTATCATTTAGAATTCATTTAGACCATTGCCAGAATTTTATAAAAATTAAGAGACCTTAGGCATTTAGCTACAGCTGGCATGCACTGAGAAATCAAACATTATAGCTTGAAACCATTGTAAATTATATTTAATACAATCAATTGGGGGTATGTGTTCAACTCACACGCTGTAGTTAATTTGGAAAAAAAAAATGACACCCTTTCCCCCCAATATTGTTATTTTTAAATGTCAAGAATCAGATGTCTGCTGTTTAGAACTATTGTACCATTGCCAGTGACTGTCTGTATTAGGGTTTGGAACTGGAACATGGATTTGAAGACATTAAAACTGTTTAATTCCCAGTTGAGATGTGGTTGGCTTTTATACATTTGGAATAAAGCATTTATGGCACATCTCAGGGTAAGTGCTAGTAGTTAAGTAAATAATACAGAGAGGGGCTCTGTGGAGTAAAAAAAAAAAGTGGTTTTTGTTTTTGCTTTTAAAAAAGCAAATTCTTGGTTGTTTGTTCCTTTTTATGTAAATGTTATGTGCTGAATGATTGGCGTGAAAAGCCATTCAGAAGAGCAAGATTTTAGATTTCCAACTGTTAACCTAGAAAAAAAAAAAGCAACCTTCAAATCATGTATTTTGCATTCATCCAGAAGCAGAAACAGGAGAAGGGAAACAAAACGCTCTCCGGTAGAAGTGGAGACACACACTGAGAGGGAACGAGGGAGAGCGAGGCAGAGACTGAGAAAGCACTGCCAGAGATGAGATTGTAGCAGAGCAAAATGATCGACCTGTTTAAGGCTGAATGGGTTTCTTCAGTTTGTGTGCAAGTTTCAAGAAATGGAAGGACTGACCAGGTTTGGGTATAACTCTTTGATTACTTTGGGTTTGGTGAGTGTGTGCTGTTGTTTTAGATGGGCTTTTGGTGGGGAAGAAGGCTAATTTGTGTTATTTCATTTCTTCTCTAAATCACAGCTAGTAAGATCAACAGCCAGCAAACTAATGCATGTCCTGACAGAAAGAAAAACGGGTTGAGAGAGTAGATCCCTGTAAGTCTGTGTGTCCATAGAGGTTTTTAAGATGCTTAACAGAAGCCTGTGTGCGGTGTTGGGTGGTGGGTTAGAGGGCATTATGCGGCTGAGAACTGAGATGGGATCGGTTCTTTTCCAGGACTAGAATGCTCAGTATTTACTGTTACTTTGCAAATTTTAAATTTCTGGGTGAGATTTTTTTGGTCTGTTTAAATCAGACCCCACAGAAGAGCCCAGAAGCAGCATTCAGAGTATGCATGAACCCAGAATTGTATTTGCTACAGGGACTGATATTTTTCAAATCTGTTCAAGATTATTTCCATCTTTGCCCAGTGGGAGTTTTCTTCCCCTGGCTGAGAATTTTTCTTCCTCTTGTCTTGGAACAATTTAAACTATGCTAACTCGGTTAAATCTATTTTATGTAAAATTTACAAAAGTGATCAGCAGTTTTGCTAATGGCTGAATATTTTAATGATTTCTTGCTGCCTTTTTTTAAAAAACTCTGTTGACCAACCACATTAATTAATGATATTTCATTGTTTACTATACAATGCCTTAATACTCCGGTAAGTGTATGCCAAGGTTTTTGAATATACTTTCTATATGTTTTACACAATCTGTTTTTCTTCACTGATCTTAATAAAGATGTTTCTTGTGGTTGATAGAGAGATGATGTTACTCCTGCTTGGTGATAACTTAAGTGTGGAGTCAATGACAAACAGCCAAATCTTGGAATTCTCTCTCTCTCTCTCTCTTTATCTCTGATTCTCTCACTGTTGCCCTTGCTTATATCAAAATAATAGAGGGGAAAAGACAGTTAACAAAACATGAAAAAGCAAGAGTCCACAGAGATTCATGGGGATTAAATAAAGGAAGATCAAACCTAAATAGGAAAACACTTTTGGAAACTGTTAAAGAACCTTCTTTCTCATGGTCTGCAGTTTCATTGCTCTAAAGATTTTCAGCAACAGTTAAAGCCCTGAGACAGCTACAGTCACTTTTCTGCTTGTAACGCATACTTGCTGATCAGACCGGATTCCGATCTACTAATTCAAAGGGTGGCATTGTAAAGAGTCAAAGAGAAAAATTTGCCCTTGCTCTCTTAGAGACCAGTAGACTTTATTTCCATCTTCCCCATTCTTGTTAGAGGATGGATTGCTTGATTACAAATAAGACAGTAACTGAAGGTAGTGATTCACCATTCTTTCAGAGAGTCCTCAGTAATCTCTGGTCCATTTGAACTGATGGCATTAAAGGACTTTATGCCATGATTTCTGAATGACAGAGTACACTAATCTTTAAAGTTTTTTTTTTAAGAGCCACTAAAAAATACTTGCAACATTGCCAAGCTAGCTTTAATTTATAATTAGATTAAGCTTTTTACCATTTTAATTTTAGATTCAAAGACAACAGCCTGTTTTACTGGATTATGATGGAATAATTCTTTACTTAATTAAGTTGAATATCATGTTTCTCAGTGTGGAAGAGGATTGTTGACAGCTTCCATAGCTATGCAGCTCGCTGGCACAGAACTGAATCATGTGCAGGTGTCATCTGTATGGTTCTAGAAGTTGAAGCTAAACTTCACAAGGTTCATTCTAATGTACCTTATACAGTCAGGCATGTGTCATCATTAGCTAAGGAAGCTTTCAGAAGGAGAAAAATTGGCCTCTTCCGATAACACCAGGTTACTACGAATCTATGACAAGTTGTATCATTTTGCTATGACTTGCATTACTCATTTGAAAATGTGAACCCATAACTTTCACCCTTCAATGAAAATAATGGGTGTGACTTTACATCTGGGGCTCATCCGTCTGCTTCTCAAAATTGCCTTGCTTCTTGCCTGAACCCCCAACATGAAATGCCCTGCTCCCCTGCCCCTGCTCAGCTTGCCATGTGGAACACACTTTAAAAGGGAGAATTTTTGTTTCCCCTTGCTTTGATAAATACATATCTAAACGTTTATCTAATTGCCAAGACTTAAACTACAATAGGGAAATACAGTAAGGTTTTCGATGAAAGATGCTCAGTTGGAATATTTCCCAACACAGTTGGTTTTTCACCCAAGGACTCTATCTGTAACTAAAAGGTTATGATATTAAGAATTGTTGAAATATTAGCTACTGTTACACTGCCAACAGAGGTAGAGATGGTAGTGCTGTGTAAGGAAAAACATATCACATACTCCTGCTACTTTTAACCAATTTCTTATTTCCACTGACTTTTCATTTTTATGTCTTGGAGAACACATACATGACCAACAAAAGACCTCTTCTGATATGCTAACCTTCTAAATATGTTAATATATACTAACATATACTAATATACATATATTCTGTATATGTTAATATGTGGAACTCTCATTAAAGATATTTTTCCAGTTCTTAATGTTTATGAATGTTCTTTAGTCTGCTTCTATTTCTAAAATAGATTTTTAGTTACAGTTGCAAAGGGAGTTTCCTTGATAGGTCAATCCTTTTGTTCATGTATGTTAGCTCTCTGCTCTGTCGGTGTGTTGCTGTTCACTGCTCTCACAGAATTAGGGTAGTTCTTGCAGATTTCAGGCTTGTGCCATTACAGCATTTGAAGTTCAGAAGTTATTAGGAAGAAGACCTATTTGTAATGTTATAAGTGCTGCATGAAACTTTTGATTGTGGCGTTAATTTAGGCAAATATGCATGCCTGTATAGAATCTTGTGTGTGTATGTAATCATATATGTATACATACATATACATGTGTGCTCTGCAGTTGAATATTTTGGATAGTTTCTTCAGCTTTCTGTGCATAAAATCACCTAGAGAGTGGCTATAATGTGAGAATTTCTGGCATTCATATTCTTAGAGATCTAAGGTGATCTGATAGACAATCCAAGAATCACACTTTAGTAAACCAATCCTAAGCAATAGTAATACTTAGTTTCTCATTTTATTTACTGAAGGGGGCAGTAGAGTCGAATAGATTGAACCATGGACCTCAAGCAATATGCCTATGTGTTATATTTAAGTAAATATAAATAAATGTATGGGATTGGTAATACATAAATAATCATAACTTTAAATATTATATTTACTAAGGAATTTGATATAGATACTGACTTCCTACATGACTTTGGGCTTGCTCTACTTAGTATTTCCATTCCTAGATCTGTAAAATGGACACAATGATTCAGCTCTAAGACAAAAGTTAAATTTCAAATCTGTGGAATAATTGAAAACTGCAGTGTGAATGTGTTTGGGATTTATGCTTTATCCCTTCTCTGTGTGTTTCATGTACCATATCTCTTCTTCCTCCGTTATTTTGCTTGATCCAGTGTTTGTCATAGCAGGGTTAAGATGAACATATCCGATCTACGGCACAAGAAGGCTGTTTTCGAGTGTAGGATGATACAGTGTCCTAATCATGTTGTATGTATGATGCTGTTTTGTTAACCACCTGACTTTCAGCAGTCAAAAACAAATTCCTCCTTTACCTTCCCATTTCCACTGAATCATTGAAAACAAAACCCATCAGAATTCACGGGAAGAACAGGCTACAGTAAATTAAATCATATGTCTTAATTTGGAAAGCATGAACTTCTATACGTAGACATGAATGCTGATAGATATCCTTGCATGCAGAGCCCTGTCGGGTCCACACTTAGAAGGCCTGTGAGTGCTGGCCCAGGCTCACTATGCATGTCTGACTGCTAACCTCTGCAGGAATGAACAGGCATGAACCGAGACATTCCTGCAAAACTTCACACTTGAAAGTCCCTTAAGGGGCTTTTCTTTGCCATTCTTGAAGAACTCAGTCTTTCAGATATTTTTTCCTCCTCTCCTTGTACTTTAGCTGGCTTTTTGTAGTTCTAGGAGAGTCAGCAAAAGTAACTGCCATTTGTTTGCAAATGAAACCTGAGCTTTCTGAAAATGAGTCCCATGCAACAATCATTCCCCCACAGCACTCCTCCAGCCTTCTAGTTGATTTTAGACAGCTTCCCATGTTCCCAGCTCTTGGAAGTAGTCCATGGTACGCTGAGCAGACACTTTTAGTCAAAAATGCCTATAAATAGCTGATTTTCCTGCTTGCTGTCTTCCCTCTGAGGCTTTCACAAAGGAGGTGGAACAAATCCATCAGAAACGAGAGCTCTCCATAAGGGCTGTGTGGTGAGGCTGATGAAAAATCAGATCCATAGGCCGAAAATGGTTGAGTAGGTCGCTGTGCCACAGTTGACTTACGCAATCATCATACGAAAGAAGAAACAGTAGATTTCATGCCGGATGATATCACGAACTGAACAATCAATCGAAATGTCTCGTATGAGCTCTCAGGCTTCTTTAAAATCATGTGGTTTTTTGTTGTTGTTGTTGTTCGTTTTTTGGGTTTTTTTTTTTTTGTTTTTGTTGTTGTATTGTTTTGTTTTTTTACTTTCATGCTGCTTTAAAGAAAAAAAGAAATCAAAAGAATACCAAAGTCAGTTGTTGTTTATTTGATTCCATTTGCAAATCTGGATAGCCACTATCTAGCACTTCCATGTAGGGAAATTTAAAACTGTTTCCCATTTTGTCCTTCAGGCTGAACTTTGCTCATAGACAGCTTCTCCCGCATAGAACCTGCCTTGTCTCTTGTCTCCAACACCCATCCACCATCCTCACCACCATCTCCACAACTCCCCACCCCTCAACACACACGGTGAAATTATGTAACATGCTGGAATACTGTAATCAGGCTAGGTGGGATTTTAAGACTGATCTCACTGAAATGAACCACAGACATCCAATATATAAGGTGTATAAATCCAGTATGTAAGGCTTAGAGTATGTGAGCTTTATTATATGCTATGTTATTCTATTTGTGCTTGATTTAGCCTAATAAAACGCATGATGCTGGGCAATATATATCGACATGGAGCTTTATTTCACAATTCTGGATGCTAATGTCAGCTCAGTCACAACACAGAGAGGAGTGACAATGGAATCAAATGCCTGCTTGGGAGGCACCTGTGTGAGCAACAGAGCAAGAAACCAAGAGGAGCCAGACTCTTAGAACAGTTACTCTCATAGGAACTAGTCCAGTCTGCTTTGCAGGGAGAGCCCCCCATGATTTCATCACTAACTAGTCAAAATTTTGTCCAACGTTAAAACTTTTTGTTTGAAAAAAGTCTTAAGTTTTTCAATGTCCCACCTCTTGCAGATTCTATCATGTCAATACCATCCTACAGGTTTTAAGTGACAAGCCGCATCCACACCATAGCATACCCTCCCTTACGTCCATCTCCCTGTTCCCTGCATCCTTCTCAGCACAAGAGGATGGCATGCAGCAGCATTTCCTCTTTCCCCTTCCTTCATCTAACTTTCTACTGCATTTTGGGCAGTTGTTCTGTCACTTAGTTTGACCCAAATCCATTCATTTGCAGATGAGGCAACTGAAGTCTGGAAATGTCCACTGACATTCCTGTGGCTCTTTGGCTGCAGAGAACAGTGGAGACAGTGTACTGTGGGCAGGCCTCCTCGCTTCCTCTTAGCCCATTTGTGAGCATTGCTCGGGCATGTAGCAAGAAGCACCAGTTGATGTTGTTCTGCATTGTCACATAATTCTGTCCTCACTCTCCTCCCCTCTGCTTTCTCCATGCTTGTCACTGATTTTCATTGGCTGGTAGTCAATGCCTGGTCTATTGCTAGAGTTTCTAGAGAGTGGATTTCATTGAGCTTTTCTTCTTCTGATTTTAAGAAGTGGAGCATCCAGGACATGAACTGGCACCCATATGGGTTTCTGGCATTTGCAGGTAAAGGATTAGCTAGTTGAGCCATCGCTCCAGCCCCTAAGCTTTTCTTCTTTATAAACACCTTGGGAACACATACAGTCAGTGGAAACAGTTATCTGAAAGAATCTGAAACATTGTATAGCCTGTGGTTTTTGTCCTTAACCCATAGAATTCATGTTCAAGTAAAGCAAATTATGTAAAACTCATTTAAAACAGAGGTTCTCACCTTGATAAATGAATAGGAAGCTTCAAATCGTGATGCTTTTCACTCACCCACTTTGTACTGATCCAAGTGTCTTACAATTTGACAACTATTTGTAGTGCCTTCCCAACTAAGTAGTCTCAGGTGCATAGAAAACAGTTTAATCATCTACAGGAAAAAATGTGTCCACTCTTGATGTTACAGCTGATAAAACTATGGCACCCGCATAAAATCCATAAACTATCATGTAATAATCCCAAGTTTAGTGAGTTTAATTACCAAGCACATCTATCTTAGGTAGCAGTCATTGTCCTTCATTAAAAAATAATAAAATCATGGGGTTTTCAAGAAGTCCTGATTATTTGAGGCTACAAAATCATTTTGGGGCCGTAGCTGTTAAAGGCCCTGTTGTTTTATTTAAAAATAGCTTTATTGAGATATAATTCACATATCTTACAAATCCCCACATTTATTTTTTATGATTTTTATTGTTTTCCATGATACAGTTTTGTAGGAATAGGGACTCCCCCTCTTGCCTTTCCCATTCTCCCTCTCTATTTTCCTCCATAGTATCATATGTTCTGATACAAACCCCCATGATCCATTATTGTATCAGAACATATGATATGACTAATATCCATGCTTTACAAAGAGCTTCAGAAACTCAGTGGCAGCAACAACAACAGCGACATGTTAAGGAATAAGGAATGGGCAAAGGAAATAAGCAGGTATTTTGCAAAAGAATAAATTCAAATGGTTAATAGACCTATAGAAAAATTCTCAGACTCCCCAGCTATTAGGGAAATGAAAAAAATAATCCACATTGAAATTCCACCTAACTCCAGTGAGAATGGCTTACATTCAGAAATACACTAACATGTGCAAAGAAGAAAGTGACTTGCAATCCTGTATTTATAGCAATAAAATTCACAATAGCAAAGACATGAAAACAACCCAGCTGCCCATCAAAAGAATAGATGAAGATGCTGTGGTAGATCTACTTTATGGAATACTACACTGCCTTTAAGAAAACAAAATCCTACCATTTACAACAAAATGGTCCCGACTAGAGACCAAATGAGCCAATCCCCAAAAGACAAATATCATATGTTCTGATACAAAGCTTATGGTGACTTTTCTAAAAAGTCATTCCTAATGCTTATATTTGCACAGTGCTTCCTATGTTTTCCTCTGTGAGTTTGATAGTTTCTGGGTGCAGATTTGGGTCATTGATCCATTTAGAGCTGGTTGTTGTATAAGGTAAAAGGTGAAGGACTGTTTCTTACTTCTATAAGCTGATATCCTGTTGTCCCAACAGCATTAGTTGAAGAGGTCAACCTTTTTCCTTGGATTATTTTTAATTGTCTTGTTGAAGATTAGTTGGCTATACATGTGTGGGCTCCTTTCTGGGATTTATATTCTGTTCCATTCATCTTTGTTCTCTGTTTCTGTATCAGTACCAGACTGTGTTATCAGTGCCCTGTAGTATATGATGAGATCTGGAATGATGATTCCTCCAATTTTATTCTTATTCTTCAAGACAGCTTTGGCTATTTGTGGTTTCTTGTGTTTCCAGATTAATTTTTATGTCATATTCTCTGAGAAGATTTTTGTTGGCTTCTGATTGTCATTGTATAGAATCCATATATTACCTTCTGTAGTAAGGACATTTTGATGACATTGATTCTAATGACCCAGGAACATGGTAAATTTCTCCATCTTCTAATGCCCTCTTCTATCTCTATTTTTACTGTTCTGTGATTTTCATCATAGGTCTTCCATGTTTTTGGTTAGGTTTATTCCAAGGCATTTAAGGTTCTTCTCTGCTATTTTGAAAGGGACCATTCTTACAAGTTTTTCCTCAGGCAGAAGGTTTTTGAGTATACTAGGGCTATCGATTTATGTTGTTGATTTTGTACCCTGCTACCCTGACAAATACTCTTAAGACTTGCAATAATCTCTCTAAGCCCTTTGGTTCTTCTGTGTATAGAATCATGTCATCTCCAAACAGGGATAAATCACCATGAAATGTGCAACTCGATGGCTTTTAGTTTGTTCAGAGTTGTGCCACTGTCAACACAGACAATGTTAGAATGTTGTCATCAAATAAAAAAAAAAGAAAACAAAAATTTCCATATCCTCCAAGTCTCAGGAAATCACTTACCTATTTTCCATCTTTCCATAATTACCTATTTTGAATATTTTATTTATATCCCTCAACTATGTTATTATGAACTGTCTTTTATTAATATCTCCCCATCTCCCTTTCTCCTAAAAGCACCCAAGCCTCTGCTAACCAGAGCTCTACTATGCTTTTGTAAGATTACCTTCTGTAGATTTTGAATATGGGTGATATTATGCATTATTGGTATTTCTGTGACAGAATCTCATTATTATGGCTAAATAGTATTCCGCTATGTATATATATCATGATTTTCTTATCTATGCATCCATTAGTGGACACTTAAGTTGATTATCTTTGCTATTGTGAATGGAGCGGTGATGAATATGGGTATCTAATCGCTACAACATACCAATTTCATTTTCTTTGGATATATTTAGAGTAGTGGTCTTGCTGGGTTTATTATTGCTGGACTTTATCAGGGCTAAATTATTTGATCATTCTATTTTCAATATTTAAAGAACTAAAATACTCTTTTTCATATGGTTTGCTGAATTACATTTCCACCAACTAGGTACAAGGGTAATCTTTTCTCAATATCCTCACCGTTGCTGGTTATCTTTTGTCTTTTTTGACAATAGTAATTCTGACAGGTATAAGGTGAGATCTTACCATGATTTAGATTTAGATTTTTTCTGTTGACCATTTAAGTATCTTTCAAGAAAAGCTCTGCTCAGACCCTTGATCATTTTTAAATGAGATTATTTTCTTCCTCTTGAGTGGTTTGAGTTGCCTCTACATTGCAGAATCAATCCCTTTGTCATGCATAGTTTGAACATATTTTCTCCTATTATAAATTGTCTCTTGCAGAAACGTGTAGTTTGATTTACTCTTTTACCTATTTCATTTCATTATTGCTTTTTCCTTTGTTTTTCAAGTAATATTCAAAACAAAATCATTCCTTACACTTAGGTTTTTTCTACTAGCGTCATATACTTGGGTCTTGATTTAACTCTTGAATTCATTTCGAGTTGATTTCTGCATAAGATACGAGACGTGCAAGGCAGTTCATTCTGGATAACCGATTTTCCCAACACTGTTTATTGAAGAGGCTCTCCTTTCCCCAACTGTGCATTCTTGGAATCCTCGGCACAAATCTGCTGCCTGGAAATATGTGTTCTGTCTGGTGCTGTCTTTTCTTACATTGCCCCGTGACTCTATCACTGCCATGTTGTTTTAGTTTCTTTATCTTTGTCCTATAATTCAAAGTCAGAAAAAATCTGACGCTTCCAGCTTTGTTATTTTGCATTACATGGCTTTGGCCTTTTGGTGTCCTGTGTGGTTACATCAACTTAAGATCATTTTTTTCTATTTCTGTGATGACTTTCATTAGTTTTTCTGTTGTCGTTAGTATTTTAACAGGAATTGCATTTAATTTATCTTGCTTTGGGTGGTATGGACATTTTAACAGTACTTATTCTTTATTGCAGTACTATAAGATACCTTCGTATTTATTTGCGTCTTGAATTTTTTTTCAACAATGTTTTACAATTCTTACTGTGGAGAGCTTTTATGTCCTAGACTAAAGTTTTTCCTAAGTGCATTTTCTCTGATATTTGAGACTGTTCTGTTTATTTCTTGTTTAGTTTGCTGTTAAAGAATATAGATAGAATTTTACGTTAATTTTATGCTCTATAATTTTACTGAACTTATATTAATTTTCGGTGATCTTCATAGTTTTCTGTGTTTAAAAGCATGTCATCTGAAAACAGGAGAAGTTTAATTCCTTTTCAATTTGTATTACTATTATTTCTTTCTCCTTGCCTAACTACTCTGTGTAGGACTTCCTGTTCTAGATTGAAGAGAAGTAGTGACATTGCATATCCTGGTTATGTTGCAAATTTTAGAGTGAATATGTAAGTTTATCCTACTTAATATGATGTTGGCCATGAATTATTGTGTTGAGGAACATTCCTCCTGTGTCTATTTTCATGAAAATTTTGATCTTGAGGAATGTTGAATTTTGTCACATGCTTTTTCTGTATTTATCAAAATGGTCACATGGTTTATGTTCTTCATTCTAGTAATATGAGGAATCAGGCTTATTGATTCACTTGCAGCTTCCTTGAATCCCTGAGGTGAATTGTATTTAATTTTGATCTGTCAAATGTGCAATTAAATTCAGCTCACTACTGTTGTGCTACTATGGGACTTTTTGTACCTTTGCTCACCAGGGGTTATTGATCTGTAGCTTTTGATTGTTGTTGTGGTGTCCATAACTGATGTCTTTGTCCTTATCTTTTTCTTCGTAAAAGGGTGATACTGGCCTTGTAGAATGGGTTTCGGAGTATTTCCTCCTTTAATTTTTTAAAAATAATTTAGAAAGAATTGATCATTAGTCTTAAATTTTCATAGAATTGAGTACTCCAGTAAGCAATTTCTGAACTTTTCTCTGATGGGGGACTTTTTATTATGGCTTGAATTTCCTTAATTATCATTGGTATTTTCAACTTTCCTGTTTCCTCAGATTTGACCTTTATTGGTTGTATGTGTCCAACATTTTATCTGTTTCTTCTAGATCATCCAATATAGCAGCACATAATTGTTCATAATAGTCTATTTTTATACCAGTTTTAATGTTCACTTTTTAATCTCTGATTTTGAATCTCCTCTCACTTTTTCTTGATCTAACCAAAGGTTTATTGACTTTTTAAAATTTTTGCTTAAATGTTAATTGTTCGTTTTGTTGGTCTGGTATTATTTCTCTAGTCTACATTTCGTTTTTTAGTACTAAGATCTTTATTATTTCCTTCCACTAAATTTAATTTAAATTGTTTTCTGTTTGGCTAGTTCTTTAAGGTATAAAGTTGGATTGTTTATATAAAATTTTATTCTTTTTAAATACGTAAGTTTGTTGTGTAAACGTTCCTCTTAGAACTGCTTTTGCTGTATCCCATAGGCTTTTGTATTCAGTGTATCCATTTTCATTTGTATCAAAATACTTTTAAATTCTCATTTAATTTCTTCCCTGAGCCAGTGGTTACTCAGACACACATTGCTTAATTTCTATATAGTTGTAGAGTTTCCAGAGCCCCTCTTGTTACTAATTTCAGGTTTTATATCATTGTGATTAGATATGACATTGGGTGTGTTATCAGATCTTATTCATTTATCACGATTTCTTTCGTAGTATAAGATCCTTGAAAATACTGGGCAATGTTCCAAGCACAGTTCAGAAGAATGCCTGCTCTGCTGCTGATGACGGAATGTTGTCTGTAGTGTAGTTTAGCTCTGGAGCTACTTTGTTGATTTTTCTGGATGACCTGTCCATTGCTAGAGTAGAATATTGATATCCACAGCTATTACTGTATTGCAGCACGTCTCTCCTTATTACAGGCTAATATTTGTCTGATGTATTTATGTGCCCTAGGGTAGCATGCATATATATTTAGCCTTTTTGTATCTTGTTGTTCCTTGTATCATTAGATAGTGGTCTGCTTGGTCTTTTTATGATTTTTGGCTATCCTTTTACACCCCTTCAGTTTCATTTTGTCTGTGTCCCTAGAGGTGAAGTGAATTTTCTGTAAGTATCACATCATTGGGTGTAGGTTTGTTTTATTATCCATTCATTCTGTAACTTCTACTAGGAGAGCTTAAGTCCTTTTATGTTTAAGGAAATGATTGGTAAGTAAGGATCTCCTTCTGCATTTTGTTAATTATTTCCTACTTGTGCTGCAGAAACTTTCTTCCTTTCTTATGAACAAATCCTGTGACTATAACGCCTTCTGCCTCAAGAGACTCTAAACATGCAGCCTCCTCAGGTCTAGTCTGTTGCTCTTGCCACAGAACCACACTGGCCATATTTTCATTTCCATCCCATGCTGGGTTCTTTTCTATGTACAAATGAATAATAAAGAAAAGGAAGAAAATGCAGGAGGTGAAGGGGAAAGGAGAGGAAAAAGACCTGTAACATATGGAGGAATTCTGGCCTGTACTTCACACGCATGGTCCTCATATTATGCTCCTTTGTGTGAATTTCGAGAGCAGCTGCTATTGACCTACCTGTTCTACCTCTATGATTTGGTGATAACCTAAATTATAAAATATGCAAAGTAGCCATGCATGAGAACAAGCGATATATGAGTTTCATTTGCAAAGCCAGATATCAAAAAGTAGAAATGTGTAGCAGAATTTTAGTTCGTGTTACATGAAAATGATATGTTAGCCCATGAAAGAAAAATTGCTCAAAACTGTTTGAATAAGAAACGGCATTACACTTGATCTCAGCCAAAGACTGGGAAGTGATACTAAGAAACAGTAGTATTAACTCCGTGAGACTGCCGATCTGAATGGAGTTAGGACATCGTTAATAACAGTACAAGTTTCAGATGTCTAAGTAAGCCCTGATTGCCCACTTAAGATCCTTCGCTAGGTTTAATTTGGGAATGTTTGCTAATGCAAGAGGTCATCTCACTAAAGTAAGGAAGGGAAGCAGACGGGGAAACCTCAAGCCCAAGTCCTCTGCCATCGGTGTACTTGGTCATGTTTCTGCACTTACATTTTATGAAAAAAAGATTTTTAACTGACACATTTCCACTTGCGCATAAGCTTCATATATCCCAGAATTTTAACTCAATAATTAGAAAGTGTACCGTTTTTGGTGTTTGTTAAAATAATATCCCAGTAGGTGGGTGTTACAGTGTAGCAGATTAAGCTAATATCCGAGAAGTCTGCATCCCACATCAGTGTTGTTGGTTCACCACTCCTCTGCTTTCAGTCCAAATGCCTGCCGATGAATTCTGGAAGAAAGTGCTGATGAATTCTGGCTCAAGTGCTGGGGCCCTTCCTGATCAAACTCGCTGTTGTGGCCATTTGGGGAAGTGAACCAAAACATACACTAGCTTTCCTCTCTTGGACTTCTTCTCACTCTACCTGTCAAGCAGATGAAAATAAATAAGTGAATATTTTTACAAAATTAGTGCTCTCGGTATGAAAGAAAATACCAGTCTCCCTAAAGATCTGCCCTTGGAATACCTCTTAATTACTCATAGCAGGATAACCAAATTAACAAGTTGTACAATATCCAATGTGGAGGAATTATGTACACTAGCGCCAGCCAATGCATAAATAGTGATGCTGGGGAAAGTCAGTTGGATGTGAACCAAATCCTTTTAATAGATAATAATACAAAGTAAGACTTTTGGAAACTATCATGATAAAAATGCCACAATCAGTAATGAACTTGGAAGTAAATTTATTCTTTATTATCTTCCTTCTTGGCTTGTGTTGGATTTTTCTCATGTACCTGTTTCTCGTGAGAGATGATTCAGTGTGCTCCAGAAAACCCTCATTTAATGCTTTCTTCCCTTTCCTCAGACCTAAATAAAGTTAATTTAAAATGATGTGCACAGTCTTGCCATATTCCACAGCCTCTACCATCTCTCAGTTTAATATTTTACAAAGGATCTTCATGCATGAGAATGAAATGTTAATGATTTACTCAACAAAGACTTGTAAGGATCTAAGAAATTAATGAATTCACAACATGTAAACCATTCCAATTTGATCTCATTTATGCTTTGATGATGTTATTACATTAATCAGTAAATAGAAGTAGCATTGTATTTCTTAACTTCAACTTACAGTGAATCCTCCTAACTGCCCTTTGCGTACAAACATATAGTATGAAAAAGTTGATGTTTTAGCAATACTGCTATTCGTAACAAGTCTTTAGTCCAACCAAAATGTATTTAACTCCTGCTTGACCCAGAAAAACTCTAGATGAAAGTACAAAAGGAAATGATCAATTTGGGGAAAGGAAAAAAACAGACAGTTGAGAATAACTAAATGAAGGACAGGTTTTACTCTCTGGTTAACAGAATAATATAGAACTTTTTCCTAAATCACTCAAAATGTGCTGAAGAGGAAGGATACTGTCTAGCCTAGGAGCCTAATTCAAAAACAAGTGTTTTTTTAAAGTTGTGTTAATGGGGGTGAAGTCTACCTGAAATAAGGAGATCCTCTGTTGGAGCTTGGAAGCCATACTGCGAAGATACCAAGTCCAAATTTGTTCATCTGGGTCACATTTTTAGGGTCAATCAGTGGTGTGAGGATAAGAATAGAGTTGGGAAAGACTGTTGTCCCCAGAAGCAATGGAGGCTGAGTGCCCTGGGAAAAGAATCCAGGCAGATAGCACAGCAAGAGGGAAAAACGTCTACAGATCCAAGTAGCATCATTATGTTCCTATCAGCAGCATCTGAAGGCAGGTGGAATCACATGGATTCTGCAGATGGTAGCACCAACACGGTGCACCTAGCTCATCCAGACCTAGTCGGGTCTACCCTGGGAGACCTAAATGTCCACAAGCACAAGGGGAACAGAGATGAAAACTTGGGAGGTCTCTCCAGGGCATAATGAATGGGGTTATTGTTACAGCAAAATCTAACTATATCTTATGGTTGTAATATTTAAGGATTTATCTCTTAGGTTAGGAAAATTTGTCTAGCAAGAGGATCAGAATCCAAACAAGATTAATTTTTTTTGTATTAAAATCCGTTACAAGCAACTGGGTGTGTCCAAATAAAGCAAAATGCATTTCCCTGACTGGTGAATAAGGACAAGTGATCCTCCAGGACTCCTATATGTCAAATAGTCTGGTTCTACATGGTCCACTATGGTAGCTGTTGGCCACATGGAGCTATTTAAGTTTCAGTAAAGTTAATTAAAATCAGTCCTCGGTCACCATACCCAAATTTCTAGTACTGAGTAATCACAAGCGCCTGGTGTTTGTTTACCACAGTGGACATCACAAATCTACAACATTTCAATGGCTGCAGAAAGATTTCCTGGACTGTGTTTCTCTAGTTGCTTTTTTGTCCTTTGTATGATCTTCACTCCCAGTAGATTAGACTTTCCTATAAAATAGCAGTAGTCTGCTGTGATATCTCCTGTGGGTGGAAGTATCCTAACTGGCTATCAGCTTTCTATGTGGCCACACAGTGAGAGGGAAGTGCCATGAGAGGTTAGGATTGCCTCGCTTGAATTTCCTCTCCACCATTTCCTCGCTGTAAGACATAAAATAAATACCATCATTCTTAACTGTGGAGTTCTTTTGTGGGGTCAGCTATCTAAACCTCTTGGTTTTCAATAAGGACAAGTGGAAATATGAAGACCCATCTGGATGCTGCCCAGAATCTTCCCCACAATGCATTAGTCACTCAATATGCACTGGTCATGGGATTGGATGGGTCCTGGAAATTTCTCCAGTTCACTCTGGCACTGTCCCTTTGGGTCTCCTCTCTGCTCCCACTCTTCATTTTGTATCTGATTGTCATTTGCTGACAAGGCAGTACCTTACCTAATGCAAGAATACTTCCAGAAGGTCACAGAAAGCTAGATGAAAAGATGTTATTTTGATATAGAAGAATTTTGAAATCCATAATATACATTTGCATCCACTTTTTTGAAAAACTTTCTGCTGACAGAAGAATGTTTCCGATACACTCTAAACCTGGGGAGTTTTTGCTGAAGAATTCTCTTGGACAACAATCCTCTTCCTCTTTGAAGAAACACAGCTGCAAACTTTTTCTTCTCTTCACATCTGTTTGTAAATTATAGTGTTTTAGCACTTCTCATTTGCTACATCTAGGTGCAAAGGGATTTGGAAGCCAGCAATGTGTCGTCATGTCTGCCACTGCCGGTCACACAGCTGGTGCCATTCTGATGGGCCAATCCTCCAACAGCAATGGGCTGGATGCTATCTAAGACATTCCTGCTTAAGTCCCCTGCCTGTGCCTCCAATCAAACTGAAAGAACCCTGGGGAGACCCCTGGAGTGTGCATGCTGGGTTAGCCCTGCCAGTGCTTGACTCTATATCTGTTTTACTCTGAGTCTCAAGCCTTTTCCCTGCACAGTGAAGAATTAAGGTTCTCTGTGTTAGGTGACACTGTGAAACTTAGGCACATCGTTGTGAATTTAAACATAGTTGCTTGCTCAGATAATAAGCAGTATCTACTATTCAAAGTCCTCTTCTGTTTTAGAAGAACTTTCAAAAACATGATAACCTGCGCACGTTTGTTTACTGGTCAGACTTCAAAGGCTGTACTTTCTCAGCATGTTCTGTGAAACCAAGTGGTGTCTATTCATCTCTGAATCCTGGGAAGCGAGGGACTGCCTCAGCCTAGCATTGAAGCATCCACAGGGATGTCACAAGACTAAGGAAGCCCCAAAGCCGAAACTGGCACAGCTACATGCTTGTCTGATTCCTGAACTCCTTCCACCATGAAAAGACCCCTGATGGGGAGTTAGGCAGGGGCAGGAGAGATTGGGAGAAAGTGAAATGGAAAAGAACAGACCTGTCCATTCACTTAATCCCAGTGTTTTTAACTGGGGGCTGTGAACCCTTAGGGCATGCAACAATGAATTCTCTGGAATTAGAGAACTACTGAAATTGTATGAAAAATTGGAGAAGGCCAATTATGTTAATTTTTTTGGAAAGAATTAGTTGATCTAGAACTTTGAATTAGATAAATTTAAATCAGATAAAAGTAGATAACTTTTTCCTTAAAAGAGTAAGTTGATGATTTTCCTTCTCCCTTGGGAATAGCAGTTCTTTTGATAAGCCATTGGGTGTTAACTTCAGAATAATTTGAAGATAGGTGTTTTATAAAGATGCATGAATGAAGGTTGAATATTACCTGAGATAAGTAGATTCTCTGTTGGAACCTGAAAGTCCTATTGCAAAGTAAATCTTGGAATAGAATTTATTGTAAAGGAGTTCTGAGTGATCAGTTTAGTTCAAGCAACAAAATAAACAAGAATTTCAGTTGTATTTAACAAGGGTTGAAGGTGAAAGGAGAGGGGAATTCAAAGATATGTTAAGTAATCCGCATTCTCAGAATTGATAGCCTCTTGGGACTTTAAGTAGATAAACAGTGCAAGGCAAGGTAAGAATAAACATGAACAGTTGAACAAATAATATGGGGTTATATACACAAGAATTCCAGTGTGAGTTTTAGGAAGGGAAAGAGAGATGTTTTCCAGTTGAAATGCTGTATCACTAAAGCTTCGGTAGCCTTTCTATGGACACATAAGATCCCCCTTAACATTTTTCATGATTTGTTAATCCCTCAATAATTCAGCCCTGTAACCCTCCCCCTTCATACTTAACATAGTATCTAGCAAATACCATTTCTGTTTGGGTGGATAGATAGATGAGTGTTGTTGTGATAGACAAACGGTAGGTACCGTATAAGGAAGAGAATAGAAAGGGAGGGAAGAAGAAAGAGTAGAAGAGACAGACTGCACGTTATCCTAGTAGTTCTCTGGAAGGGGCCAGCCCAGCTCTGAGCCTCACAAGAGAGCAGTAGGAAAGAAGTTTGGTGAACTCGGGCTGTCCCTGCGTCAGAAGTCCAGGAGGAGCGCAGCTCTGTATACTGTGCTCAAGGCCAGCCTCGACTGAAGTGAAGGTGTCGGCTGAGCTGGGCCCCATGGAAGGTCTTGTTTCCAGATGCATTCGGGTGTTCACAACGTCTAGTTCTTTACAGTGATACAACCAGGGAGCCCTTCATCTTCAAGGCAGCAAGTGGCAAAGAATCCTTATTGTGCTTTAAATTTTTCCAGCTTCTACCACATCTCTCTGATTCTTCCTTCTGCCTTTAGCCTGAGAAATCTCCTCCTCTCCCTCCTGTTTATCTTTTTCTTCCTCATCGTCTTCAAATTTTGTTTTATTGTAGTATACTATATGTAATGTCAAACTCTTACTTTAAGGCTCATGTGATTGCATTAGGTCCTCTTACATTACTCAGAGGTGATCTCCCTATTTTGAGATTATCTTTCTGTAACCTTAATTACATCTGTCAAGTCACTTTAGCCATGAAGCATAGCAAATTCATGGGCATGAGACCAAGAATAGAAATTATAGAGCCAAACCTCCATGTACCACAAGAATGTCCACTGCTATGGTTTGGATGACAATTTTTTTAAAGATTTATTTTTTTTTATTACAAAGTCAGATATACAGAGAGGAGGGGAGACAGAGAGGAAGATCTTCCATCCGATGATTCACTCCCCAAGTGGCCGCAATGGCTGGTGCTTGCGCCGATCCGAAGCCAGGAGCCAGGAGCTTCTTCCGGGTCTCCCATGCGGGTGCAGGATCCCAAGGCTTTGGGCTGTCCTCAACTGCTTTCCCAGGTCACAGGCAGGGAGCTGGATGGGAAGCAGGGCTGCCAGGATTAGAACCAGTACCCATATGGGATTCCAGTATGTTCAAGGCGAGGACTTTAACCACTACGCTATCGTGCTGGGCCCTGGATGATAAATATTTAAGGACCTGCTCTTCACTGACAGTCATGTGCTTTAAAGCCATGAAATTAGTTCTGGGAAGAGCCAGTATAGCTTTGGTGCCAGAAGGCTGTGTCTTATGAATCCTGCAACCCAGTCTGTGTCCTCTCTGGCAAAGTGGAATCACCAGAACAGCTAGGACATGTGATGATTGAAGGCATTAAGTGAGTTAATACATTTAAAGGTATAGAACAAGGCTTGGAAATACAGCATTCTATAATGCATCTGTAAATACTGTTCTTAGTGAGACTGAAAAGATGGGGCAGTTAGCATCAACCACAACAGGAGAATGGATCTAAGAGCTAATGTGCTATGTATTCTAAGAGATTGAGGCAATATCTACACCTATTTCAAGACAGAGCACTTATGGAATATGTGTATATATATGTCTCACATGTTAGGTATTCATGTTAGATGCCATCCATTTTTGAATCACAATTTACTGTTTAGTTTGGGTTAAATAGTGCCACTTGCTCCAGCATATCCTATTTGAAACGCACCTTTAACCTCAAGGCAAGGAACAACCCCTAAGGTACGTAGGTTTTATCAATCACTCTCCTTTGAAACATGAGTACCCAATAACTTCATCCATCACATTTATCCATTCCATTAAACTGCTAACTCAATGTCATCTGAGAGTGGTGCTCCTCTCCTTTGAAATGCTGTCTTCCAGTGTCTGAAATGTAAAAACTTATGGAGAACCATGTCAGGTTTATTATGTATAGATCCCTCTTTCTTAATGTGTACTCATTTGCTGCTTCTTATTCAGTTTTTATTACTCCCCTAACTTTGTGATAAAATTTGAAAACTCCCCCTCCAGTATATACCCTTGCAAAGGCAGAGAGTCTCCACCTTCCTGTTTCTTGACTAAAGATTTTTCTACTTCATGATGAAAATGATAAGCATTCAGTACAAACTGCACCTCAAAGTTAAAATTTTAGTCTTTTCCCAGACTAATGCTCTATTGAATGATGGTTCTATGACAGTGGGCAGGCAGAACAAAGGCAGCTGGCTTTCCCTCATGGTCACAAAGGAAAACGCACTCCACAGTATCCTTGTTGCTCAGCTGTGAAGTTCAGAAGGATGTATATTCAATGCACTTTGAGCTTAAGGTATTTTCAGTTTACTACAGGTTGTTGAGGAATAATCCAATTGTTAGGGCAAGGACATCTGTACATACATTTTTTACATTTACAATTAAATGTTACATGTATATTTAAACATATACATATATGTATTTATATATTCCCATGTGTGCACTGATTCTGTATCAGGAACCTGCCTGTTAAAGGCTGGGAATATACCAGTGAGAAGACATGACTTTTGCCCTGACGAGTTCTCACTGTACTAGGTAAGAGGAGCACTGATAGTGAGAATTTTTAAATAGAAAAAAATGTTTAAAATAGAGAACTGCCTATATTTGGAGATTCAACGACTGAGGTGTCAGGAAAGAGAAGAGTAGAAATGACAGCCAACATGTAGTTTCTAAAAATGAGGGTAAATTGGGCCCGGCGGCGTGGCCTAGCAGCTAAAGTCCTTGCCTTGAACACACCAGGATCCTATATAGGTGCCGGTTCTAATCCCGGCAGCCCCACTTCCCATCCAGCTCCCTGCTTGTGGCCTGGGAAAGCAGTTGAGGACAGCCCAAAGCTTTGGGACCCTACACCCGCATGGGAGACCTGGAAGAGGTTCCTGTTTCCCGGCTTCGGATCAGCGCAGCACCGGCTGTTGCGCTCACTTGGAGAGTGAATCATCAGACGGAAGATCTTCCTCTCTGTCTCTCCTCCTCTCTGTATATCTGACTTTGTAATAAAAATAAAATAAATCTTTAAAAAAAATGAGGGCAAATCACTACCTCCAACTGTGATAACTAATATTGATCAAGAATGAGTTTGGATGGAGAAGATGAGTTAGTTCTAAGCAGGCTGAATCTGACGTGCCATAGTGATTCCAGCAGAAGAGGACACATTAATAAGCATTGATTTATTCAGATACTGTTGAAGAATTTAGCACAGTAAACCAAGTAAGGAAACATTATGGTTCCGATTAGAGTGAAAGCAACAAAGATGGAGAACAGAAAGGTGTCAGTTTGGTCCAGAATTAGATGGGATGGGAGGAGAAGAAAGATTTTTAAGAGGCGGTTGAACCTATGATTCTGGAGATTAGGAAGCCAGCAAGACCGATGAAAGGCACATGGCAGATAGAGTTGAGCTTGAGAATGAATAAAACCCAAGGCCAAATTCCTGAGCTACACAGACACAAGCAAAGGATTAACTAATAATAAAGAATAGGAAGAAGTCAGAAAAACATGGAAGCAAGGATGAGAGAATGTTTAAGCAAACAGAGAAAGATCAACAAGGTCAAGTATCAAAGAACGGTCCAGAGTTAGGAAGTAATTATTGAATATTGGAGGGAATTCCCTAAAGTAATGGAGTAAAAATCATTTTGATCATCTTAATAAAGGCCTAACATTTATAGTAGTAGTCCAACAGTCTAGCAAAAATGTTAATAGCCACCAATGTATGCAAGCAGCATAATCCCATATTCATTTTTCAAATATTGGATGTTTAAATTTTTCTCCCATTTTTTCACCATTATGAATAATTCTGTTGATGTCTTTTTCATTACAAGGCTAAAATGCTTTTTTTCTAGTATTTCCAGGTATTATGTACAATTTTTTCAATTTAAAAAAGTACAAGTAAATCTTAGCATAATTATTTTGATTTATTTCTTCAAGTGGTGGGGAAACAGAAAGAAGACAGAGTCGAAAAGAGAGAGAGCTTCTATCTGGTGGTCTACTTCCCAAATGCCTGAAGGAGTCAAAAGACTGGGCCTGGACCGAAGCTGGAAGCTAGAAACACAATGCAGGTCTTTGACATGGGCAGCAGAAACCGGGTCTGTATTAGCAGGAAGCTGAAGTCAGCTACCAGAGATAGAAGGTGAACCGAGATACTCCACTGTGGCATTTACGTTGCTGATAGGGTAACCGCACACTGCCTAAGAACTGTCTGGAAACACGTTGTTTTCCATTTCCACTGCTTTCATGGGGAGGCATCCAAAGATCTCCGGGCTGTTGTCTAACCTACAGTGCACGTGTCTAAAGCAAGCGTTTTCTTTATTCTATCTGTGGAAGCCTTCTAATGATGCAGCATTGTAGTATATTATAAGTTGCGCATGAGTCAGTTTCCTCTCATTATACTATAAACAACGTAATGCCTGTTAGTAATAGCTTTTTTAGTTTCAAATGACTAATTTTCCACCTATTAGCTATTTTTGTTGACCTCACTTCACTAGAGTACCTCAGCCTAAGTTTAATTTTAGCAATCGCAATTCTCTCATCTAATTAACAAAGAAATTGGGCCATTGCCTCAGTGGCCTGCATTCAACCTTATTTTGACTGGCAATTTTCTAATAATGTCTCACTCGCTCTTCCACCCCTATACCTGTAACAGTAGTTTCTGTTGCATGGAGTTCCTTTTCTTTTCCCAGTTCTTTTTGCTCTCATTCTTTTAGTTTGTTCATTTATTTTGCTTTTCCTCTCATTTATTTAGCAGCCTAGCCAAATATTTTACTGCTACAAATGTCCCAGTCAGTATCCAATTCTTCTTGTAGAGCAATTCCTGGAAGTCGACAATCTAGGCGAATGCACGTGCTTCATATCATGGCTTTCTGCACAGATGAGCTCCAGGGAGCAGGCATTTCTATCCCTTTGTAGATTCTTTTGTATCTTGAATCCAAATCGGCCACCCTTTCACACGAACTATATCCAAATATTCTTCTATATGACCATACTTCGAATGTTTAATGAGACCATTATTTGCCACCTTTTTGTACCACCTTTAACATCTCTAGTTTTCGCATGTTGAGTCCTTTATTTAGTTGAGAGTTAAGATTGTAAGATTATTTAGTTGAGAGTTGTGATTATAAATTGAACATGTGTCATTATATACATTAAAAGAAAAATAAGAAAGGGAGGAGTGGAGAGGGTGGGACCCAGGGAGGATAGGATGGAAAGTATCATGGTATTTTAAGGTTGCACCTATGAAATACATTACACTTGTCCGCTTTATATAAAGCTTGAAAATTTTTAAATTGTCTGATCCTAATCCTTAGAATCACTTGCATTAGTTTTTTTTTTAAATTTATTTATTTTTATTGGAAAGGCAGATATACAGAGAGGAGGAGAGACAGAGAGGAAGGTCTTCCGTCCGATGATTCACTCCCCAAGTGACTACAACGGCTGGTGCTGAGCCGATCCGAAGCCAGGAACCAGGAACCTCTTCCAGGTCTCCCATGCAGGTGCAGGGTCCCAAAGCTTTGGGCTGTCCTCAACTGCTTTCCCAGGCCACAAGCAGGGAACTGGATTGGAAGTGGAGCTGCCGGGATTAGAACCGGTGCCCATATGGAATCCCGGTGCGTTCAAGGCAAGGACTTTAGCTGCTAGGCCACGCCACCAGGCCCCACTTGCATTAGTCTTTAGAGAACAATAAAGTGTTGTTTGAAACAATGGAATTTAATGTTAGAAAATAAAGACTTCCCTAGTCATTTGCTCTGTTTTTTTAAGTTAAGTTTCTCTATAAGCTTCATCTTCTGTGAAGAATTAGAGTGGTGATAAAATGAATTATATATGTGAACATACTTGAAATTATAAAATTCTAAACCCATGTATGATTTATGGTTTGCTTGGTATTCATTCAAATAAATAAAACTTCGTTGAGCAATAATAACAAAAGAACATGTCTGTAAGCACTTCCAAGATCTCAAAAAAAGCAACTGTGCCTTGTCTCCAGAAAAAGAAACATCCCTCTTTGCTTGTGACATAATTGTGTGAATTCCACTGTGTTTGGATTCCATGACATTCAAGACAAATCTTGGGATGTGAACACCCCACATCTTACCTAAGCACAAGCCTGTCAGAAAGCCATGTCAACCTGTCTCACTAGACTTGACTAGAATCTCTGGGACCTTTTTATCCTTCATGTAAAGTGATTTTGGTATGTTTGCTTGTCCAGTATTGTACACTTAGATGTTTTAATGTGACACAGGTTATTATATTCACTCTTAGTAGTTTTATTGTATAGAAATGAATACATGTGACTAGGCTAGGGCCATTGGTTACCATTGCCTAGGTTTTGTTCTATCTAAGTATAGGGAGCACCACTTACATTATTCATTAGTACTTGCTCTAGTTTCATTTATCACTGTGAAAAAAAATATATAATAAATGGCAGCAGAATATAGAAGAAAGGGAAATCTTGTTTCTAATGTGGTCACCTAAAAGCATCTTTTGAACTCCTAGGTAAAATGTTTTCACTATCAAAGCTCAGGCAGCTTTGATATGGGGCAGGCATTGTGGTGTAGTAGAGTAAGCCACCAATTGCGATCCCATGTGGGAAAGCCTAGGGTGAAGAACTACAGCTGCGTGCTTCAGCTTCCTGGTAATGTACCAGAGAGGCGGCAAATGATGGTTCAAGGTCATAGCCAACCTTGTAGGATACCCAGATGGAGTTCCAGGTTTCTGGCTTTAGCCTGGCCAAACACTGGCCTTTGTTGACATTTGGGGAGTGAATCAACAAATGAAAGTTTTCTTTTCTCTCCCTCTGTGTGTGTCCCTTGCCTGTCAAATACATAAGAATACATTTTAGAACATAAAGTAATTCCAGAGATCAGGACAAAAAGAGAAACATGTCCAGTTTAAGGGTTAGCATTGTCTTAAGCCAGACAATGGCAATTTCAGAAAGGAAAATTTTGATGTAATCTTTTCACTTGAACTTGGTGCACAAATTATTTATTTAATAAACTTAAGGGTAAATGAAATAATTAGAAATAATGAACAATAATATCCCCAGGTGGCATTGACTTAGGAACACAGCATTAGAGAAAATAATCATGCAACTCATTGCACTAAGAAATCAAAGGAGAAAACACGACTGTCTAGTTACACAAAGTAGATATTCCAGATCATTTAACAGCCATTGATGAGTTAACAAGCAAAAATATTAACAAATGAGCTATGGGAAAAATGCTGAGGTGCACTTCTGTAGAGCCAAGAAGAATTTCATGTCACAGGCTGGCTGTGGCATAGTAGACGAAGTCTCCCTTGTAGCACTGTCACCCATACAGGCACTGAGTTCAGATCCCAGCTGCTCCACTTTTGGTCCTGCATACAAACTGATGTAAAAATCTCCGCTTTTCTGTCCTCTCTGTACCTCTGCCATTCAAATAAAATAAGATAAAGAAGTTCATGTCATGTGGGATCACTAAGAAACTATTTCTCTGGGGCCGGCATGGTGGAATAACCAGCTAATCCTCCACTGTGGCACCAGCATCCCATATCAGTGCCAGTTTGTGTCCCGGTTGCTCCACTTCCCATCCAGTTCCCTGCTCGTGGCCTGGGAAAACAGCAGAGGATGGTCCAATTCCTTGGGTCCCTGCACCCATGTGGGAGAACTAAAAAAAGCTTTTGGCTCCCAGCTTTGGATTGACCTAGTTCTGGCCATAGCAGCCATTTGGGAGTGAAGCAGTGGATGAATCTCTCTCTCTCTCTCTCTCTCTCTCTCTCTCTCTCTCTGTACTTCTGACTTTCATCTAAAATAAAATATTTTTTACAAAAAGGAATCATTTCCAAAAATCTTACATATTCAAAGCAGCATTGTCACACGTCATGATTTTGGGGGTAGAGTGTGATCTCACAGAAGATCTTCAGTTCTGTTCCCCTGTGTGGCACTGCCTGTAATGCCAGCAGTCCTGGCTGTTCCACTTTGAATCCAGCTGCCCGCTAATACTCCTGGGAAAGTAGCAGAAGATTGCCCAAGTGCTTGGACTCTGGTCACAAACATAAAACCCAGATGTAGCCCTAGGCTCCTGGCTTCAGTCTTGCCCAGGACCCAGCATTGCGACCATCTGGGGAGTTAAGCAGCTCATGAAAGGTAGTCAGTCTCCTCTTTCGTTTGTGACCACATATTTTTCAGATTATTTTTTGTTCTTTAGAAGTGTGTGGCTGCTCTTTTTCTTATTTCTTATGATTTCCGCACATGTTACTTTTATGCTATGCCTATTTGAATGAGTTGAATTTGCCCAGAATATCTGAAGCTTCCTATGGCAGTTTGGTGGACATCAAAGATGCTCTTGGCTGCTAAACACCTGCCTTCTGGTTTCTCGCAGTATGGTGCATCTTACAGTCACCCAGCCTTCAGCACAGAGAACCAGATAAACTTCTATTCTTCCTCAGTGACTCCAGGGATCACCTCATGGGCTGGCGGTATATTGGGGCACCAATGAGGCAGTCACTTTCAGAAACACTGTGAGACTTTTTCTGTCCTTTAAAGAGATGTGCAATTTATTCTCCATCAACCACATTAATCCCAGTCTTGTCTTTTTGAGTTTGAATTTATTTGCTCAGGAGGTAGAGACACAGGATAGAAAGCTCCCATCCACTACTTCACTTCCTAATTATCCACAAGTATGCATCGGATCTGGAAGCCAGGAACACGGTCCAGATAGCCCACGAGGATGGCAAGAGCCCAGTTTAGAGAGCCATCGCTGCTGCCTGCTTGCAAGGGTCTGCACTGGCAGGAAGTCAGGAGCCAGATCTGGGAGTCAGGGTGGGTTTCATAGGGTGTCTTACCACTGAGGCTAAGCATCCACCTTGGGGAAGTGAATATTCGTTGGTTATTTCTGGTCTCCACTGCGTCTAAATTCTGTCATAACTCCCTTTGACCTACCATGTTAACAGGACTTCTCTTCTTGGCTTCCACCTGACTCTTTGACATTTGTGCATCTTCTGCAGGTTTTACTGGAAATGGCAGTTATGGCCACTTCTTTTGGTTGTCTAGGGTTGTGTTTGTTGTATAGAATGACTTCTAGGAGAAGTGAGAAAATTCAGCTGCTATGACAGTGCTGCTAGCATTCAGAAGTATTTTCCTCTTATTTTTTTCTCTGAAGATGATTTTGCATAAGGAAATTCAGTGTATGCGTTTTCCTATCAACCAAGTTAATCTTCAAAAATAAAGCATAACTTGGTATAGTTGTTAGTAAACCTGAATGCTTCTCTTAGCAATGAGAGACCTGCATTTAACAGCCTGTTTTATGACAATGCTAAGTTGCAAAGTTAGGCCCGTAGAGAGAGCATATATGCCTTAGAATAGTCCTGTATATTTTCAGTCTTTCGCTGCCACCTAATTTTCAAGTCTTTGAAATTACTCACAGATGTTAGGCTCCTACCAGAAGTTCTTAAGAGTTGTAATTTTATTATAAAAATCAAGTTTGATGTTTTTAGATATACCCTCTTTTCTTGAAGAAGAAAAATGTCTTCGTTGAGAAAATTAAATTATTAACCTAATGCATGTTGTAATATTTGAATTCAGTATACTACATACTAAATTTGTAAGGAAATTTATGCATTTGGCTAGTAATGATTATTCTTGCTATGATAACATTATAACCATATGGGCCAGGAAAGATGTAGAATGGTCAGATTTATAAATAAGAACACTAGGGCTGACATCCTATGTGGAACATATGCTTTAAATTGACTTTCTAATAATGGTTACACTGCAATTAACATCTCACCACAGCCCCCAGTTTAACAGCTCTGTCACTAATTCATTTTAAAATATATTCATCAAATGCATACTGCTGGAGTAGGCATTTTACATAGTGGCTAAAATGCCAGTTTAAAGTTTAGAAGTTCCCATCTGATGTGGGAACAGCATCCTGACTCAAGATTTGTGCTGATGGAAATGCTGGCAGACTGCCGTAATTCATTTCTTCTACCTGTGTGGGAGACCTGAGTTGACTTCCGAGCTCTGGCCTAGACAACCTCCAATGACTGCAGAGTTTTAGAGTCCGGTGAAGCAGGGACTGGGAGCATTTTCTCTCTGGTCTCTTTGTGTCTCAAATAAATGAATAAATGCAGATATTTTAAATAATTAATATATAATATTGCTGGACCCTGTCTAGAGGCAATCTAACGATTATCAGAAACAGGATTCTGACTGCCAAGCTTCCTATTATCCAGTGGCGACATAAGATTTATTCAAATTGATCACAGGATGAATACAAATTTACTTCCATGGTAAGGGCTATTGTTGAATTATTCTGGGACATCTTCCTTGGTTCCCTTGCCATGCACTAGCTACATTGCCAGCTGTCTCTTTCCTTATTAGAATGAACCATGGGTGAATTCAGCTTCCCACAGGTTGGTCCCCGTGGATTTTAGAGTATATACAATTGGAAGTTCTTGGAACTCTCCCAAACATCTGATCATACTCTCAGATCCCTGAGCCCCAGTGTTTATTCCCTGCCTTCCCTCATGTAATGAATTCTCAAATTTGTCCTAGTAGAATGCTGGCCAAGAGGGATCCAAGTCTTTTCTACAGTTTTTTTAGCTAAGAAACTCAACCCAAGGAAGCGTTTTCAAAGATGCCAAGGTATAGTGACCCAAATGCCTTCTTGATTCCCTGTTTGTAGTTCAATGCTATTTCTGAGTGCTCATTTTTCTCATCACTTACTAAGGAGATCTAATAGCATGTAGACTTGAAGTTCAGTGAAGTCTGTCTACAGAAGTTATATGAGAATGAGACCCAAGGGAAAGGATAGTATAAATTAGATGATATGTCAAAGCAATAATGTCTTTTTTTAGCATTTTATACTTTATTTATTTATTTATTTTAGGGGTTTTTTTAATTGATTACATTGCATTATGTGACACAGTTTTATAGGCACTGGGATTCCCCCCTCCCCTCCCCATAACCCGCCCCACCCCCATGGTGGATTCTTGTTGCATTACCACAGTTCAAATTCAGTTGAGATTCTTTCCTTGCAAGCATCTACAAAGCATAGAGTCCAGCATCTTATTGTCCAGATAAGTTCAACAGTTTCTTGGGGAGACAGTCTCTGGTCTGAAGGTAGAGCTGACAGAGTATCATCCCAATCAATTAAAAGCCCCGACATTACATCAGTAACAATTTATAACATAATGGAATTAGTTGACATGGTATTGTGTAACCAGCATGTTAAAAGAGAGAGAGAGAGAGAGAAAAGAGTGCAAGTTCTGAACCACATCCTATGACTTCTACATTGACATTACATTAGTTTATGTACAACTGGGTTCTATACACCTCAAAATGGCTACAGATTACTATTCAGCTGTCTCATGTCTATTTTAATTTTAGTATTTAGCAGTGTATAGCGTTGAAGCATGATTTTGCAGAACCTGGCCATTTTTCGGATAGTCTAACTCTATAACTCTAACAAGACATATGTCAACAGTTTAGGTGAACAGTTTTAGGAGGGATGTGCAGAGAAATCTTCAATACCTTAGGGAGGAGAAACTAATGATTGTGTCTTACCTAGTGAGTTATAAGTGCATCCCCATTGCCAGTCTCTTTCTAAGCTTTCCTTGCTGTTCTCTACCTATTCTGGGGGGGGGGGGGGGTTTATTTATTTATTTGTTAGTTTGTTTTGGGGGGTTTCTGGAGTGATCCTGATGGTCATTACGAGAGAGGGTGGGGACCCAAAGTTGGCACCAGGCAAGAACCAGAGAAAGCTCCTCTCCCTAGTCCCAAAGGAAGTTTACTGTTTTGTTTCTGTGGACTGCTCAGTGCTCCTGGTTGTTGTTCTGATGACCTTGGATCCTGCAAGGCAGGGTATGGGCCTCTTCCATCCCATGTGGGAGATCAAGATGGAGGTGGGTGACCTCAGAGTTCTCATCCTCCAAAGGCACTCCAATTCCCCGTGGTCTCCTTGGCAGTTGGGATGTAGTCCTCGGAGCTCGTACTGATAGTCCTTGGTGAGGATCTAGGAGTCTTCAGGGTTGGGATACAAGCCTCCTCCTGTCTGCCTGCTCCACTCTGGGGTCCCCCCCCTGCTCTGTGCATATGACCTCCTGTTAAGAGGTTGTTGGAATTGCTCCTGATTCCCCCCATATGCCTTTGTAGTTTTGCTATTGTCTAATGCTGCTTTGAGTCAAAGCAATAATGTCTTGACTAAAGGAATGAACAGACAAAAGGATTGGAAATTAGTCTGACATGGCTAGATGACCATGATGGTGCAAGGTGAATGTGGAAAGACTAGCAGAACTCTGTTATCCATAGCCCTGAAGATTTTGTTAACATTTCAATCTTTAGATCCTTTGGTTCGCGTATGTGTACAGAGTGGGGAAGGTTCATATCAGCTTTACCTTCTGAAATCATAGCTTTTGATATAATGGAAACAAGTACAGTGGAAGAGAGAAAAGGGTGACGATAGACAACTACAATGTTTGTGTGAAAAGACGTGGTGATCAGAACTAGGATAGTGACAGAGACAGTGAATCAAGTGGAAAATTTCTAGCAATTCCAAACCTACAGGCCTTCATGATGTAGGAGAGGGAAGTTTCCAAAAGGATGCCCATATTTCTAATTTGCTCTAAAAATAGTGGCTGTATTACTGGAGTGTTAATCTCTGGAAGAGCCTAGCATGACTACAAAAAGGGTGGTGGAGACACAGATACAGTGAGTCTTATTTTGAAGGTGCTAAGTATGCTAAGTGAAGTTTTCAGGTACCTGAGATTCATACGGTAGAAAAACATACATTTGGAAATCATCTGCACAAGAGCTTAAATTTCTCGTTACTATGTGTGTGAGGATCATTTGCTTTGTTAGAGAAAATGGTGGAAAACAAAAGTTTGATTTTTGGTTCCCTCCCCCACCCCCAACTGCTCCTCCTTCCATTCCTCCCCCTTTGTCATCATCTGTTCACATTACACCATCTGGACCAAACCTCGGGATTTTCCTTGTTCTTCTTTTTGTTCTAACTCACATTTTTTAAAAGGTCTTTTTTTTGTTTTGTTTTGCTATCTTTGGTTGCTTTTTTTTTCTTAAATAAATTCACAAGCTTTGTTTCATTATGGACTTCAACCCTTTTCTCGCAATTCTTATAGATGCTCTTCACTTATATTTGTCCTTAATTGTGAACTTTTCCATCTTGTTTAAAACAAGTGTTTTTTTTAAATTTAGACACTTCAAAATCTTCTTTGCACAATTATTTCATTTACAGGTTTTAATCTTCTGTTCTCACCTGGATCACCTGATAATGTGTTGTTACAGAGTTCTGTGATCTTGCCTTCTCTTGAATCATGTCTTCTATTCGAAGCCAACTCTCCCCTTCTTCTTGGTCCCTTGCTCTTTCTTCTCTTTCCTCTCTTTCCACTCTATTCTCATCTTTCCCCTGCCCTTTTTCCTACTTCTCCTCCTTTTCTTCTTCTTTTTTTAAGGATTTATTTATTTTTATTGCAAAGTCAGATATACAGAGAGGAGAGACAGAGAGGAAGATCTTCTGTTCAATGGTTCACTCCCCAAGTGACCGCAATGGCTGGAGCTGAGCCAATCCAAAGCCAGGAGCCTCCTCTGGTCTCCCACATGGGTGCAGGGTCCCAAAGCTTTGGGCCATCCTCAACTGCATTCCCAGGCCACAGGCAGGGAGCTGGATGGGAAGCTGGAAGGGAAGCAGGGCTGCCGGGATTAGAACTGGCACCCATATGGGATCCTGGTGGATTCAAGGCGAGGACCTTAACTGCTATGCTGTTGCGCCGGGCCCCCTCCTTTTCTTCTTTGTCCTCTTGTTCTCTTTGATAGTTGGGAGCTTTCCTGATAAAAAAGTAGCCACAACAAAACACCACCCCCAAAATGCCCCTTTAAATTTTTCTACAGCCCTCTAATTCTCAAAGGTTTCCCACAATGGGGTCATTCCTTCTCATTTCCTTTTCTCTTCATCTGTGTTTTCTATAATTTAATATCATTAATTCAATTATGCCACATATTAATCCAGGACCTAAATTATATATTAATTAATATATGACTGTAAACATTATATGAGAATGTTTGTGGGACAAGTTCATTGCATTAGCATCTTTACTGAGATGCCATTCATAATCATAAAATTCACCCAAAGTATATAGTCCTATAACTTTGGAATAATTACAGAATCCTGCAAACATTATCAAAACCTGAGATTTTGAGAGCACTTTCTTCATTCCAATATGAAACCCTGTGCCTGTTAGCAGTCACTTCTCATACTCTGTTCTGGAAATTACATTTAAATGTACACAAAACATGATCTCCTGAAACTGGCTTTTTTTCAATTAATATACTGTTTTTAGGATGCATCTGTGTGATAATATGCTCCAATAATTTATTTTTTAATGCCACGTAATACTCTGCTACATGAACCTGCTGCATATTTGGCATTTGTTAGCTGATGGACATTTGAGCTATTTCCACTTTGAGGCTAGTGTGAATAATGATACTGTGAATATTTGTGTACGAATTTAGTGTGGACTTTAGTTTTTATTTCTTTTGTCATGTCTCTGAGCATATTTTCTGGGTCAAATGCTAACACTACACACAGTGAAGCAAATCATGCAATTATAGTTCTTTGTTATCATTTCTCATTTAAGGCAGACATGGTGTTTATAAAGTCAGGACAAGATAGTTCTAGAGTTCGATTTCACATGGTGACAAATATGAGCAGTTGGGAAATTAGTCTTTGCTCTAAACGAAAATGGCTTTGCCTTCTCACGTTGTCCTTCACTATTGATAACCTAAAATTGATCTTGCTGTTGTGAGTGTAGATTTCTTTTGATAAAACTGGATTTTATGTAGTAAAACAACTGGGAGAGAAAACTACCATAGTTCCTTTGCCCCACTGAGAGATTCTGCTGGGATGTTTCTCTATGGATGTTTCTCTGCTAGGATGTTTCTCTATAGTTTTAGGTTGAAAACTGATTGCCCAGAGGTTTGTAAAATATATTTAATCCTTTAGAATAAAATAAATGAGTTATTAAGAGCTACAGCTTTTTTTTCTAAAAGATATTTGGGAGACAAATATCATTGTTACTTCACTCCTGGATGCGTTAAGTCTCTCTGGTAGCTCTCTGGATGTTGTGTCCAGTTTGTGTATGCACACTTACTTTCAAAATTGTAACACGCATCACCAGTTGGACACAGCTTTCTCTTCTTACACCTGACAGGGATTGCTCCGACTTGCGCCTCTCCCTGGCACAGTGCACATCACCCTCACATGTGCCGCTAGGTGACTGGGGAGCCCAAGGAGCCACTGAAGTACTGAAAAACGGCCATGTGGTTTTGCTAGGACAGCAAGCACGCAGGACCCTGTGGCTACCCTGTTACGCAAAACTGCACAGGTTTTAAGATCTGCACCGAGTATTCACATGTGCATTATTCTTCAATTCTCCTATGAATGAAAAATGTGAAGTTGCAAGTCTGTAGTTGTGAGCCATGGCCAGGCACCCTCCCCCACATCCAAGTCCTGTGTTTACCGCCTTACTCACCCACTTTGCTTCGGCAAATCATAGAGAGAAGCTTAGTGCTCTCAGCTGCACTATTCCAAATCAAAGCTGAGATGAATAATGAACTTAATTTTCCATAAAGACATTCTGTTTGGCATTTCAGCAAATAAGGTAAGTTTATATCAATTCTGGGCTATGGAAAAGAAAAGAAATAGTCTCTTTGTGCTTTTCTTCTGTGAAAATTCATAATTTTTGTCTTAACATGCTAGAGTTAATTTCATGTCTTTTTGGTGTTTATGAATGTGGAATGAACAATTTTCTAAAAGTGTACTCCCAGTGCACCCCTTTGCTTTGATGAGATTGCTTATGGGACCAGAAGGTTTGGGGAGAAATCCAGTTTTCAAGTATGAATGACATCTTTATGGTAATATTCGTATCATCTATGGTACAGAGTTAATTGCGTTAAACAGCAGAATATTTAGATGCAGTCAAGAGAGAGTCAATTATTTAAGCACTGGCTGTTAAAGATTTTTGTCACATATAGCATAAGTTGATGCTGAATTTGCTGTAAAGAGAGCAGAGTATATACATCATGTTGGTTTCTGAATCATTTCATTTCCAAGTACACGCTGTTCCAGGAAGGGTAGTAATCTTCCATTGCTAAATTCATTCCTCAGCTTCAGTTTGGGTGAGTTTTATTTTGTAAAATTGTATTTTAAAAATAGCAGCACACTAGTAATGTGAATGTGTGCTATTAGTTTCATGATTCTGCCACAGCTGCAAAGATTTCTGTTCATGTGGAAAATGTAGTTGTCAGGTAAGTTGAGGGGCTTAGAAATCATAAGATTTAAGACCTTGTTAGCTAACTTGGCTGCTGTATTTCAAAAAACAGAAGTGATGAAACAATGACCAGGGTGGCATTGCTTCTTGGTGTATTTCACAGGAATTTCGATGTTAGTCAGATCATAGCACAGGTGCCTGAAGCAAGTGAAAACCTTAGCAAGATGCTGAAGAAATTACAATCTTTCTGTAAGAATGGCAGAAATTAAAAATACAATTTAAATGTATGTTTTTAAGCATCCTGGGCTCACTGGTATGCCATCTGAACATCAGAGACTGTTCTCTAGAAGTAGGTGACCTCAAAAGATATTTCATAAGATCTATTCCCAAAAAAGCCAAAGTATGCGGGAAATTTTTGGAAAAATGGAAAGGAAAGCTTCTTGCTATTACTGTTCTCGTCTTTGCATTCTGTTTTTATGCATGGCAAATGAGCTGTTCATACGAGGTGTTTTTGTTTTGTGAAATTTTTTAAATGTTGCAATCAAACTTTATAGACACAGAGAAACTTTTATTTTCTCTCCTTAAGTTGTTAACTATGTCTGTTTTTCCTGGAAGTAATGCGGTACCAAGAGTTGGGAAGGAATATTTAGCTACCAATAATTCTGCCTGAAATTTCATTTGTTCCACCTACAAATGTTACGCATCTCTTTTATAATGTCTTAAATTTAGTAAACTTACAGAAAATAGGAATGTGGTATTCTCATCAATCAAGTTAAAATTTAAGAGCAATGAGATAGACACAGCTCATACTGTTTTTAAATATGTTCATTTTCATGCTGTTCTCTGGAGAGCTACATGGGTAGCTTGGCCGTGATGAGTTGTTGGATTCGAGAGGTGTTTGTTTTATTTTCTTCTTTTCCCCTTTCACGCTCACTCTTAATCTCTCCAGATCATCCTTTTTTAGTTCCTTTATTCTGGTGTTTGTCCCAATTCCCTGTTCCCCAATATTCCTAATTAAAGGCCCATGGATGCCGTGTGTTTTGGAACTGGAAGAAACAAGCTAGATAGCCAACCTGTGTAGCCACTGAGCTGTTATCTTCCATTTCCTGCCACTGGCACAAGAAGAAGATTTTTATACCAACAAGAATTTTTAATACACCCTTGCTACCTGAAACCCATATTAGGTCAGCATCCTCTTCATGATCTTTATTCAAGCTGTAACCAATGTGTGCATGCTTAGAGATGAGATAAGTTGTTATTCCTTTGAATTATTTTTAACAATGCCAGATGTACTACACGTGTGCTTTCTGTACTCACACGCTATCTCTCTATATTAATTAATGGAGTAAATATAGAGAACACAACAGTGCCACCTTTCCTAAACACACACAGACAGGCAGACACACACATGTACACACACACACACCAGAACAGCCACCAACTGAGCACAGTGCTGTTACAGATGGCCTACCACCATCACAAGTTCTTGGCACTGTGGATGGCACAGAGGACTGACAGAAGGCAGCAGGCAGATTTGTTCCCAGATCCTATGAAGCCCATTCTTAAGGACAATCAGAATTAACTGGAGAAAGAACAGAGGACCAAATTACCACTGGACTTGGTTATTGTTGTTAATGTGACCTCATTTATGCTCACAAGCTGGGGGACCCAATGATATATTTCTGAGTTCCAAAAATAAGGGCATTACTGAAAGCTTATCTTGTTGAAAATTGAACTCCATGTCCCCAGTAGCCCAGGAACTGCCTTACCCTATGTCTCTAACACCTGTCAATGGCACCAGAAACCAGAGACGTGAGGGGACGACCCTGATTAACATCCACTACACTACCTCACCGTCACATGACATCCCCAAAGCAGACTCATGAAAGCTGATTGAATGAATGAGTTGAGAAACCAGCAAGTCCTCTACATCTTATTTCTATGCACTTGTCTCCATTTCCTCTACTACTATCCTGGCTCAATCACTGGCTTTTTGTAAATACTCCATGAATGGTCTTCTCCCTCTAGTTTTGTATCAGTCCTTCTATTCTACACATTATAGCTCAAATAATTTTTCTAAACTGGAGAACGAATCACTGTGTTTTCTGCTTGCAGGTCCTTCAACAATTCCTCCTGACCCTTAGGAGTCCTAAGTCCCTAAAATGACTCACAGGGTGTGATGTAATTGGGACCCTTCTCCTATCTCAGCCTCACCCCTGATCCTCTTCCTTCCCCTCCACACGTCATCATTCTGAGTTACATTTTGCTATTTTTTAAAAAGATTTATTTATTTTTATTGCAAAGTCAGATATACAGAGAGGAGGAGAAACAGAGGAAGATCTTCCGTCCGATGGGTCACTCCCCATCTGACCACAAGCGGCCGCAAAGGCTGGAGCTGAGTCAATCCAAAGCCAGGAGCCAGGAGCTCTTCTGGGTCTCCCACGAGGGTGTAGGGTCCCAAGTTTTTGGGCCATCCTCTACTGCTTTCCCAGGCCACAAGCACGGAGCTGAGTGGAAAGCAAGGATGCCAGGATTAGAACCGGTGTCCATATGGGATCCCAGTGTGTGCAAGGCAAGTACTTTAAACACTACGCTATCACTCCAGGGCCCATTTCACTCTCTCTTGTGTTCTTCTTTCCTAAGGCCTTTGCATGAGTTGCTTCCGATTTTGCCCCTTGTGTCCATCCACCCCAAACTTTTCTTTTCCAGGCTTAAGCCTTTCTCAACCTTTTCAAAAATGACAATTCCTTTTGGAAGTTCTTTTCTGGCTGTATTTGACCCAGTTACTTTTTTCCAGTGTATTTTCAGACATCCGTTATTTCCTTGCCAAGCTTATTTTACTTTATTTAAAACAATTTGTCTACTTGCTTGATTAACTTTTCCACTAATGTATCAGTGTCATTAAAGTAGGTGTCCTTCCTCTCATTCCTGCCTGTAGTCCATGAATGAGCACATTGCCTAATATAAAGATGCACGTGGCAAGTGGGGCTATAAATGTGCATATAACTAGTTGGACTCTTTTAAAAAGCTTAACTGTATTTTGTTCTGATAATGTTGTAGACACTGAATACAAACCTTCTTTATATTACTCATTCCTGCACGATCAGGTAAATTCCTTAATCTTCATGGTCACATTCCCATTTTGTAAATGAGAGAGCTGAGATTCAAGGTGCCATCATGACACTGATATTAAGGAATGGGCCCCTCTGTCTGTTTGATTCCAGGAACCAGTCCTATATCTTCCAAATGACCTCTGCCTCCTTACAGTAAGAGGAAAAAAAATCTTCACAGTATCCAGTGACCAAAGGAAAATGTCTACTTTTTTTTTTTTTTTTTTTTTGCCCCCTGCCATATTCAATTCCTTTCTGGTCTCCAGAGGTCTGTCCAGAGTGTATTTGTTCCCTTATTGTTAATCTGAGCGCACTTTCCTTTATGCTGTAGTCTTTATTCCCAAGCATTCTTCTATAGCCTGTGTGTCTACAGGCGTCTTCAGCTTTTCTGACTTTCTCCACAGTGAAAGTACCTGGCCTCCATTGTCCTTGTCGACAGGCACTGTTTTTCTGGCCATGCTCTGTGATTACTTTTGCACAGGGCTTTTGCCTGAATTCACTTGCTCCTTAGTGTTCTTCAACTTGAGCCAAAAGCCAGCGTATGTAGGGGGCCCCACTGGTCTTTCACTGGCAAAGAAAATTGCTGCCTATTCCCACCAAACCATTTAATTAGTAGTAACTTCAGTGGAAGAAATAGCTGAAAGTACATGCTCAATTTCTGGAAGTTTCCATTTTGTGCTGACTATAATCATCTTTAGGGTCCTTATGATCCAAACCAGCTCAGATGCAGTCACAGAATGTGAGACATATAGTGTGTGAAGGAGGGAAGCTTTCAAGTTAAACACAAGTGGGCTTGAAACCTTTCCGCTAGTTCTCTAGCTGTATGACCTGACCGAGTTACTTAGTAAGTCTTACACTAGTTTCCTGATCTGTAAAATGGAAATAACGATGGGGCCTGCAGAATGATGTCTGTCCTAGAAGATGCTTGACTAATGATGCTGGTGGGAGGTGGGATAATGGCTCCAAAGGGGACCATACTCTGATCCCAAGAACCTGAATGTTAAAAATAGGCCATTGCAGATGTGACTACACTAGGAATCTTGCGATGGACTATTATTCTGGATTATTGATCTGATCCCTAAATGTATTTCCAAGTAGCCTTGTAAGAAGATAGCAGGCAGGGAGAGGGGAAACAGACAAAAGTCACGTGACTGGAAAATGAAAGGTTTAAAGATGCTAAGCTCCTGGGTATGAAGTGGAAAGATCCAGAAACCAAAGAAGCAGCTCAAAAATTGGGGGCAAGGTAAAGACATGGGTTCTCCCTAAAGCCTGCCAAGCACCACAATCCTGCTGATCACTTGGTTTCAATTCAGTGAGACTATGCTGTAGTTCTGTCCTGCAGAACCATGAGACAGTCAGTGAGAATTGTTTTTCAGTTAACAAGCTTGTGGTCATTTGGTACAGAAGCCAGAGGAAACTTAAGGAGCTATGATATTTTGAGGACTGAAAGATTGCTCCCGGTCCGCTGATAGTTATAAAATGTATTAATGTAAGATGCTATTGTCTATGGCCATACCACCCTGAATGTGCCCAGTCTCGTCTGATCTCGGAAGCTAAGCAGGGTCAGGCCTGGCTAGTACTTGGATGGGAGATAGATGCTATTACAGAAGCTGAAGCGGTGGTGTGGAGAAGCCACTCGAGTTATGCAGTGCCTGTGCTAGAAGCCCAGAGGGAGTCAGTTGAAGCATTGAAACCATTTGTGGGACTTTTAGGCATAAAGAGTGGTTTCTTACAGAGAAGCTAGGCAATGAGTAATGACTGAGGGTGGGACGTAACAATGCAGGATGGCAGAGCAGGTGGTGGGATGCCCTGTTCAGAAGAGAATGATCACTTCCACCATAAGGCTGGCTAGGGGAACTTCCCTTCAACAACTAACGTGAGCCTCAGAAAGAAAAGGAGCCATTCTGTTGTTCTCAATGTCACATTGGTAATAGAAACATCAGTCCAAGAAAAAGAAATCTTGGGAACTAATTCCTAGGTCGTAAACATATGCCAAGACTATTGGCACAAAGACTAAGCGCTTTCACCGTAATCTACTTCTTGCAGCATCCTCAGAGGGTGTTTCTTTTGAGTTCTTGTGTTGCAGGTAATTTAGTATCTCCCACAACACACATGGTACCCTCCTGTGGGTCTGCACCGGCACACACTGTTCTCTCTGTAATGGCCTCTTCTGTCGTTGGTCAGATTCCAATACCTTGCCTGTCATTCAGGTCTCAAGTCTGACCTCCTTAAACTGACATTCATGCAAATATTGCCATGTAAACAGTTTCCAGCCTTTTCTACTCTTACCAAATCACACTTGAATGCTATTTCTCTCTTCTTTGCAGTAACTCCACTCCTCTCTCCAGTAGGCAGGAATATCCATGCAAACAAAGATAAGTCTTTTATACCATATCTTCTACTTACACAGTGCTTGGTTTTGGAGAGGCACTCGCGAATGAAGGTGTGGGTACATTAATTCATGTAACTATATCCTGGGGGTACAGTTATCATAAGATAAAAAGAACAATAAGCTCATGAATGTCACAGCTTTTAAGGAAAATAAGTGTTTGTACCCTAACCTTTCAAAAGTAAGAAATCACAAAAAAAAAAATAACATAAAAACACCTTATGCGTGGAACCAATATTAATTCTGTCATTGGTTTTATGTTTCAAACTGCTACTCAACATCTGCGATCAAACTTGAGAGCAACCTTTTTTTACTCATAAATTAATTTTTTACATTTAAAAAAATATTTATTTTACTTGAAAGAGTTACAGGGAGAGAGAGAGAGGGAGATAGAGATAATTTCCATCTGCTGTTTCACTCCCCAAATGACCACAATGGCCAGAGGTTGGTCAGTCTGAAACTGGGAGTAGGGGTTTCTTCCAAGTTTCCCACATAGTTGCAGGGGCCCAAAGACTTGGTCCATCCTCAGCTGCTCCCCCAGGCCATTGGCAAGGAGCTGGATCAGAAGTAGAGCAACCAGGACTAGAAATGGCAGCCATATGGGATGCCAGTGCTGCAGGCAGGCAGAGCTCGAAACACTACAATGCTGGCCCATTTCCCATTTTTTTAATGATATGGCCTTTGATCAAGGTAGTCAATAGAAGAATAATAAGCATGTTGAATGCTCCATAACTTATTTTCATGTATAGTAAAACCACAGGTTGGCTTCTGCCTGATGAACTGCACATGGGACCTTTTTTTTCTAAAACCCGCAACTTTTTTCTTAGAAAGGAAGAACTCCTCATGTTGAATACAAAACTTATGGGCTGGCACCACGACATGGCAGGTAAAACTGCCACCTGCAATACCAACATTCCATATGAGCACAAGCTTATATCCCAGCTGCTTCATGTTTGATCCAACTCCCTGCTAATTATCCAGGAAAAGCAGCCATCCTCTAGGAGACCTGGATGAATTCCTTGGCTCTGGGCTTCAGTCTGGCCAAGTGATGGTTGTTGTTGCCATGTAGGAAGTGTAGCAGTGGATGGAATATCTCTCTCTCTCTCTCTCTCTCTCTCTCTCATCTTTTTTCTCCTCTTTCTGTAATTCTGCCTTTCAAAATACAAAAACTTTGGCATTGGTGGTATAGTGGTAAGCATAGCTGCCTTCCAAAATACATACAGTTTTAAAAACCCAAAATTTGTAAGAGGATGACAGTATTACTTCTCTATTCAAAAATCAATACAGCAGTCGTAAAACATGTTCACATTTGGAATACAAATTATCTTGCTTAAGTTAAATATAAAGGCTTATGCTGTGGTACAGGTTGAGCACTGCCTGCATCACCAGCATCTCATGTGGGTGCCAGTTTGAATTTCGCTGCTCCACTTCCAATTCACCACTCTGCTAATACACCTAGGAAAGCAGCAGAAGGTGAACTAAGAAATTAAACCCTTGCATACACCTGGAAGACTCAGATGAAATTCCTGGCTCCTGGCTTTAGCCTGGCCCAGGTATGGCTATTCCAGCCTTTTGGAGAGCAAGCTAGCAGACAGAAGGGGTGCATGTGTATGCGTGTGTGTGTGTGTGCACGCATGTGTGTGTATGTGTGTGCCCATGTCCTTCTTTCTCTGTAACTCTTCCTTTCAAATAAATGAATATTTTTTGAAGTTACATTTGTTACAAACAAGTCATCAGATCATTAAATCTCTACAGCTTCTACCTAAATAAAACAAATGAGCAACTCAGAAAGCCTACTTGGTAGGCCCAAGTCACAATGACAAATTATAAACTGTTTCATCTCTATATTATATCCATTTGAAGTATTTTGTAAATTTAGAATTACACAACTCAAGCCCGCCGCCATAGAGTAGTGGTTAAAGTACTCGCCTTGCACGCCTGGGATCCCATATGGGCGCCGGTTCTGGTCCCGGTAGCCCTGCTTCCCTTCCAGCTCCCTGCCTGTGGCCCGGGAAAGCAGTCGAGGACGGCCCAAAGCTTTGGGACCCTGCACCCACGTAGGAGACCCGGAAGAGACTCCTGGCTTCAGATTGGCTCAGCTCCAGCTGTGGCGGCCGCTTGGGGAGTGAACCATTGGACAGAAGATCTTCTTCTCTGTCTCTCTTCCTCTCTGTAATCCGCCTTTTCACAACTCACAACCTGACCATAAGAGTTCTCCTCTTGCCATAGCAGAAAAAGTTGCAGCTCTCTACTAAGTAGAAATTCGGTGCTCTGTCACACGTCATGCATGTAACTTGGAACGCTGGGTGTACACAGGGCGCATTGCCAAACACAGCAGTGATTCAAGTGTACGCACCCGCCACACGGAGTTCCTGTGCTTTAAAATTGCTGAGCATGCCCAGTCATGTCTGTGCAAATGCCATGCAGTGGAATGTTTAATAACTGGAAGAAGCAGAACTGTGCAATTAAAACTGCTGCATTGCTAACAAAAAGTTGTCACAAAAGAGCAACTACTACTTAGTGTCTCATGCAGGCTAGTTATATTCCACTAGCATTGATCACTGTGTCTTCAAGCCTTGTGCACGTGGTAGGCCAATCTTCTTAGGCTATGACACCAAAAAACTGTGCTCTTGAACCCACTAACTGGGTTCTCCTTTGAGCACAGGTGATTGGCTATTATTGTTCTCGTTTCTGATCTTTATCTCTCTTCTACCCACTGTATTTCATCGTTTCCATTGTTTTTGATCTATGACTCCATCCTACTCTACATTAATTTGAAATTACTAGGAAATTACATTTCACTAACTAGTAATATACTGGTTTAAAAATACATGTCTTTTCTAGACTCTCATGGAATCTAGAGAGAGAAAAAAAAAGATCTTTAGCATTTGCCTTTAACATTACCCATGACTTTTAATAACCTGGACTATTTCACTTTCTTAAAACAAAATGATCAATTATGTCTAATGCCTTAAAAAATCCAGTGTTTTTTAAAGTTTTGTTTATGAGGAGGCAGGAGTGTAGAGTACAGGATTAATAGTGTCTGTTGGTTTCCAAAATTAATGTATTCACACCTGAGTCATAAACCACATCCAAATCAAGCTGGAAAGAGTGAGGAGGAAATCTTCCGAAGTATCATCTCTTTTCTGAATGCTTCCTTTTTATAGAAAGAAACAAACACTCTGGGTTATTGAGGAGGGAGAGCTAATTTATCACAACAGAGCTTTAAACATAAAAGGAAAAGGATTTAAAAAAATAGCATATGCTTGCATTCCAAATTCTGTTACATCATAACACCCAAAATTGGAAGGAAGATGGAAAACATATCTTGAACACATATTCATTCCGCGCTCTTGGCTCCACCTCACAAAAGTCCTGTGCCATTTTATTAACAAACTTATTCCCGTGTAGCAGTTGGATCTAATGAGTTGCTAAATGTTGCCTTTGTGTTAGGAATCGATTTATTTTCCACCTCTTTCTCAGCTCCCATGTAGTCAGCCACAGGATCTTGGAACCTGTATGGTCCGTTCATCCTTAGCGTTTATCGCTTTTACAGAAGGCCATGGGGTGCTCAGAACTATAGTACCATGCCATTCAAAAGCAAACAATAAATCCTTGCTCTTATGGGGGACCTAGACTATTAAAAGTGTTCTCAGACTCTAAAGAAAAGCAAAGTGCGGTGGTGATGAAACAATGTATTCAGTAGGAAGGCCACCTGGGCCACCTCTGCAAGGCTGTCCGCTGAGCCATGAAAATGGGAGGCTGAGAACTCTTTGCACCTTCAACTGGCCACCCACTGCGGTAACATCAGGTCAGCAGGCCACCTCAGAGCAGGAGCAGGTGGCACACCGGATTGGAAACAATTCAGTTATTCAAGTCAGATAGCAGTGGGCAAGTCCTTTTCACCTGCAACTATTCAAGAGGAGGAGATGCTTAAAAAAAGAAATGCAATATTGTGTTACTCTGTATGAGTACTCAGAGAAACCTCCTATAAAAATGAAGAATGTGGCATAGCAGTGACAAATACCTATATACTCACAGAGGCCTGATTTCCTCTTTGATATTACTCCATAAATGCAATTTCCTCCTGAAGTGTATGCTTTTAATAACTAAAATCAAGAAGAAGATTCTCAGATAGGTCTGTTATTCTGGTTGGGGGAGTGATTGGGATGCATTTGGTTTCATTTCCTCCTGGTGTCACAGTCCTCAGCCATCAGCAATGCTACCAAGATGGGAACACTGATTTTAATATTTCACACTTTAATTGACTATAGTTTTGCCATATATCTACTCTGTCTGAAATTTCAGGTGACAGTCTATTTTCAGTTCAACCTATTTGAATTTTTTTCCCAGACTCTGCGGAATCATATGACAGCAGGTTTAAGGCTAATAATAACCACTTCTTTTTGACACATGAGTGTAAACATTATTGAGCCTACAAAGGCAAGAATATACTCAGCATCATCTTTATATCCATCTCTGTAACTGTCATGCCTACCACATAGCAGAAGTTCAAGAAATGGTTAATAGAAGAATGATGGGGGTGAGTAGATGTTATAAGGATGTGGGAAAGAATCAGTGTCCATATGCAGTTAGGAAAAACTGTTCCCAACCATATTCCCATTCCCATTCCTTTAAACATATCACCAAACAGTAAAATCTGCATGAGGCATTCAGATCCATCCAGTGATGGCTATTGATTCCAAAAGAGCCATCATTTACATATTAAAAGGAGAATATTTTCTATAAAACCGTCCATAAAAACTTACCATTCTTATATAAGGTAAATGGTTACTGTGGCATTAGAATTCTGCTGCTTTCTCCCAACAGATTCTTTTAAAGCACCCACAAATGTCATCCCATCTATTTTTAAGCAGAGTGGTACTGGATAAACAACTGAAATGTTTAAATCCAATGGGAAAATTCAACGTTTAAATAAGCTGTTTTATCTCATTGGAAATCAGTGGTACAGATGGACACAGATCATATGGGTTGATGCGCACAGCAACTTGCAAATTTTTTTAACTTGGAATGTAAAAATGACAGCCAAAGCTGAAGGAATAGGAAAACACAAATGTGTTCTCTAATGATGATTCCTTGGAGATTCTAATTTCTGATTTTCCAGCCCAGCTTTCTTTTATACATCCCTAGTAAAAAGTGGTTCCTTAGGTTGTCTCTTTACATTACAGAGCTGCATTTTTAAATGGTGATGATGTTAAGACAACACAGATTTTTTTTTTCAGAATAAATCTACTGTACCTTTAGGTTTGAAATTCTTCCAGAACCTTCATTGTTAAAGGAAATGGCATATGTTAATTATTTTAAAAAAGCAGAAAGCTGTAGGATTGAAAATGAAAGCCCTGGCCCCTCCCACTAGTACCACATCAGCCTTTTTCCTCTGATATTTTCTGTTTATTTTCAAACACATAAGTAGACATATGTATACGTATATCAAAAATTCAAAGCAACACAAGTTAAGAAAAAATTATGCATGAATTTTAATTTTTTCACCAAAATAAATATCATATATTCCATTTTCCATGAGATTCTTTAATTACACTCAAAGCAAACATACACCTTTTCTTTCTTTTTAACAAGCTATTATCATACTACAAATACTGCTCAATGTTTTGCCTTTTTAAAAATTTCTTTTAAATTGTAAAGATTTATTTATTTTTATTGGAAAGGCAGATCAGATTTATGGAGAGAAAGAGAGACAGAGAGAAAGATCTTGCACCCACAACTGATTCCCCAAATCCAAAGCCAAGGAGAGCCAGGAGCTTCTTCCAGGTCTCCCAAGTGGGTCCCAGGTCAGAAGGCTTTGGGCCATCCTCTGATGCTTTCCCAGGCCGTGAGTGGGGAGCAGGATGCAAAGTGGAGCAGCTGGATATGATCTGGTGCCCACATGGGATTCCAGCACTTGCAAGATGAGGATTTGCCATTGAGCCATTGCGCTGGGCCTCCCTTTGCCCTCTGTGACCTAATATAACATATTGGCCATCCTTCCATATTAACACATATAAATCCACCATAGCCTTTTAATAGTTATGACAATTTTGTGTTAATGGAAATGTTCATTCATTTAGCAGATGTTTAATGCTCACCCTTTTTTTTAACCACATGCCAAGCAAGGTTCAAAAAACTAGAATTGAGGAATTGAGCAAAACAAAATTCCTCCTTCATATATTCCACATTTTATTGTATCATTCACACACATTAAAAAATTAGTGCAAATATATTGGAGGCATATATTGATGGACACTATTAACTGTCACACTCTTTGTTTTTATAAGCAATGTTAAGATGAGTCGTCTAGCAAACAAACCTTTATGGCCACTTATCAGCTGGATCAATTATTTTTATGTATTCAGTCTTCCAGTTGGTGTTTTCCTTACTTTCATCAACTTCTTTAGAAATGGATCTTGACTTCACAGTGGTGATTCAATTAACATGGTGATAGAATTTTACAAGGATATTCTATCTTTTGTAAATGTGCGTCTTCAAATCTTAATAAAGATATTAAGTTTTATTGGAATTGAATTCTCCCGGATTAGTCCATGATAATGGGTCACAAGAGACTCGATTCTGATGTCCCAGTTTCCCCTCTACTTTTCTCATTACTTAAGCTAGAAACTGCAGATTTAACATTTCAGGGTACCCAAATACTTTCTAGATAAAAAAAATCTTATATGTTGTTTTGGTTTCTTGGCAACATTAGAGTAAAAGAAAAATGTTATAAAATCAAAACAAACAAATGTGTAGCATCATTCCTGGAAAGTTCAAGACAATCATGTCTGACATAATTGGTTGAAATATTCTTCTGCCAGTTATGAACATCTCCTTAGAAAGCTATTTGAACCCCTCCTGATTCTCTGTCCTGTGTGTTTATTTAGACCTAAAACAAGGTGAACATGCAAACACAAGCTCTCAGAACAGCCACGACGGAAGCAGAGATTTTAGACAAGTGAGTTTAGGAGAGAGAAAGGCATGCTGGGGAGGGAAACCATGCTGAGCAACTTCCCATTCCTCCCCTGCGACCTCCACAGCGACCTCCCCACTCCAGACACTTAGCCTTTCTGTGTCAGACTTCTGCCAGTCATCTCAGGAATTTTGATTGATTTGGGTACGAGATAGGAATCTGCATAGATTACCTCTTCTGATTTAAAAAATATCCCCTCCTCAAAAAGAACATAATCCCCTATGAATAATATTCCAACACAAAATATGCTCCCCTACTACTCATATATCTATATTTGTTGTAAGAAATAAAAAAAGTAATAATCCCTTTTATCAGATGAGATACCGTACATGGGAGCTTAATTTAATAGTTTTCTATTAACTTGGAACATTATACTCTAAGCAAATAATTACTAACTGGAAAAGAAGATTAGTTGCCATTCTTCCAGCTGTTGCAAGATACATAGATTGCAGAAAGCCTGCATCCTTACTAGGGAAAACAAAAAACCTCAAGAACCCTTTATCAGCTCAGCCTGACTTTGTCAAAAGCACAAAGGAAAAATGACAGAGAAAAATCTTTCTCAAATGGAATACATCTGCATTGTTACTGTGTTTGACTGGTTCACAATGCTTATTATAGGAAAACACATCATCACCATCAAATATGAAATGTATTGTGCTCCTGTGTAGGAGAGAGAGAATACTGAAGACTGATTGCAGGGCAGGTGTTGGGCTTAGCATTTATCAGAATGGCTTGGGTGGCACTCTGTCTGATACTCGGGCTCCAGCCCTCACTTCAGAGTCCCACCGTTGCAGACCTAGGAGGCAGCAATGACTCAATGTTTGGGTCCCTGCCACCTTTGGAGAAATGTATATTGAATTCTGCTCCTGTCCTGGCCTGACTACCAAGGCTCTACCATGAGGGCATTTGGAGAGTGAACCAGCAGACAGAAGCTTGCTCTTCTGTCTCTCTGTCTCTCTTAAAATTATAAAGGCTGAATTCCTTTCCATATTTGGAAACAGAAGAATTATTGGCACATTAGCAATTGTTCAGGTCACCTCTCTATGCAAAAGAATATTTATAGTCTTGAATAAGTTGCCCTTTAGGGTTTTTACCATCTAGGATCAAGGTATAGAGTGCATGACAAATGATACATGCCTATTTTTATCAGGCCCCTTCCACCCACATGAGAGACCAGGACAGCGTTGATGGCTCTTGGCTTTGGTCTGACCCAGTCCTGGTTTTTGTGGGCATTTGGGGAGTGAATCAGCAGATGGAAGAGAGTGTGCGTGTGTCTGTGTACACAGGTGTACACAAGTCTGCGTATGTGTGTGTATCTTTCCATTTTTCTCTCTTCCTCTTTCAAATAAATAAACCTTTTTTAAAAGTGACCAATTTCTGATATTTTAAAATATCATTCCAGTGCTATCATGCTTCAAGTGACTACAGATGTTTCTATTCATGTGTCAGTAAGGGATAAGAATTTTATAAATGTCTCCATAGTTACTTTAGAAAATGATCAGTGACATCGGCTTGCCAGACATTCTGCCAGGCAATAGCAGTTAAGTTAATACAACTGAGACTTTCCTTCTTAGAGACCTTTTGTGGGTCTGCTGAGCAATTTGTTAGAGATTTGGTATTGACATTTATGTCTTTGACCCAAACTATGGGTTCTCAGAAACTGAATGGAGCACATAGAATTGAACTTCAAAATGTTTGTGGAAAAATGAATTTTAAAAGTAAATGCATTTTTGTGCAAAATAACTGAAATCTGTGCCTTATTTTCCCAAAATGTGATTTTTCCATAAACTTTTAAAATACACTTCAGATGCATACTTCCAGACTTGAAAATCTCTTGCACCAATTATAACATATCTTTTCATTGTATTTCCTATAAACTTTTTAACATACCCTCTCGTGTACCTCATGACTAAAGAGATCTGGAACTTTATACATGGTGAGGGACTCTGCTCTTAGAATCTTCCTGCATACTCCCACAAATTGCCACCCCACTGTGTGGGTAATTCTACCACACTTTTCTAGGCTAAATGCAGAGATGTAGGGTAAAACCCTGAACTAGAAGCTGTGATGAAGTGATTTTATAGATGTGATTAAAATCTAGGATCATTTGACTTTACATGAAAGTAGCTTAACAGTGGTTAAGTTGCTTCTTGGGCCAGGTGCATGCCATCTGGGTTGGAGCTTCCTGATAGTGTACGCCCTGGGAGGAAGTTCAAGTAACTGGCTCCCTGCCACAACCTGGCAGATCCACAACCTGGCTCCTGGGTTTGACCTGGCCCAGCCCCACCTATTGTGGACCGTGGGGGAGTGAGCCACCATGTAAGTTTTCTCTCTCTCTCTCTCTTTCCCTCTCTCCATCTCTCTCTGCCTTACAAATAAATTTAGAAAAAAAGAATCTAAAGAGATATTCAAGCAACTAAAGTCGAATTCACTTCTCATCTAAGTAGTGTTAGGTTTGAACTCAGATTAACCTGATTCCAAATTCTATACTGTGTTCATTACACCATGCTCCTTCTCTAGTAGTGATGGAATTCCTGGTTGAGAATTACAAGCGTTATCACGCTTCCACTTTCTGAGTTTGTGAGTGTGCAGGCTGGCAAGGAATTTCAATATTGGTTAGTGATGGAATCCCTGAGCATGAATTATACAGCATTAACATGACTCTACTTTCTGAGTTAGGGATTGTGTGGTCTGGTGAGGAATTTAAACATTGGTTACATTTGCTGAGGACTTACTGTGTGCTGGCTCATGTTTTAAAGATTCCTTAAATCAGACATAGATTAAATTACATGTGTGCTGACTCATGTTTTAAAGATTCCTTAAATCAGACATAGATTAAATTACATGTCACCTCTGTAGCTGGACTTTACAAAACCTTAAGTCGTGTGACCCCTATGAGTGTTGTTCCAGCGGCATCTATCGCAGGTCATGGACAACTAATGGAAACTTTTCTCCACGTGAATCAGGATAAAAGCACATGATCATTCCAAATTGGATGACAGACTTTTTTAGGTTTGCATTTGTTTCTTTAGATTTTAAAACATTTGAACTCCTTCTGCCCTGTGCCTGGCAGTAGATGTATAAGATTCTGCAAAAGTATTCATAGTCAGGCTGCCTGTACTCATTCAGAGTATGAGGAAATAGTCCAAAGGGTGGACGCACTCCATATGGAGGGGCACCACCAAAGAGCCAGACTCTTCCTGAGTCTCAGCTTTGCAGGGGCCTGCTCAGAGATGCTTGGGTCTGTACACATTCTGAAAACACAGATCTTGAAAAAAAACATCCTACAAAACACATCCAGTAAAAGAAAAGGTTAAAGAGGGCCAGTAAACCAAATTCCAATTCCTAAATATTACTTTAGGATTTCAAAACTATTAATTTGCCAAGCACGAATTAAAGCATTATTTTACCAGAGGAACTTTAGGAGAAATGAAGATGAATAATATTGGGTCCCTGATTAATCGTGAACGTTCCAGGGCTTAGGGCCAGCTATTCTAAAAGCAGTGTTTTTCAAGTTCCATGGTTGCAAGAAATTAATAGTAAACTCAATGTAGAAGGTCATGAGCAATGTTATTTTTAATTAAATAGAATACAATAGAAGAGAATACAAAAAATGATGAGGTGCATGTGATGCCAGAAGTTCTAAATGTTTCTTTCAGATAAATATGCTGCTTTCCAGAGTAAGATGTACTTTGCATTGTGACATTCAGCTAAAAAACCACATAAAAGCCACCATTGTACAAAGAGAAGAAAACAAAAACCTTTCTCTCAATAAGTTCACATATGACTGAGAACAGTAATTAATCAACAGTAGAATCCATTTTATAAAACAATGATTGTCTAAGAGGTAAAATGAGCATCACTGATCTGGGATTAAGACCACAGGGAGAAATTCATGCCACAGTTCAAAACGCCTTCCTCCTAACACACCTGGTGGATTCTTCTCAGATTGCCTTGTCAGCAGGTCTTTTCTCCCATCTCCTAGAGCCAGAGGAAGGCTGAATGAGCACAGTTCCAGGACCACTCGCATTTCCCACTGCCACTCATCTGTAGGTCCCTTCAGGCTCAGCTCTCAGGCACCATGTGTGCATTTTCATGGATTTTTTTCCAGCACACATTGTCACAATTCCCAGACTTATATATCCAGTATCTTCAGCATCTCCATTCAGATGTCTCATGAGACTAAAAATGCCTCAACTTACCTAATTTCCACAACCCACAATCTGTCTCAAGTGTCCTCACCTGAGTTCATGGAAATTTGATCATTCCAACTGATTCAGTTAAAACCTTGGGTCATCCTTGGCCTCTTTCTCTCAGCAAACACAGAAATCATAGAACCCTCTTGGCCCCAGCTTCTGCCTCCACCACCATGACTACCTGGTCCTCTGTCTTACTTTAGACTGGAATCATGTAGGAATACTGACTGGAATCCTTCCTACCTCTTCTGTGATTCTCGCCTTGTTCTCCTTTAGCATTCTCAATTCAGAAGCATGAGGAAATATTCTAATCTAGAACAACTGTCTTTCTCACCAAAACTTCCCTTCTCTTCTCATCTCCCTTTGACTGGTAGTCACAGTCCTTCCATCAGCCTGTAAAACTGACCAAAAAGGGATCCCAGCCACCTGCTATGACTCCTGACTCAGTCTTGCCTCACACCACAATGCCCACGTGGCTTCCTCCTGTCGGTATTGCATGCCTGCTGTCCCCACCCCATGCCTTTCTCGTGTACTCTTCTTTCCACTTCTGGCACACTCCCTCCAGATCTTAGTATCCCTTCTTAATCCCATTCTACATTCACTCAGATCCCACTCTTCAATTCGGCCTTCAGGAAGCTCACAATTAATATCACGTATTCCACCACCCTCTCCTCCTCTACATAAAGTCTTTTACTTTGCTTCCTTTTTCCCATATCACATGTCACCATCTGACATACATTTTACTTATTTTAATCATATCTGAGTTCCCTCTCCCTGATATGGGTGAAGATTTTCTGTTTCTTCATTTTTCTATCTCCAGTACTAATGCAGCACCCATTTTCATAATGCATGCTGAAAAAATGTGTGAAACATATGAATTAATTATTTTGAAGCATTTTTATAAAGTCATAGAAAAAACACGACTCTTAAATTCACTATAACCACTGATTGATTCATTAAAATAAAGAAAGAGAATACAATAATGAAGTTTGAACTAAGAAAACTTATCACAAAATTCCATAAGTAATACTGCAGTTGGAACATTTCCTTTCAATGGAACTTGAGCTAGCTTAATGCTCTTCTAGTTATGTGTAGTGTAACAACTCTTGTTAGTTGTAGATAGCTTGTTGTGCACAACAGGTTGAAGCAGTCTAATAACTCAAATATTCAAGAGGAAACTTCTCCATGATGATTCTTAAACTGGAATTTTGTATGCATGTGCATAAAGACTGAAATGTTTTTCAGCTCTTTTTAGGTACCAAGAATGAGAACCATGTAGTTTGATGGGTTGATCATCGTGGAAATGCAGAATTAAGAAAAGAAAGTTTACATTTTTGGCGTATATTTTGAATGCAGTATACTCCTAGATGTTACGACTATAATTTGGAATGAGAAGTCAAAACAGCAAACAACAGCAACAGTAATCAGCTGATGGCGATGCAATTCAGGAAAATATGAATTGTATTTCTCTTGGAGTTTTTTGTTTGCTAATGCTGAGAGGCTGGGTTAATGACTCACAAGTGTAGTCATTAATATCCTTATTTGAGAAACTTAATATACCAAAATTAATAATAGGGAGACTAAAGAAAGATTTTCTGAACTTTATATTTTTAAATTAAGTATTAATCCCTGAGATAATTGACTTATTTTACAGACTCTAAATTAGTCATACCATTTGTTAATATAATCAGAGATTTTAATTCTCATGAAAAATCTGCATTCATTAGCAAGCTGAAAAATAGCAGTATTATCTGCTCATTACACATCCTTAGACATTAAATTTTAAGTAAAGACATTGATATTCATAAAAATTTGACAAGTACTTGGGGGGTGTACATGAACAAACAGGTGTGCTGCCAAGTACATAATACTTATACCAGCATCAAAAATTAGTTTTGTGTTCAGCTTTGTGGCGCAGGGAGTTAAACTACCAGCTACAATGCTGACATCCCAAATGGGTACAGGTTCAGTTCCTGTTTGTTCCACTTCCACTCTATCTCCCTGCCTACACACCTGGGAAATCAGCAGAGTGTGTGTCACTCATGAGGGAGACCCTGATGGAATTCCAAACTCCTGGATGAAGCCTGGCCCAGCACTGCCCTTTGTAGACAGTTGAGAAGTAAACCTGTGCATCTAAGATCTGTGTGTCTGTGAATGTGTCTCTGTGTGTGTGTTTCTCTCTGTTGCCTTGCCTTTTAAAAAATGTAAAAACACAATTGCTTGCCTATGCATTCTAAACCATTACATGTGACTCTGATACGCCAGAAAATGCAGTTACATAAAAACTGAGGCAATAAAACAAGTACATATTTATCATAGACCTAAATCTCTTATTTTTAATCTTGTAGTCTTTGAAGATTTGTTTTTGTTCTTAATTTTATTTCACTAGTACTCATAATCAGCTAAGTAACTGCTGGGAACTGGGTGTTCCATGATGATAACTATAAGACCTCTTGGTTCTTTCAAGCATTTAGTGCTCAATACTTGTTACAATTTTTGAAATACTATAGTCTTGCTTCTCTCAACAACTTAAACACTTGAGTTTTCTGTTTTGCTGGAAAACTACTGTATGTTTTCAAACTCATAGACAACACCAAAGTATGATGAAATGAAATGGAAATGTGAGTGAGATAAACCTTTCAATTATGACTATGATATAGTAGCTGATACATTCAGTATTAGTCATTCAGTACCAATAAGTGTCAATTTTCTCATCTTTACAGTGGGATTAGTAACCTTAAAGGGATTTGTATCATGTAAAATGATTTGTGCAAAGTAGGGACTATAAAGTGCCTACCAGCAGGTCTTTAAGGCCACATGCTTCCCTAGCGTTTCAAGTGTTCCATGCAAAGGCCTCAGTGTCCTTTCTGATGGAACTGGCTCACTTTGCACATTTAGCCCGGAGTCAAGCAATAAAGGGGAGGGAGGGGAGTGAGGGTGGTGTCCCAGTAGAGTTAGCCCAGCTTTTGTGCCCTGCCTGAAGCTCATGGCCTTCGAGTAGGACACAGAATGAATCTCCACAGCAAATTCAGGGGGCTATAACAAAAACTGGGACTGGAACTGGGCTAGTCTAGCTCACAGACATCCATTATAGTCAAAAATACAGAGTGAATAACTAATAAATTCCATTTCCCCTGTTGGTTGCAATGACCAGAGTCTGGCTGAAAAATTAAAGTGAATGTTTTTTCAGATAATAAATGAGGATTTAAACCCATTAAGAAAACAGTCAGTTGTTCCAGAGCTTGACTTAAGTTATAGCTTTTATACTTTTTACAGAGTGATGCATACATTGAATAAAGTATAAACCATACATACATTTATATGGGGCTGTCAGTCACATTGAAAATTGAAGAACACTGGTAATAATTAGCAAAGCTGATTATTGATTAACATAGTACATTACGTCCCCACACCTGATATTATCTATGTGCAGGGAGAGGCGAACAATGGGGTCAGGAATTACCCTTCCGACAATTGCTCCAACACATAAAGCTCCACTCCTTAAAGCACAGCCAGTTTTCCTTGGTCGTGGTTGAAGTTCATTGAAAGGTCCTGTTATCTTATAATAGCCAGCCACAGTGCATCCTCACAGCCAACAGCATGCTGTCTGACTGAGGTCTCTGTCACCATTTATGTTCACTGCACACTTATCCCCACGTCATAGTGGATTGTAGGCTCATAGTTACTGTTTCCTGATTTGTTGCAAAGGATCGTCTTTCCAACACACAGCACTTCAATCACATTTCCAGCAGCCCCCAAAGATGCCTTTCTTCTTTCAAAGCCAGACTTCACTCTTCTGTGATCTTCAACTATTGCTGCTTCTTGGTGGCACTCTCAGGCTGCGCACACACACACACACACACACACACACACACACACACACACACACACACACACACACACAGCCTTACTAAGCAGCTATTTCATCCCCAGAGAAGAGGATTTATAGGAACACACTCCAAACCCGGTAGGTAATTCAGAGATACCATGATTTCATACTCAGCTGGACTTGCATTAAAGCTATTTTTACTCTTTTCCTTCATCCATCTTCCAAATTTTCTTGATCCACTTAAAACTCATAAACTCCCTTGAGACAAAAGACTGTCTCATAAAATGCTTCTAATGTATTTTCCTGGCACCTGCTATGGTACTAGATGCTCTGTAGATATCTACCAATGTTTGTGGGTGAGACTAATTCCGTAAAATCACAGTGAGCAAATCATCATTACAGATCACTATTTAAAAATTTTGTGCTTTCACTAGCATTTTGAAAACATTCTTTGAAGAGACTGTGGCAGAGGAGATAAGCTATTCTTTAAAAGAGGTAGGTATTTACTCATATCCTAAAACGGTAATTTTAAGCAATCTGAAGCAAAATAAATTTTTGCAGGAGCTTGGGGCTACCAAAGGAATTAGAAAGGGCATATCCAGGGAGGTCTTCTGCTAATTGGAAAATGACAACCATACCTAGAGATCTACACATCACATCAATGTAATTTTCCTATTCTTGCTCTTTTTTTTTTTCTGCTTTGGCTATGAGAAGAGCAAGCTTAAAAGGCTGCAGGGACACTTAAGCCAAGTCACATTTGTCAAGGTGAAAGCTGTGTGGAGCAGAAAAGCAGTTCTCCCAGCTTCCAAGAAGATGCACAGGAGCCGAGTGAGTAGGGAATCTGAGAGCCCACTAAAAGTGCTTAGAAGGCCAATCACAGCAGCCATCTCTGTGAAGAGCTGTCGGCAGAAACTTGAAATCCAGGGCAATGCCTCTCTATTCACTGACATGTGATTTGGATGCATGGAGGCCCCCAGAGTCACACAGAAAAGTGTGACTGTCCTGTAGGTTTTCAGATTCTCTCACAAACTGTCCCTTTTTTGTTTAAGCAGTTGCCACATACAGTGACCAGCGAGGGAGCCATGTGACTGGGAAACAGTACCATCTCACTTGGTAATTATTTTAAGTATTTGTTATTTTAGACTTCCTCAGAGCAATTCTAGCAATTTAGTGGCAAGATAGTCATGTTTATTTTAATAGCTGCATTTGATCTTTTAAAAATACAGTACCAAGAAGGAGTATGCACTCCACTTTTTTTTTTCTTAGCACATTGTTTGTTCACTTGATCGTCCTGACTCTATCCAAGGCAGACTGATATTCTTAAAAGCTTTGCCATCAGACACAGATTTCTACTGGTTCTGTTATGACCTTGGATAAGTCACTTTTTTTGAGTCTCAGTTTTGCAGTAAAAAAATGGAGACCATACTATTTCTCAAGGTTTCTAGCAAAACTGAAATAAAATAACTAGGCAATGCCCCAGCTGTGAGGGATTATTCTACAATTGTTGGTTGTTCGATAAATGTCAGAGTCCCAACTCTTTTCTTACAACATGAAGATACTTCAAAAAGTTCAAGAGAAAATGGAACTAAAAGATACATGGATGCAAAACAAAATCTGAAATCCGTGCATAGTTTTTCCATGATACACATTTTTCCACAATTTTTTTAAGACCCTTCAGATGCATGGATTTCAATTAACTTTTTGAAGTTTCTTTGTACAAGTTTCTCTCCTCCCATTGACTCTTCCTCTTCAAGGTCAGGAAGAGCAAAGTAGGTTGGCATGCTCAGTTGTAGCCAAACACCCTTGTTTTCCTAGCTGCTGTCACTGAAATCCCCTGTGCTTCGGCGACAACAGCTGCTGAGGGTAGGCTTGCAAATACAGACCTATGATTTGTACTCACTCCTTTCAGAACTGCTCTCCTTGGCTGCGTTGTTATCCAGCCTGATCAGCCGATGCCTACACAGTTTCTCCTAGTTTCTTTGGCTCCTGATGACACAGAGTTTTACTTTACATGCCAGTTTTAGGTTCATCTGTTTTCCCTCCTGATCTCTATAATCCAGAGCTGCTCACAAACACACAGGCCTGCCTTGAGTATTTTCAAGACACATGCTCCATTTCAGCTGCCCAGGCTTTCTAAGTGTCCTCATTCCTTTTGTGGCTCTCAGATTTCCCCAAATCTCACACATACTCATTATTCCAAAACTCACCATCCAGCTTCCCATCCTGAGACAATAAACTCTCAGGGAGTCACCTGCACATGACTTCATTGCTCAGCCATTGTCTCCAGACCATCATGGGCAAACAATGTCTGACTGTTCCTACTAGCTGCTTACCCTTCAAAGCAGAGGGCTCCGACTACTTATGCTTTGGAAGAGACATTGGAAAACAAGACTTGCAGCATTTTAAATTTGTAATTTTTATTTGAAAGCATGTAACTCCTTATTTGCCTACTATTTTTCTGCCAAACAGACTTTAAAATCTTATAGATTGTTTTCTTATCTGAAATATGTGTTCTGCAGAGTATCGTACTATGACAATTATTGCCCAAAAGGTATGTTAAAAACCATGTATGATTGTGGTGTGGATGGGGGAAGACTGAGGGACCATGAATGACTATCTTCAGCTTGGACGTGATGTTTATTATTAATTCTGCAGACCCCAACTTCCTTATGTGATGATCTGAGGTTGTAACACATGCCCTTCTTATTTTTCAAGATAGTTTGGATGATCTTGAGACATATGAATTTCTTTTTGTGAAACCATGACGCAAATGAGTGCTAATGGTTATTAGTAATTTCTGACTACTAAACACAAGCATTAAATTCTATCATGACAATTCAAATTTCCCATTTTTTGTCATTTTTACACATAATCTTAAGTGGGTTTAAATTGATTCTAAAACCTATATTTTTCACATTTTAACATCTCTAATATGGGAATGCACCACACAATCTGTGGAGTAAAAACTTAGTGGTACAATGAAAAAGAAAAACATGATCACTGAATTGCAAATGCCAGTTAAACTGTTATATCCAAACCAATTTTTACTTAGTTTCTTAAGCTCTAGACGGAAATGAAGGTATTATTTAAGAACAAAGTTTTCAAAGGAAGGATACCAGTGTGTAGGGGGTACAAAGAGTGACAGGTTACTTTTAATCATAAAGAAAGGCCCATTCTGTGGCTGCACTTGCTATTTTGACCTAGTCAAAGATTACTGTGTCTTTTGCACTTGTATTGTGCATAGAAAAAAGATTTAGAAAACTTTAGCCTTGCAGATATATGAGAAAAACTTCATTATTCTTAGTGATGGCACTTGTAGGGATGAAGGTCTTGGTCAGGAAAGGCCACTGGAAGACAGAAGAGCCTAGGGGCTTGTTGATCCCTGTCTGGAGAAATGTTGACCTTTGTTCCAAGGAAGGCCATGGTTAGAGCCAAGAAGTGTTAAAGCAACAATAAAAAGTGAGCTGATGCAGGTTAGGTTTTGCGGTAGATTGGTGTTAGAAAAAAGGGACCTGGTTGCTTTTTAATTTTGATGTCTAAGCCTTGTTTTACAATTGAGCGCTTTATATTTTTAATAAATCTTATTTTTTAGTAATGATTACATGGTTGGTCAGGGTGGGAAGGATCAAGGTTTAGGGAAAATTGGGTGAATTCATTGCTTCCAAATTTGCTATTTCTTCTTGTTCCTGGGGGAAAGGGAGAAATAAAGGGGGAAACCACTCATGACTTTTTACAAGTCCCAGTACTCAGGGATGAGGAACCGCCACCTCACATCAACCCAGAGTCTCAATGTGTACATATTTCAAGGGTTCTGTCCAAGTGATTTGGATAGTTCTGAAATGCTGCTGATTTCACCAATATTAGGATGATGTCACCCACCAATGTCCACTGGCTCCATTCACCAAGATGATTGCTGTAATCATTTGAGAGCTTTATTTTTAATAAGACAAAATGAGAACTAGTGTGCATTTTCTGTTTCAGATGCAACCAATCATTTATATATCCATGTATACATATATCCATGTATTTGAGAAGCAGAGACTGAAAGGAGAAAAGAAAGAGAAAAAGAGAGAGGAGAGAGAGAATGATCACTTAAGCATCAGGTGTGTAAAAACGATATAGGCCTTCCAATCACAGTGCATTCCACAGATGCCCACAAGAACAGGAGCTGGGCTGAGTCAGGTCAAAGCCAGGAATCTGGGTCTCCCATAGGAGTGGCAGGGACCCAGCTACTTGAACAGTGATCCGCTGCCTCTCAGGATGAGCACTAGCAGAAAGTTGGAGTTGGGGGTAGAGCCAGGACTCAAAACCAGGCACTCTGATAAGGAATGAAGACTCCCTGGAGGCATCCTGACTGTCGTGCCAAAAGGTCACCACACATCCCTGCCACAAATACACACTCACACATATTAGTCATGGTCTGGGTGCTGACAGTATGCAGCAGTGAACAAAACACACGTTGATCTCATTTCATGGAACTTGTATTTGGGAAGGAGTGCTGGAATATATAGGTAACAGACAAACACACCCAGGAGAGAACAAGAAAATTTCTAAATGCAAAAATGTTATCAGGAAAATAAGGTGAGGAGATGGCAGGATGACAGGATGACTGAGAGGAAGCTACTTTAACTTGTTCTTCAGAGAAGGTACCCTAAAGAGGTAGCATTTGAGAAGAGTTCTGCAGATAAACAAAGGGCTGAGCCTTGAGAAAATCTGGGGGAGGGGCTCTCAGGCTGGAGGATGGGTCATTGTTGTCTCTAGAAAGGATGTCCTTCAGGTGATCAAAGACCAGGAATGAAAATGCCAGCCACAGGCAGCGGGGAGCGAACATGGAAAATTTAATTGTTGATTGAAAATCCCAAGTCCAATATTGGAGTGCTGGATTCAATTTCTAGCTGTGGCTTCTGACTCCAGTTTCCTGCCAATGCAAACTCAATTAGGCATCAGGTGATGTCTCAAGGGATGGGATTACTGTTACCCCTGTAGGAGTCCTGGATTGAATTCCTGGCCCCCTGTTGTTACTCCAGCTCAGCCCAGCTCCACTGCTGTAGGCATTTGAGGGATAAACCAGCAGGTGCAAGCTCTCTGCCCTTTTCTACTTTTCTCTAAAAAGAAAGAAAGAAACCAGCCTGGCCACAAATCATTAAACAAAAAGGAAGTGATTTGGGGAAATGCTTTGGGATAGGGCCAAGTAAAATGGAGTCTTATAAACTCATCTCAAATTCCTTTAGAACTGAACTCAGCTCTGCAAAATCTCCCTCCAACTGTTCCATAGTTCTATAGTATTACCATTATATAAAGATCATAAAACCTAGTCTACCGAGTGTCTTTGTAAAGTTTGATTGGTGTACAGCCGTGCACATTCATTCCCAGTTGTCTATGGCAGAATTGGAGCTGTAAGAGCAGGGTGATTTGGTCGTTATGAGACTTTACAGACAGCAGAGAAAGTTTTCCAACTTCTGATCCACAGAATCCTACTGAGCACTTGCATCATCATTATAAATGTTCTTTGTTTTCTTCCACTACAAGCTCATTGGAATTAAGGGAAGTGGTATTGCTGAGGGCAAGTTCTGCCATTAGACAGCCCAGGTTGGCATTCCTGCTGGGCTAGTGATCAAGTGCCACTCATGGACAAGCTAATTAACTTCTCCATTCTTCATTTCTGCACCCCAAAGAATTAGACATGCCTTAAATGAAGTAATACCGATAAGCACACAAGACAATCTTGATAAAGGTCTGTTTTGTGCAAGTTCTGCACATTGTCCAGCACTCAGTCCTGTCACTGGGCATGCAGATGCTCCTTGGTGACATGCAGAAGATTCTGATGCATGCTTTCCATTTTCTTGGTAAACTAGAGAAAGAAATCATTGAAACATATGAAGCAAGTACTTCTTATGCACCGTCAACATCTGGCATCTCCAAGCTAGAGCTCCCCATCAGAAGATAATCCCCAGCGCTGTGTCCTGGGATCTCACCCTGTCCGAAGAACTTAGAATGGAGCCTACAACCCTTAGATTGCTATGGGAAAGCCAGCTCCCCTGACTTCCTAGGAATCTCCCCACAAATGCCCTCTTTCACAAAGCAGAACTTATAGGGAAAAAAACTTAATGGGAATTAAGTTTTGTATTTAGAGACTGGTCTTGAAACCTTGTCTCTGGACTTACATATTCCAGATATCTAAGAATGATCAAGGCCAGTAGAGAGAGGGCTGGTGGGTGCTCTGGGCTGCATGAAGCTTATTGTATGTCCCATTCACAGTCTTAGAGATAGGGTCACAGGCTGTAAAATGTGGAAAAGGGTGCAAGCCTCTTGTGCATCTGTTGCTAGGATCCAGGACAGTACAAGAAACCTGATAGTTTTCCAGGTAAAGGGGATACTGAATAAATACATTGCAATCTCAGCTTTGCTTTCACTCACTGAATGTTACATAAGTCATTTTGTTTCTTCATTTCAGTTTTTTCCATCTATAAAATGGGAGTGTCATAGAATAGATGCATAATGAATAGGGATACTGTATGTGAATATAATTGGTGAACTTGAAACCAGCATAAAAATGTGGGTGTATGACTACAGTTTAAGAAAAACAAGCCATTGATATCTTGGGGAGTGAAAAACAATGGCCTTCTAGAATGTTAAATTCAGTGGCCTTCTATTCAGTCGAGGTCTTAGTGTAAGAGTATAATTAAAGTAATACTATGTATGTATTCATAGTACTGATTTGATTCTAGTAATTTTAGTGGTCCTTCTGGCTCAGTGATCATGTTTTGCTTCTCCATTGTCTCGAATTTCTGAGTTTTTAACCTTTTTCATGGAGCTCATTTTTGTATTCTTTCATGTGGATTCTTTATACCACCTTTAGGTTTATATGAATAATGTATTGATATTCAAATTCCACTCCATCCCCAAAGAAGTCACTTCTATATTTCTTAGCTGTTTTCATTTGCCAAGGATGTTTAATTGAATGGTATACAGATTAAATAGTTCTCAGATGGTTCCCTTAGCAACAATTACAGACTGTTTCTTGTGCAAGCCAAGCTTCTATCATAAACTAAATTTGAAAATATCATCTAAGCAGAAATTTGCCATGTTTTGTTTCATAACCAATATGAACTATTATGTTTGTAATCTCAAATATTCCAGAAAGCAATGCTTATCAACTTTGTTTTGGTACTGAGAAATGGCAAGTGTGACTGCATCATCTATGACCATCGGCTGTAGCAAGTTAATTCGTGAAGTGTATTTGCTAAGCCAATAATAGGAGTCTAATCATGATCATATCTATGCAGTGAGTCACCTGCCAATTGAAGAAATACAAAACTAGTTTCAATGCTTATGATTTCCCTTGAAATCCTTGTTGCTGTGGTGATTTTTATGCCTCTTAGTTTAAAAAAAAAACTCCAAATGATCACTAACACATCTAATAAAAGGCAAGTGCATCAAATGGATTACAAAGACATCATGGGCCCTAATTGTTTTGCTCTGCAGGTGCAACAAAGCAAAGCCTAGAAAGAGAGGCAGCATCAAATGGTAGTTGTAATGAGTTGTGGAGAGAGCTGACTTGTTTATTGAGCTCACAGTTTAGGAGGTTCAGGGACATGATGTCTGCATTATCTCAGTTCTAATGACCACTGAACCACACTACTATGGATAACAGTGGTGGAGGTGTACGTGGAAACCTATCACATCTCAAAGCAAGAAGAGTGAGTTAGTTGGGAGGGGTCAGTCTCAAGGTGTTGCATGGAAACTCCCTTCTGAGGAGCACATTGGGATCACCCACTAGACCTCACCTGTGAACAGATTAATCTCCGGTACCAACACTTTAGGCATGAATTCTTTTTTTTCATTTTAATTTTTTTATTGTCATTTTATTTAAAGGTTAGAGCAGAGAGGGAGATCCCCCATTTGCTGATTCACTCTCCAAGAGCAAGAGCTATGCTGTAACTGTAATTTAATTCAGATCTCCACAGGCTAGCAGGGACCACTGCCCCCCCAGGAGGTGCAATAATGGGAAGGGGATGAGCAGCTGGGGACCTGCATCTCAAATCAGACAATCTGAAACAGATTGTCTAATATTTAGATCACATAAATAACTTCTGTAATACTTATTTAAAGAAAATGTTCACATGATCAATTAGCACATAAACAGATGTTCAACATCATTAGCCACTAAGAAAATACCAAATCAAAACACAGTGAAATATTACATCACATCCACCAAGGTGGCTACATTAAGAAGTGCAGCATTTCGGTAAGCTATAGGAACCAGGCACTAAAGGTCACACAACGGGTGATTGCATTTCTAAAAAATGTTCAGCTGGGCCAGTGCTGTGATGTAGTGGGTGAACCCACTGCCTGTGGCATCAGCATCCCTTCTGGGTTCATTTCTGATCCAGTCCCCTGATGGATGTCCCCGTTCTTGGGCACCTGCACGCACATGGGAGACCCAGAGGAAGCTCCTGGCTCCTGGCTTTGGATCTGCCCAGCTCTAGGCATTGCAGCCATTTGGGGAGTGAATTAGCAGGTGGAAGATTTTTTTTTCTTTTTTTTTTTTTTTTGACAATCTTTACATAGTTAATTAGTACAAAAAAAGTTCAAGGGCTACAGGAAAGTGGGTGAGACTATTTTTTTTCTACATTTTTTCCCCCTGTATCTGGGGTAAAGAGAGAGATAAAGGGAGAAGCCCCACCCAGTCTCCCACCCATCCCAGGTCCCTCATGTGGGGCATGCTCCAAGGGTCCTGCTCAAGTGGTTTTGATAGTTCAACAGTTCTGAATTGCTGCCATTCTCACCACTCCAAGCGTGATGCAGTCATTGGAGAATCCACTGATTGACATAGTCCACCTTAGAGCCTCTGTTTGCCCAGTTTTTCACTGCCAACCTATGGCTGGGGTAGTTGATTGATTTGTTCTGTGCTCTGTTGTGATGCCAGGTATCCTCTGCAGGTTCTGATAGACTGCCATATCCTCCATGTGCAGCTGGTTATGCTCTCCACTGCTCCGTCTGAGCCTCTGAGGAGGCTCGGCTCTGGCACTTGCACTCCATGGCAGACCATGGGTTCTGAGTCTGGCAGTTTGGGGAGATCCCAAAAGAAACTTTGTCTGAGGTGATCCCAGACCAGATTCTTGTGTGTACTTGCAAGTACAGGGCCCAGTACAGTCCATCTCCCCAATCAGCTGGTGGTTGCCGATGCTGGGTTAGGAATGGATTCTTTGCATAGACTGTACGACATTCAAAACATAGCGATGGTCAACCACAAGAAAAGCACCTTGCACAAACTGTGCCTAAAGGGCTGTAACACTAGGTGAGTTATATAACCTCAGTTTCATTAGTAAAATGGGATAATAATAATATTAAATGCTTCATCTGTATGGATCAACTGAGCCAACCTCTATTCAGCAAGAAGAGCAGAGCTGACACACAGGAAACACAAAAAGCACACTGTAAGGATTTGTTAAGTTAAAAAAGCATGGTACATAGTGAAGCTTACAACCTCTTGAGAACTTTTCAGAATCAGAACCTACAAGTTGGTATTTTAAAGTCCCTGGAGAGTAGCCGCTCTTCAGTCTGATGTTTCTAGATATAGAGTTCCATCTACACAGATAAATTCATAACTTGAGGGAAAAAAATGTGCTTTTTAATAGAGCATCCATTTTCACTTCCCAGAATTTAGAATATTTGGAATCCGTGTCTGACATGTGTATGTCTAACACTTGAGATTTCAAATTCGTGTGTTATCAGTCATACATTTTAAAGTCATTTGATTGTGATCTCTGGAGTTAAAGCAGAAACACCTTGAATCCCAGTGCTGGCAATTGTAGTTATGTATCCTTTGGCAAGTTGCTTAAGCTCTCTGACCTGCAAAATATTTTTTTAAGATACAGTGTTATCGTGTTGATGAAACAAGATCCTGTAAGCAAATCACTTAGCAGAGCTAAATGTTGATCATGAAATACAATATCCTATTAAAGGATAACCAGTAAATACCATTAAAATATTAAATAACTTTTTATATTTTTGTTACAAACTGGCTAGTCCCAAGAAGGCCTTCCTGGGGACTCCAATTTTATTTTATTGCTAACTAACTTTTTATAATGTGTCTTTTATACATATTTCATCTATGACACCATGTGTTCAACTTCTTAACGTACTGATTTGGAGCTGTTTCCAAATTTGCTTAGACTTTTCTTGTCTCTCTTATAAGCATGTTAAGGAAAAAGAACTCGCTCTCCTCATTTTCCCCCACTTTTGTTTTAGTTAAGCCCCGTGTGGTATTCTGTGTCCAGTAAATGTTACTTTTGATTGATTAAGAGTAGTTATTGTGCATGTCTTTCACCAAATGGAGGAGAAATGAGATCCTAGGGAGAGTTCAGATTAAATTAGAAAATCTGAGAGGAACTGAAGGGAAAGTAATAAAGGAGCCCTAAAGAACATAGTGTAATGTTTTTCTGAACACGAAGAAACGATTGCATAAAGATAAAAGTGCAGTGCAGTGGCAGCGTCCTCTTACATGATCCTCATAATGAAGAAAAGCAAGAGGAAAGATGAGTTCAGATGAGGAGTAGCTGTAACAGGTGAGTAGAACAGCCCAGAAACCAAGAGAAAGGCAACTCTCAAAAGGTGCTGTGTAGGGCCCAGCACAATGGCGCAAGTGGTTAAGGTCCTCGCCTTGCACGCCCAGGATCCCATATGGGTGCCGGTTCTATCCCGGCAGCCCCGCTTCCCTTCCAGCTCCCTGCCTGTGGCCCGGGAAAGCAGCAGAGGACGGCCCAAAGCTTTGGGACCCTGCACCCGCGTGGGAGACCTGGAAGAGGCTCCTGGCTTCGGATCGGCATAGCATCGGCCGTTGTGCTCACTTGGGGAGTGAATCATCGGACGGAAGATCTTCCTCTCTGTCTCTCCTCTCTGTATATCCGCCTTTCCAATAAAAATAATAAAAATAAATCTTTTTTTAAAAAAAAGGTGGTGTGTAGCAGGGGGCACACATGTGTACAGTCCAACAAAGAAAACCCCCTTAGCTTTCACGAGAGGATCACTGGAAACTTTAAGAATATCTAGTGAAGCTGAAAGAGATGCAGAGAATGTAGGTGGTTAAGAGGTGAATACAGATAGTGTGGATCACTGGTTTAGGAAGGGGACGGATTGGATATGAGATGGTAAATCTGGGAGATTAAGGAAAGGTGGAGATAAATGAACAAACATTCTTGAATCTTAAATGATCATTGATTTAAATCACTTAATAGCCCAATAAAATTACATTCCCCTCCAAAGGCATCCTTGTGACTGACTCAACTATTATCAGAATGAGAAAAATAAGAAATATAAATGAACCAAAGCCAGTTGCTTTAATTATCTCTAATGTCTAAATTGTTTTTAATGACTTAGACTTGAATGTACTACATGTTCTCAAAAAAACAAAAACAAAACACCATGTGCGTATGAAACTATTCCGCAAAAACAGTGTTATTGAAGGCTTCATATCTAAAGTTCAAGATAATTAATCTGTATTGCCTATATCAAGGGTCAGACCCAAAAACTGAAATAAAAAAAAAAAAACAGTATTTTCTCAAAAGCAAATTTCTCTGTGTTCTGTTTAGGTTCCTCAGGATGAATGGTCAGGGTACACCCCTCGAGGTAAAGACGATGAAATTCCTTGCAGAAGAATGCGCAGTGGCAGCTACATCAAGGCCATGGGGGATGAAGACAGTGGAGACTCGGACACCAGCCCCAAGCCTTCTCCCAAAGTGGCTGCACGGAGAGAAAGCTATCTCAAGGCGACTCAGCCGTCCCTTACAGAACTCACCACCCTCAAGTGAGTACTCCTAACACGACGTTCCGGTGGTGCCTTTTCTTGTATGGTTGCCTAGGATCAGATTGTATAGCTCCTGAATAAAATGAGGCAAGGGGCCTTCTACAGGTGAAACAGTCTATTACGCTGAATGAGCTGTTGGTTTTCACACTGGGTCTGACTTGATTATCCGTGCACTTTCGAAGAAGGGACACTTGGATGTCTTCTGCATAGTTCATGATATAAACACCTAAAAATTCCAAAAAGAACGCTTTTAAATAATCTACAATGGCTCTTGAAAATACTCAAGATTTTTAGGAAAAGATTCCTGTATACCAATTCTTGGACATTTGTTGAGCCACTAATATGTAGAACTCTTGCTTAAAACTCCTTCAACTTTTCAGACAATTGATAAGAGTAAGCCTTGAAGTTTATGGAATATGCCCATTGCTTAAAAAGTGGGTGATGTTTAGAGGTTCTTGATACACATTTCAAAAATTTGGCACCAAATACGTAGACAATTTTAAGCACCGTAAAAACTTCTTTTTATTTTGAAAATGTGATTGTAAGTCGTCCTCACCTGTATTTGTGCCATTTGTGAACAGTTAATAGCATTACAAAGACTACTAAAAAGTATTCTTTTAAGTAAGTTCTCTGGATTTTTATGCATTCATTTATTTTATTTGAATGGAAGAGAAATGCAGAGAAGATGAGAGAAAGACAGGCAGACGGAAATCTCCTGTGCATTAGCTGACTCTGCAAATGCGCATGACAGTATTCCAGGCAGGGCTCTCCTGGCAAAAGCCAGCTTTTCCACATAGGAGGCAGGGCCCCTGAGCTGTTTCCTGATGTCTCTTAGGGTATGCATAGCAGGAAGCTGGAATGAGAGAAATGGATACAGGACTTGAACCTCTTATGGGACGCAAGTATCTTAATTGCCTCCTCAAATGTCTGCCCCTGATTTAATTTTTGATACTATTTATGAATCTAGAGACAGAATTATATTTGAATCTGAAAACCATATTGCAGATAATCGGTGTTTTAAGTATCATTGATTCCATATCTTGATGAAATATAAATTACTCTTTATGCATGTGTGTGATTACTGAATAAAATGTAAAAAAAAATCAAATAAAATCAATGAAGCAGAAAAGTTCAAAGCAATGGGCTGAGGAAAACAAGCCAGATGGTTACTCAAGAATACCTAATCTAGCCATCTAGTATGTGATGGGAATTTATTTAAATAACGAAGTACATTTTATTTTAAAGAACTGGAGGGGGGGAGGCGGGTTGCCATGTGAATTCTTTCCCCAGAAAGCACATGGAACCACTGTAGAAGATTCTAATTAGATGTTAATATTAACATACTTAAAGCAGCACAAGCCAAGAAGCTCCTGGTTTCTCTGAGCTTTCAGTAGTGTCCCCGGGGCCTTCTTACTGTAATGCATTGGCTCTCTGGGTCTATCTTAGCAAAGAACCTCAGACCTGGCTTACAGTCCAAGAGGTTGGAAATATAAACCAAGATGCCAGCAGCACACACTCCCTGTGAAGCTTAGGGGACCTGTGGGATCTGGTTGTGGCCAGCAGAGCCTCACACCCCTTCGCTCCAGTCATCGTGCCTGGTCTCTGTCGTCATCTATGGCTTCTCCCTCTCTGGCTTCATCTGGCTGCCTCTTTACGTTCCTCTCTCAAGACTTCATCTTAACTTGATTCAGTCTGGAGACTCCATTTCCAAATGCAGTAGTCTCTCTTACTCATGATTTAACTTCTCTTGGTTTCAGTTATCCGTGATCAGCTGTGGTTCAAAACTATTAACTAGAAAATTCTAGAAATAATACAGAAGTTTTCAGCTGTGCTCTATTTGAAGTAGTCTGATAAAATTATCGCAACATCTTAGTTTTCTAGCCTGCCTGGAACATGAATTAGTCTTTTTGTCAAATGTGTCCTTTTCTTAAAAGATTCATTTTGTTTTTATTGGAAAGTCACATATACAGAGACAAGAAGAGACAGAGAGGAAGATCTTCCATCCATTGATTCATTTCCCAAGTGACCACAATGATCATTGCTGTGCTAATCTGATGTCAGTAGCCAGGAGCCTCTTCCAGGTCTCCCACATGGGTGTAGGGTCCAAGGCTTTGGGCCGTCCTTGAATTCTTTCTCAGGCCACAAGCAGTGAGCTAGCTGGGAAGCAGGGCGCCCGGATTAGAGCAGGTGCCCATGTGGAATCCCAAACATGCAAGGCTAGTATTTTAACCACTAGGCTACTGTGCCAGGCCGAAATGTATCCATTGTTTACACACTACGAACTGTTAGTCATTCAGTTATATTAATTATCATGTTGACTTCACAGAATCTCAGTACTTGTTTTCAAGTAATCATTATTTAATAATGGCCCTTTAGAAAAACAAAAGTGATGCTGATGCTTTGATTTTACTATACTATTATAATTTTACTTTCTACTAGTTATACCTAAGATCCTCTTGTGCCTAGTTTATAAATTGAGCTTTCTCACGAGTGTGTAAGTACAAGAGAAAACATGATGCACATATAGAGTTGAGTTCTATCTGAGGTTTCAGACAGCCACCTGACGTCTTGGAACATATCCCCTGAGGATAAGAACTGCTACGGGAAGGTCACATTCACAGATGCTAGGAGTGAGGACTTCAGCTTATCTGGGAAACATAATGCAATCCACAGCATGACCACACAAGGTAAGAGTTGGTGGTAGAAATTTTTAAAAATAATAACAAGGCTTTGATGTACCTTGGCATACCTAGTGTAAACACAGATAATTAAATATCCTCAATCTGAAAAGAAATGGACTTGTAACAGAGGTAATGAGTCACTGTAGCATGAGATGAGGATAGTCAAGGAAACTTCTGGTCATCATCATCTATACAGATCTTAAAACATCTCTCCATGAACAGGTGGTCATGACTGTGGTATTCATTGGCATCTTCCAGAACGTGTGTAGGAGTGAATGTGACGAACAAGGAGGTCGCTGAGACCCAGGGACAGTTCCTTCATGTACACACTAAGCAGCGGGACTGTGCTCATGATTCTTTTAGTTTATCTCCAGGATGCATGGGTCACATTTGGCTGTTCTGTGACCAGGCACCATGATTCAGCTGCCCCTAGGAATACCTAGCTACGAAGAGAACAGGAAGGACTGGAGCTGAGAGGGAGGTACTGAGGACAGCAGTGGGTTCCAGGATCCCACCAGGTTTGTGCCTGGGCGCTTCCGGCCTCCAGCATTCTCTCTGAAGTTGCTGGAACGTCTTCTCTCTCACTTATGTAGTACTATCTTCCTCTCGTATCCTGGGCTGTATCCTTACAATCATCAGTTACTTCTTTCAGAGCTCAGAAGTTTTAAGAGTACAAGGAAGCAAGTACACAGTGCCTAGGTTGATTGTGGCTAGTTCAGGCAGTGAAATCATTGACCTGAGCATAAGCTGATCAGCTATTTCCTTCTCCCAAATTTTGGGAAGCCAAGATGGCAATCAATTTACTAATAAACACCTAGTAAACTGAAAATCATATTTTCATCACAGGCTTGCAATGTCACCAAACTGGCTCTCTTGCGCCACTGTTCCTTAGCCAACAAGAGTACATGTGACCAGCACTGAAACATCTCTTCCACTCCCCAGTGTTACTTCTTAGTTTGCTTACTTCTATTCATTTCTCCCTTACGTATTTTGTGACTTGCATTTATCATTACAAATCTACATAATAAGCGTCCATCGTGTTCAACTTCATAGGATTATTAAAGATGTCTAATTGCATAAGATTTAGAGAGATACAGAAAGAGGAAAAGGAAAATCCACTGTGGAGGAAAAAAATTCATGTGACTCAAGAAATTCTGTCTGTTATTCCTTGATGATGTTTTCACTAGAGATCATTGTTTTTCTAGAACTTTGAAGCATTCATCCACCAAGAAAGCCAAGCCCCATATCCTTGAATTCTAGCTCCTGCCCCGCAAGAAAAGAAAAATATATTTATGCTCCTACTTCTTTGACATTTAAGTTAATTTTTCCCTCCTTCCTCCCCAGCAATTCACAGCTTTAGGGATGAATCATACTCATGAACCAAGATAACTAAAATTAGTCATGTGAGATTGGGGCAACATTTAGTTTGAGGTTTTCAACTCCCATGTTCCCTCGGAATGCTGGCAAGACGGCACTCCTACACTTTCTTAGATTGTTTTTTTGTCTTTTCCCTCTTCTGTTTTCCAAAGGCATCTGGAAGGTAGATTTCTGTTTGTGGCTTCCATCAGCTACTTAATGTTACTGATCTTCGGATACAGAAAGTCTTGGGTCAGCCAAGCATTCTGGAGTTAGGAGTAGTTGTAAGATGATTAAGTACATGTGCACACCTATAAGACTCCTGCTGCAGTCGCTCTCCAAAGTGCCTGTTTCTCTCCTTCTCTTCTCATATTCTTCAGCGGTGAATAAAACCCTTCACCTGATCACTAGCTTTCCCTTTTCTTTATCTGTTGAGCAACTAGTAATGTGAAATGGCAGCATCACACAAGAATATTTGTATTTTCAGAACCCATTTCTGAATATTCCCTAGTAGATTTTTTTTTACCAATGTGGGAGAGTTTGGGGGGCCCAGAAATCCCTCACTACTCCAGCACAGCTTGGCTGTGATGAAGAACCTGTCTTCTCTATGGTTTTGCTGTGATATAACATTTATTCCAGAACTGACACTGCTGCCTGTTATCATGATTAGGCAAAACCAAGCCCAACTCTCACCTCGACTTTTATTTGCTGTATTGCAGAAAGGACATTTTTCAAATGATACAAAGTGAGCAGTCATTGAAAAGTTTCTAAAGTCAAATTCAAATAACCAGTGATTCAAGGTAAATAGCACTTTAAAATTTCTTTGTACGTCTTTATCCTTGCCAGTGATTCAAGGTAAATAGCACTTTAGAATTTCTTTATACTTCCTTATCCCTTCATCCAGGCAATAAGAAAAGATTTTCACTGTATGAAATAGTCAGTCTTTGATATTATAAGTTTTGAAATTTCTCTGTAATTGCCCAGGCTTTTGTCAGAAGGCCAGTCAGAACCCCTGGCAATTTTGATTAAAAGCCTAACAATAGTCCTTAGAAAAGCGTATGTTCTATCCTAAATATCTGCAGGCAAATAGTTTTTTTCATTTGTAGATTGGTTAATACTCCATCTTCATTTTTCTCTTGGGCCTGAACCTTTCCCTGGTGTTAGAGAAAATAGCGAAATACTAAATAGCTCTGTGGCTTTGGGCAACTAATTTTATCTCTCTAAATCTCCCCAATGAAATGAGAGTCTCAAGCGTTTAATAAGAATGCTACCACTCAGGTGGCACCCAGGACCGTGGCAGAGAGCATCAGCAGGTCCCAGCTTTGGTGTATCCCAGCATCTTTCCCACTGAGTGCAGATGAAGCCTCAAATTCCATCTAAACCTTGTTCTTCAGCTGCCATTGATTTTTGATGGCTGAAGGCAATGTCCTTACTCTATTTGAAAGTCTCTCAACGCAAATGTGTCTAAGTGAAATAAAAAGGCTCAGAGAGGAAAAACTGCCAAGTAAAGCAGTGTAAGAAGATGAAGGGAGCTGTTCTCCCTCAGCTTGAAATCTGGAGATCTAAAATGAATCAGCTCTACATCAGAAACCTAAAATTCTAACCACCTGTTGGAGTGTCTGTTCATTGTTTATCTTCATGTGCCCTGCCTCCTTTTTTCTCTCTAGGTACAGGATGTCCTCAGCCTATTCACATTTCCAAGACCCCTCCTGCCCACCTGCTGTTCCTCATCTTCCTCAGGTTCCTTGTCGTCCCAGAAAAAAAAAATGGGAAAGAGGGAAGGGAGAAAAAAAAGGATAGGAGCCTGGATATTTGCTTCCCAGAGGTGTGAACTCTAAAGACATAGTAGTGCATATCCCCCTTACTGTTGTCCACCAGGAATGAAAGTCTCTGTGTCCTTTTCTTATCACTGTCCTCATTCCATTCCTCCCCTGCTTGCTTCTCAGTAAGACATATGACATTTAATAATGCAGACAGTGGTTGACATAATAGAACAACACAACCTAGCCCTACAAAATTGTGAATTTGTGCTTTTAGTGATATAAATACAGGATAGTTTTCCCTTTTTAACACTGATAATTCTTTCTTCTGCAAACATCTATCCTTCCAACGTCCCCCCAACCTTTCCAAAATAGTTATAAACTCAAAACATCTAAAACAAGAGCCATTCTTGCTCAAATACCAATTATCACTTACTCATAGACAAGTTATCCATATACCTTTCAAACCCTGCTAGAAACAAGGCTTACTTTTCAAAAAAAAAAAAACTAGTACAAGAGATTACTTGTAATATTAAATTCCTGATCACCACATACATACAGCTCAAGACAAAAAAAATTGGTCCTTCACTAAGACAGGAACATCTTTTTCCAAACGATGAAAGTTTGTATGAGTAGTGTGGTTTCCATTCTAGTAGCTTGCTACATAATTACTCTAGAAAAACATGTTGGGGTAGGAAGACTGCATCGATGGAATTGCCCAAAGAGTGAGTATGCCCACAGAGAGGTGTGAAGTCTTTAAGACTCATAAAAGAATTAAAGGAAGTCCAGGTACTTTTTAAAGAGAAGGAAACAGGAGTTGTAAAAGTGAATGAAATATTCATGCTTTAGCGAGGTTCTAAGTGCCTGACTGAGCACTAGGGGTTTTACAGTATCCTTACTTCTCCGCCATTTCACTTTCCAATGTTTCAGTTACTTGTGGTCAACTACAGTCCAAAAATATTGGTATCTACCTTGACCTTTTCAAGAGAGAGACTGCACTAATGCATCATCTATTACAGTACATTGCCGTAACTGTTCCATTTTGCTATTTAGTACTGTTAATCTCTTACTTGCCGAATTTGTAAACTGATTTATAAATTATGAGGTGAGAGCACAGATAATAAAAAATGGTGGGAGTAAGGTTAGATCTGAAACCTTTCTGGGAGGTGTCCATAACCTCCAGTTCTCACAAAGTCTCAAAAGGGGAATGAGCGTGCTTATTTCAAGAAACTGTCTCACTCCAGGATGGAATCTTGCTTTTTTTTTTACTTAAAAGTTCTCCTTTTGTAACTTTTCCCACCAAGGATGCATTTGCAGGCTTGCAACTGTTTTCCATCTGCTGATTTCCTTGATTTAGGTCTTGAAATAATCCTTTAAAACTCTCAAAAATAAGACATTTTCTAAATAAAAACATATCAAATATTTTAAATTAGTTGCTTTTTAAGTAGTCTTCAATCATTTGGCATATATGGCTAATTTATGCAAACTTTTTTTAACAAACCCAAATTGTCTTTCCCAAAGAATTTAAGAGGCTAGGAAGCATTTGCCTCATTTACCTTTGCCCAATTTGTACCTACTAACATTTCCCTGCCAGCAAACACAGACAATAATGCATGGTAACAATTCTGAAATTCTCCTAAAGCAACTGTAATTGGAAAAAAGTGCCAAAAAAAAACCTAAGATCTATTACAAGGCCATCCATAATTCAATCTCAAGGAGTATTGAGGCCAAGTAGTATTACTGTAAAATGGCTCTTTTAGAGCCCTGACTACCAGTTGTTTTCTCAGCACTGGACCTATTGAACCAAGTAGTTTTAGGATGATGAGCACAAGGACATACAAGTAACTGCCACACCAAAATCTAGCAGGCACAGGACAACAATGAACATAGACAAAACAGATACAAGACTGTTGGTAACCGATAAATAGAACCAGAATATAACAGACCAGAGGGCACAGGGTGATATCTCTCCACTGGCCTGGATCCGGGAAGTAGTATTGCATCCAGCCTTGCCAAAATCCGCACTTACCTTAGAGGTTTTCAGGACCTGGGGAGAGCTGTCCACTCCAGATGACTCCGGCAGGCCTTGATCTCTGTGGACCCCAACTGCTCCCACTCAGACCCTCGGACACCAAGGCTAAGGAACATCTCAGCAGCTATCGCCTGAGTGCCGGCCCTACAATCTCAGCAAAGGAGTTCCCAAAACTCAAGTACCTAGAGCTTCAGGAAAGAACTCACTGGGACCTCCAAATGTTGGGAGTTGACCACATCTATCCCATAAAAAAGTTAGAGGCAGACTCCTTGAAGCTCAGGAGTCTGTTCATCAGCCAGTGCTGACCAGTGAACTGTTCCATACCACCGCAAGTGGAAGGGAGCAGCCCTGACCAGTGATGTTCAGGGGTTTTTAAGCAACGATCATCCAATCAACTAAGAGAGCACTGGCACATGATATGAATCATTCAATCAACCACACTTATATCAATGCACAATACAAATTATCCAATGAACTGTAGTAGTGTGAAACACAGACATCTATTTAATAATAAATAAATCTATTTAATAATAAATAAATTACTTAAATAATAAATTTATTTAATAATAAATCTATGTAAGCATCATACACTCTAATCTATCCTTTCAGTAAGACCTGAACCAGGCAAATAGAACCTTCCATGTGTACAGAAACCAATTTGAGCCAATCAACTTACCACATAAGCTGTAAAATAAAAGCAATGAGATCTTTTCTTGGGATATGTACTCTCACTCCCTGTTCTGAACTTTCTGAGAACCTGAGGTTATGTGCATATCCCAGAAATTTTCAGGAAGACTAGGCTTACTGTTGCTAATTATTTTGTTGTGTGGGCTGTCACAGTGACATGCCTCTATAGGAAATACATAGTGTATTTAGGCTTCCATTCTCTCTCTGTGGCTCCAGGAACTGACTGAAGGTCTTGGAACATTTTCTTCCTCATGTTAGACGGACAAACGTACATTTGTGCTATCATTTGCTCCTAACAACTCTATCCATATGAGTCTGTCCATTTTATACATGAACAATCTGCATCTCAAAAGAGATGAAGCAACTAGTCCAAAGTTACCAATTAGCTAAATGTCAGAGGTAAGATGAGCTGAGGTGTTGAAAGCAAAATGACTAAATGGTGGGTAGAATGATTAACTGGTTAAGATGATAGTGATCAACTATGCCAACAGGGTTAGAGAACAGAGAAGACCAACCAGATGTGGACAACTGAGAAATGAGCCAGAAAAAAGCAACATCCAAAGCAGAATTTGAAAATGACAGATGGGTTTAAGTGGAGGTCAGAGGGCTACCATGAAGTCAATTCTAACCTGGAGGTGTATGCAGCAGGCAGGAGGCTGAACCAGGAAAGATGTGGAGAACTGTTGGATTCAGGTTTGGCCTGGAGTGAGGGAAGCAAGGACCAGCTAACCCAAAGATCAGTGCTTCAAGGGGCATACTGACAAACAACTCCAGGAATGAGGATGGCCTCTTAGGAGAAGTGCCTGTCTTTATGCCACAACTTTGCCAAGGACCTGTGTCTATTCCATGGTTTAAAGGATACTACCTGAGCCTACTTCTTATGGTTGTGGATGGATTGGCACAGCTGACCGTACAGGATTTGGGGAACAGCAAAGAGATGTGAGCTGGGAAGATCCCAGAAGGGGGTTTCAAAAACCCAAACTCCCCATATCTCTTTAGAGAGTACTGAACAAAGACACTGCCCACTGTTCCACTGGGGAAATTTCTGTTTGCCAAGAACCTTAAAATTTCTGTCTGTTCTACTCACTGTTATGTCTTCAATTCAATATCTACATTCCGCATTAAAATACAGACAACTAACATTTATTCAATCCCTTTTACTATTTAAGTGTTCTATGATTCATTTATACTTGATTTCAATAAATTTATTAAGTGCTATAGTGAAATTGAGTTTTCCAGAGTCAGATATAGGTAGACACCTTAGAATCTAAGAATAGTAACAATGGCCTCTATGGAGAAAAAAGAAGCTTAACAATCAGAAATTAGAGATATTAACATGCAGAATTTTGTTTGGAATGTTTTCTGATAAGACAAATCTACTTTACCTGGCATAGGAAAAGGTTGTGGGTTTTTTTTTAAATTACTTTATTGCAGGTTATACTTTGTCAGTTTACTTCAAGTTAGTAGTATTGCCTTCATTTTACACCATTAAAAAATTTTCCGTGCACACCCCTGTGGCAGGAATTCCTACAAGAGAAACCCTGTTTCAGTAGGGAGCCTTGGCAGACACATTACGAACTGCCTCTGATCCTCCCCTGGCAGCAGGCTGGGTCCAAGTCCTAAATAAATATGCCTTAGCAGAGGATTCACATGGAGTAGCAAAACCACCAACATTTCCAAGTACCAAACAGGAGGAAAATAGATGAAAATCTCAGCCCAAGCTATTTAGGTTACCTAAGAGGGGGAACTTCTAACTACGTAGTTAATACTGAATAGATTAATTTGGAAACAACAGATTAATTTTAGAAACTACCTGAATTATCTTCCTCTAAGAGCTTTGTTGATTCTGCATGGAGACTTGAGTGAGCTGGCCAAAAAGAAAAAGTCAGTAGTTTCTCAGTCTGAGGCAGCCCAAGGCTTCAGCATAAAGTAAGCACCATTATTTTATTTTTGTTTGAGAATCAGAGAGAGCTCCCATTTACTTGCTTACTCCCTGGATGCCTGCAATGGCTGGGTCGGGGGCAGGGTCAAAGCAGAAGCCAGGAGTGAATTCAGGTTTCCAACATGGATGGTAGGAAACCAATTCCTTGGGCTATCACCACTGCCTCCTAGGGTCTGCATTAGCAGAAAGATGACATCAGGAGCCAAAGATGAGGATTGAACCCTAATACTCTAGAATGGCATTTGAGAATCTTACGTGGCATCCTAACCACCAGGCCAAATTCAACCCATAGCACAATACTCTTATCATGCACACTGAACTTGTAGTTTCAATATTAGTATTCAGGAAGATGAGATTTCAAATCACCCAAATAATTCAATACTCCATATATATATGGAGTATATATATTTATATTTATATGGAGTATATATATTTATATATATATATATATATTTTTTCTCTTTTGTTCTGTCCCCTTACAAGAATTCTATGTGTCAATCAAACTGAACCCTGATTGTTTTGAAGGTGCATTTGGCTAGCTTCCAGCCTGTACTAGACAGGATAGGTTAGATTAAAAGTCCCCAAGTTGTAGAGGCTTCTGCTAACAGAAATGTATTTCTTACTCATGCTTGTGTCCGTTTTATGGTCACCCAGGGCCAGGTTGTGGATATCCCATGTCAAGAAATGCTTCCAAAGTCGCTAAAGCAGAGGAGGAGCACAGGGTGAACAGAACATTGGATTTTAATGCTTCCACCTACAAGTGATGAGTTCAACACAGACAACGTTGAACTGTAAAGAGAACAGAAACGGCTAGTTTACCATGTTCTCAGGACACGGACACATAAACAATATTCAGAGAGCATCACTAATGACTATCAGAGTCTGTCATTCTGGACACTTAACAATATGACTAGCAGACAGACAGAGTCCCCATCTGCTGGTTCATTCCCCACAATGCCTGCGGTGACCAGGACTGAACCAGAATCAAATCCAGGATCCAAGAATGCGATCCAGTCTCTAACATGAGAGTCAGGAACCCAACTAATTGAGCCAACACCACTACCCCCAGGGTATGCATTGGCAGGAAGCTGGAATTAAGAGCTGGATCCAGGAATTGAACCTCAGTACTCATTTGGGGAACATAGGCATCTTAACAGACTAATTGCTCACCTCAGCACCTGCTGCTAACATTATGTTTTGTAACAACTTCCTCTAGAGTTATAAGTTTGTTACATCATCTACCTTCCTGTTGATACAGACAACAATTTGCCAAGTGATTCACCACTGCATACCATAGATCCACGTTTCCCAGCTTCTGACAGCAGTTACCTTGCTATGTGCTGCCAAATCCTGAAACCATAGTAAAAAATGTCAGGATTATTTTCTTGTTTTTGTTCCCTGAGCATTCAACGTCTTGTACCAATTTATGTCCTACCAATTGACCTATTTAGAATAGAATAGGATTTTCTCTGGTAAAAATCAACCCCACATGCTCGCTTCGGTAGCACATATACTAAATTTTGAATGAAAAATCAACCCCAGACCTTAGCTGTTAATTTCTTGGTCATGATGTCATGAGTTTACAGGAAGAGGCTATGTCCATTGTAATCACCCAGATGCTCAGAATGATAGAATTTCCATCGTGACTGGTTCCCCCAGAATCATTAGATCAGAGAAAGGGGTGCTGTGAATTGAGTACTGTTTCACAGAAGTAACACACATCACTGTCATTCACATTTCACTGGTAAAATTAACCACCTAATCACATTGCTATGGTGTCAATCAATGTGTGTGTGTGTGTGTGTGTGCCCCTAGACTCAAAAGTTTAGTTCTCAAAGTTTTATGTTAATGTTCTTCAGAGGGTGTGGACTTAATCCAATTGTGGTCTAAAAGTGGAACTCCCAGGGTCAAATCCTAGTGGCTGTAGGAGAGGATACAGGGAGACATGGACAGTGCACTCTCTGACTCTCGCCAGGTGATTCTCTACATGACCCCAGGGCTCTTCTAGCAGAAGCACCGTCACCAGAGACAAAACCAAGGGACCAGTCAATCTCAGGTTGTGAACCTCAGGGACCATGTACACAACAAAATTCCTTTCTGTTATAAAAACAGGCTGCCTGAGCTGTTTCACAATAATAACAGAAAGCTGAATAATATAGCACTTCTAATTTTAAAGAGGCAGAAAGTTGCAGTTATTCCACTTACCCCTACAATGCAAAACTGATGTATTTGATGAACTGCATTATGATATCTCCAGGTGTTGGTTTATGCTATTCTCTCACGTGTATTTTTAGAATGTCATCTCATAGTTATATATTCATTCAGTGAAGACTTATTATTGTGTGCTTATTATTGCTCAAGAGTACAAGATTTGAAGCCAAATTATTTCAGTTCACAATCACAGAAACCCTTATTTTTACATATACTACTGTGGAGAAATAATTTAACCATTCTGTGGTTTTATTTCCTCCTCGGGTTTATATATGGATGATACTATTTCTTACCTCAGGAATATTGGGAAGAGTCAAGAAGGTAACATTTGTGCAACATAACCCAGTGCCTAGTACATTGTGTTCTTAACCTCCTGCGATTTGTTAAATGCTGGAATATATTAGTGATTAGGATATCTAGAAGAATCCATTTTATAATAAAAATTGAGGAAGAAACTAAAAGAAACTCTATGCTTTCAAATTTTCATCTCAAATTTTACCTCTCCCTGTTGCCTGCTACTTCTTCATCTTAAGAACTCCTGAAGCACAGGGTTAATATTTCTTGAAGTAATTCCTGTCTTGTTATCTGCTTTTCTATTTCCTCTATCCCTCCTGTAGAAGGAGGTCCAAACACTGACTTAATCCTTGTGAGGCACTTGGCATGAGATGCAGCCCCGAGGAGATGCTGAAGAAGTGATAACTACACCGTCCCTCCAAGCCTAAGGTGCCTTGAGTGGGAGCTACCCACACAGCTTGAACCATGTTGCTGCTCTGACTCGCCTGCTCCCTCAGACTCTATACCCTCCTTCTGTTTGGGAATCTGTGGTTCTCTGAAAAGCACCCTGTTCCCTCTCAAGCCTACTTAGCTTTGCCAGCCCACCTGGAGGCTGGAAGCTCAGTCTGGCAGGTACACATTAGCGTGTTAAAAATATCTACGCAGCTGTCCCTAGTATTGTCATCTAATTTGAACATTAGCATATTCCCTTCTATTCATCTGGGGAATCCCAGTTCTTTCTGATTTCTCTGAGCAGGAGTAAGGATCTTCTGTAAGTGACTAGCATTAACCAGTTCTTTTAGATGGGAAGAAGAGTTGTCTCTAATGATCACATTAACAACTTAGCATTTCATAAAACGTATTTGTGAATATTCCAATATGCATATTTCAATATGTCATCTTGTATCCTGGTAACTATTCTATCAAAGCCTATTTTTTCAAGATAGCATTTTTAGTACATCTTGTTCGACCCTTAAAATAGTCTTGGAAGGGTTTTGGAGTTGATGCAATTAACATTGTACAGATATACCAAGGATTTCTTATTATTTCAAGCTTGCTGAGACAGAGCACAGGTTAGCCCTGAGTCAGAAGCTTTAGCCATCTATCTGCCATGCCAGCTTTCTTCCTCCTGCTGTCTCGTAGAACAGCCTGGGACTGTGCTTCACCATCTGGACATTGTTCTTGACTTGTAGCTCAGAACCTTGTTTTACTTCTTTGGACCACTTCTTCTTCCCAGAAAAAGCAAAGCTGAGAGCCCTCGGCACAGATCCAGGTTATCAACTGTTTATGAAATTGCCAGCACTTCAGTAGCATCGTCACTCTACCAGGTTTCAGGAGAGGCAGATGCTCTGCTGAGGAAACACGGGGCTCAATCACTGCTCTGATGTTAGAATCCATCCTACAGCTCCAACCTTCCAGACGTGGACTGAAAAGCCAATCAAGGATCATGTTCTTTAGATACTGCTCTTCCCAGTCAAGGAAGAAAGGTTGTGTTGGAGTCTTAGAGGGAGCGATGCTAGAAAGCCCAGCTGGCCATGTTCATCAAGCCCAAGGCTACATTTCTGCACTGAAAGAAACCACTGAAAGTTTATATCTCCTAATCCCACATCTATTATTGTCACCTACGTAGGGTGGCGTTGTTACATCCAACCCAAGCCTCTCCCCAAGAAAGGCAGCCCAGACAACTCTGCAAAGCACCAAAGTTTATTGAGGAGGCAGGTAAACAGATCAACTTCCTGGGGTCAGCTTTGTATTGGTTCAGAGAGCGACCCTAATATGATGGTTACAGGGATTTTATAGAATGAATAAGTTATACAGCGATGAGAGCCAGGTAAATTGCGCAGCTACTAGAGGCAGCCATGAGAGCAATGGGTAAAGCAAATCTTGCAATATTAATTTATGAAGTCGAGAGCTACGGCAGGGCATGCTACACCTTGTGATCTGGCCCAAGGAATAGGAAGCTGGCAAAGCATTTTGTACAGAAGCATAAAGAGCAGGTTAGCAAACTCATGCAGGCCTGAACCAAAGTGACTCCATTTTGTGACTGGATTTCACAGCATTAGCCACTGTAGAATGTTTATATCGTGGAAGTCAATGTATCTCAGAAGTTAGACCTTTTTTTCCCGCAGTCCACTTGGAAACATTTCTTAGTATGCTCCTGTGCCTTGTCTTCATGCCTTTTTCTCTCTTTTTTAAATTTAAATTTTTCTTTTTATTTTAAATTTTGAATTTTATGGTACAATTCTATACAGTCTAGAATTCCCCCTACCCCAAAACCGATTTTTCCCATAGTGTCACAATAGCATAGTCCTTTTTAAGTCGTTATGACTCTATTTCATGCCTTTTCTTAAAGAAGAGATGAAGGAAAAGAAATCACAGAGGCAAAACTGGAAGGAACCTGAGCAATGATTTCAACTCTGCTGTATTGTGAATAAGGAGATGGAGGTCTAAAAGAAAGCAGGACATTGCTTGAACTGTCCGGCAAACCTGGGGATACAAGTCTTCTCTTTCAGCCAGTTGTGAAGCCACCACATTCCCTAAGAAAGGAGAGGTACAGGGCTCCGTGGCAGCTGCTCATGTGGTTACCTGCCACCAGGAAAGATGAAAACAGCTTTGTGTACAGTGATTACACGCAACTTGCAAAACTACATTCTATGTGCTACTTCACACTGAAAGTGCTATATCAGTTCATAAAGGGAAAATTTAACATAAAATGGAAATAGCAAGGGATGATTTCATGAAAAGGAAAGGCTTCAACCTGGAATTTCCTTATTATTCATTCAAAAACAACAGACTGGGGAGAAACCAGGCTGGCTGGTGCATAATTAGGAATGTTTAAAAATTGGAAAACATCTTTGATAGGCAGCAAGGATTTTTATATCCAAGACCCTTAAATATCCAGATAGTTTGTTTGATTACAATCCAGTTAATCTTGGGGCTCCACTGGTGGTAGATGGCAGGATATGAAGTGCTGTCTTAGGAAGATGGTCTGCATGGTATGCAACAGACAGGCCAATGACAGGAGGTTTTGCTCATGTAGATGGAAGTATATTCAACATTGTTCACATGAACAGTGTTTCTGATATTTTAACACTCATTCTCTGTGGGAATGCTTAATGGATAACATTTACTTTATTTCTTGTGCTTCTTTTATTTCATTTTTCTTTTTGCCTCTTTTTTACTTTTCTTGTCAGATATACTAATTTTAACCCAAAACCACCAAAAAGAGAGGAAAAGCATCATAAGGAATAATAGCTAACACTTGGAAAATTTTCTACCAGGCACAATAAGTAACACTAGTGATGTCTAAAACAGGAGTAACTGTTACCCTCCACCTGCAGAGAGAGAGCAGGCACGGGAGGTCACCTGACTTGCCCAAGGTCACAGAGAGAAGGGTACTGAAGCCAGGCTTTGCACCCAGAGCCCACACTGACCACTCTTCTCTCCTGCTGCTCAATGTGATGGAAACAAACGAGTGGCAGAGAATTTTGAAATCAAGGCAAAGAGCTGAAAGCTGCCCTGATCCAAGGAGGAAATTGAAGACGCCTAGGCTGGGGTGGAACAAAAGAAGTGATAGCCACAGTGACACAGATGAATAAAAACAGCAACATTCAAGTTTCCCAGCAGGGCAAATCTCATGGCTGCTGCTGTTTTAGAGGTTGTTAAGATTTTTCTTGGTGTGGATACAATAAGCTCCAGACCTACACATGTTTCTTTTCTGTTTAGAACTAATGGCAAAAAGGTCTTACTAATTAAAAAATTTTTTTGCTTTACTTTATTATTATTATTATTTGAAAGGCAGAGTGGCAGAGAGGAGAAATAGACACAGGAGCTGGCACCCCTATAGAATGCTAGCACCACAGGCAAAGTCTTAGCCTACAAAGTCATGGTGCCAGCCCCCTTTTTTATTTTTATAAAAATATTACATTTGATAACTTTTAATGGCCTCATAGTATTTTAGTAGAAATAAACTTTCTTCCCCTCACTTACCCCTTATTGCCAGTCCATAAAAGACATCCAGTTCTATAGTTTTTCTTTCCACTTGAAATTATATCTGAAACATCGTTGTATGCAAAGCCTGTAGATTAACCATCTTATTTCTAACAATTACAGCATATTTCATTGCTTGTATTGTATTCAGATAATCACTTCCCCCTTTGAGTGGGGAATATTCTTCCTACAAAACTGGAAGGCAAAACAACATCATTAAAGAAAAAGTCACAAGAAGTCAAAGCTACAGAATCAAAATCCCATGGCAAAAGTGCAGAAATAACTAAGGTTAAAATAATTCCAGCATATGTGAAGGCCTAGGATCTCACAGCACTCAATCATTTGAAGAAAATGAAGTCAAAAGTCAGCTGGAAAATAAAATTTGCTCCCCCTCTACTAGCAAAATAGGCAAAAATCATGAAACCTGCCATTTCAATGTTCTGTCAGAATGCCTGAGTCCTGAATATGCCACTGCAGGATTCAATGTAAATAATTTCTTACTGGAAAATTACCTGGGTGACCTTTGTGAAATTAATGGAATTTTTTGTGTCTGTTTCATTTTGTAACTTCTAGTCATAGTATCGAATCACCAGGTAGACATTTCTGGCTTCTTTTCCATGTGACTATTTAAAAATTCAGCCATTTAAAGCAGGATGAGAGCCCTCCTTGCCTCTTGTTGACAATCTCAGGTAGAGGAAATTCCTAATATTAATGGGAAGGAAAAAAAAATTGAAGTGATGTTTTGTTCTCCCCAAATTGAGTGAATCCACTAAGTGTCTGTGCTACTCTCCCCTCCCCCACTTTCTTGAGTTTATTTAAGAGGTTGCCCATAGCAACCACCCACACTCCAAGTAACTGAAGCCAGTAGTGTGGAAAGCAACCTGGCACGCCTCTGTCTTGCTTCCAGAATCATTCTTTAGGCTCTGGTGGTAACCATGCAAAATCTAAACAATCATTTACATATATTAAGGATGGCTATTCGTCTCCTTTCTTTAAAAAAAAAAAATAAATAAAAATCCTGTTTGAACAAGGGATGAAATACTGAACACAGAAAACCTTTATCCCTGGAATCTGCAAGTTGCCCTTGATTCTGCTCGGGATGGGATGGATTTAGAAACAGTAGGAATGTCACACCCCAGCAGTGGGGACAGAGGCCTGTCCCCACCGCCTGCCTCTCCTTCCACGGTGGCACTCAGGTTGCTGGTGCCACCAAAAAGGGGTGAACTAGGGTGCCAGTGTCACCGTCAGAAGGGGCAGCCTGAAAGAACGGAATGGGAGAGGCAGAACTGGGTACAGATCTGGATGTGACACGAGTGACTTCATTTCTTTGTGTGTTTCCCTCATTTTTAAAATAGGTCTAATTATCTATCATTAAAGCATGGTGAAAATTAAAAGAGCTAACAAACATTCAACACCTCATCTGGAATGCTTTATTCAGTAAGCATATATTTAGTGTCTTCTGTGAGCAACATTACAAATTTTTATAAACAAACAACCTGGGCTTGGCACGGTAGCCTAGCGGCTAAAGTCCTTGCCTTGCACACACCAGGATCCCATTTGGGCACCGGTTCTAATCCCAGCAGCCCCGCTTCATATCCAGATCCCTGCCTGTGGCCTGGAAAAGCAGTCGAGCCTGGCCTAAAGCCTTGGGACCCTACACCTCCATGTGAGACCCAGAGAGGCTCCTGGCTTCAGATCAGCAAAACTCCAGCTCTAACGGCCGCTTGGGGAGTGAATCAGTGGACAGCAGATCTTCCTCTCTGTCTATATGACTTTCCAATAACAAAAATAAATCTGAAAAAAACAGCAAAATTAGAAGAAAAGGGACATGTGGAAAACCGGACACAAAACAAATTACTCAATCATCCACAACGTGGCAGGCTAGACAGGTCCTCGCAGAGCTAGAACTCTGCACTGCTCTCCCAGCCATGAACACAATCAACTTCATGATGCTCCTTCATCTTTGTTCCCTGAGTTCACCCCTGTCCCTGTTCCCAGAGGAAAAGTGCTTCCCTGGCTGACCTGAAGGGTTCCCCAGAGAAACATGAGGCCCCCTGCTTCCACAGAGTTCTCCCCAGTTTCATCATCCACTGACCGTGGACCCAGTTGGTCACTTTGAGTCTACCGCTAATCCATCTCTCTTGAATTTCCTTGTCTGTTGGAAGCATTCCACAGGCAAGTTGCTATGGTTGTTCTATGGTTCAGTGACGCTCAGTGCTTTACTGATTTGCTAAGCCCACAGATTAGCCTATGTTCACAGGAACACAATGATTAAAATAGCAGGGTTTACAGTGAGCAGAACTGTTTTCCTAGTACATCGTGACATGCCGAATCTTCATCTCATCTCCCCAGGTTTGGTGAAATATACCCCTCTGACAAGATAGGACGTAAACTAGTGGATTCCCCTCACTAAAAATGTGAAGAACATCCCATTTTCCAATGTTTTGGCCTGTAACTGTAGAAAACTCCTTTCCTATCTCATCATTCACATGTTTCATCCTTTAGGCCACATCTGGTCATTTGCTCAGGCTACCATAACAAATACTGCAAACTGAGTGGCTTCACCAACAGTAATTTAGTTGTATTTTTCCATAAGTCTGAGTTCAGACTGCTAGTCTGCTCATGTTCTGGTGAGATGCTCTCGGGGGTCTTCTTTCCAGCAGACCCTGAAACCACCCGGGGGTGAAGCACCAGAGCTCTTCTGCAGCAGAAACACTGGTGAAGAATGTCAGTTTATTCAAGAGAAGTCACAAGTTATATAGGGTGGAGAAGCGGCCAGGCAGAAGGCCTTCCCAACAGTACTTCCACCCAACAACAACATTGTGACTGGCTAACAGATATGTCTACCTCTCTGGACTCCAATGAAGTTAAAGGTCAGGAAGCACAGGAAACTGTGTCTCAGGGCAGACTCCTTACCTGCTGAAAAGCAGGATGAATGTCACATTTGACTTCCTAGAGTTGTTTACAAAGGAAGTCCTAGCACAGCTCAGTATAGGGGCAGGACATGCCCAGTCAACAGGCTATGCTGGAGTCAGCCAAGGGCACAGTGTGCCATGTGCCTATGGCCTCCCACATGGGCTAGGCAGGCAGAGATCCATGGGCAATCTCCCACAAATTGCTCTTCCCGGCTTCCTGAAGGAGCCCACTCGCTGAGTCTTCACATCAAGTGGATGGAGGCAGGTGCTCTGGTGTCCCTCCTATGGTTGTACTAACCACATCAGGAAGCTCTCGCCTCATCTCAATTTAATCACCGCCTCCAGGCCCCTTCTGCAAATATGATCACAGTGGGCATTAGAGATTTGTTTATTTTTATTGGAAAGGCAGATTTCTAGAGAGAAGGAGAGACACACAGAGAGAAAGAGATCTTCCGTGCGCTGGATCACTCCCTAAAAGGCTACAATGTCCAGAGCTGAGCCAATCTGAAGCCAGGAGCCAGGAGGCAGAAGCATCCTCTGGGTCTCTCATGTGACTGCAGGGTCCCAAGGCTTTGGGCCATCGTCCATTGACTTCCCAGGCTACAAACAGGGAGCTGGATGTGAAGTGGAGCAGCCAGGACATAAGCCTACAACCAAATGGGATCCTGGTACTTGCAGGTAGAGGATTAGCCTGTCAGGCCATGGTGTCGGCCCCACACAGCGCGCATTAGGGCCTCAGTCATTCAGACTGTAGCACTGGACCCCCATCTTATTGCCATGACAGCAATAGCCTGAGAGAGGCTGCTAACACACCTCAGGAAAAGGAGCTTTTGGGAAATACAGTTTTAAGTCATTAATTTAATGGCTGTTGTTTTTCCAACTAGGCATCTGCTACCGGAATTTACTTTGAGAGGCTGGTGAGGACCCATCTCAAACAAGTTTTAGCTCTTAGCTTACTGGATGAGCATTTGTGACTCACAGGCCTAAGGCATCTTAATGAGTCGAGCTCAGGTTGCTCATTGCTGCTTCTTCCGGGATGTCTTTAATGGACTGTCATTCAATGCATGTTCCCTCACTGCTGGCCTTGCTTTGTTTTTCTTTTAAGTTTTGATGATTCATTTATCTTAGTGTTAATTTTATGATACATTTCATAAGCTCTGGGATTTTCCTTCTCCCCTCCCCAAGCCTCCCACCCACTGATTTCCCCAATATCATTACAATAGTATAGTCCTTCCTAAGCAGTCGTAAGCCCATCATTCTGCTATTTAAGTGTATCCTGACATTGCAGGTATGGACAATGGCAAACTATCCAGCATTCTATTGTCAAGATATATTTAACAGTTTCATTGGGAGTCCATCTTCTATTTGGAAGTAGGGATGCACACTGCATTGTATCTTCACATCTAGATATGATAGTCTCTACTACACAGTTATTACGCATTCTTTCAAATGAAGAGCCATAAAACAAAATCAACAACAGGAAGAAAGTTTTCAAAATTTACAGCAACGAGAAGTGAAATAACATGCCACTGAATAACCAATGTATTGCTGAAGAAATGAAAAAGAAAACAAACAAAGCAAAAAAACCTTCTTGGAGAGAATGATGCTACCATATGACCTGTGAGTCAGTGAAGAATTTAATAAGAAAAACACTTTTGAAGAAATGAAAATAAAAACAAAAATATCAAAACCCATGAGTTGCAGCAAAAACAGTATTGAAAGGGCTATTGATCTTACATTTTGCATGAAGGTTGCCTTATATCAGAGAGAACATATGATATTTGTCTTTTTGGGATTGACTTATTTCACTGAGCATAATGGTCTCTAGCTGGGACCATTTGGTTGCAAATGGTAGAATTTTTTCGTGGCTGAGTAGTATTCCATGCAGTAGATATACCAGCTTCTTTATCTACTCCTCTTTGGATGGACATCTGGATTGTTTCCATGTCTTTGCTGTAGTAGATTGTGCTGCTGTAAATACAGGACTACAGATCCCCTTCTCATATGCAGAATTCATTTCCTCTGAATATATTCCCGGCAGTGGGATAGCTAGATCACACAGCAGGCTTATTTTCAGTTCTCTGACCATTTTCCATACTGATTTCCATAGTTCTTGTACTAGCCTGCACTGCCCCAACAGTGAAGGAAGGTAACTTTCTCCCACATCCACTCCAACTGCTAGGCTTTCTAAGAGAATATTCTACCTGAATCTTACCAATGGGGTGTGATGCTAACTAGAAACAGTTGTCACCTGCAGAGAGAATGTTTTCTTTTATGTTAATTTTACAATTGTAAAAGTCTGTGACTTTTATCCCACTTGGTTGTTAACAATTCCCTTCCAGGCAGGAAACACTACTACTCTCACAACAGGTCCTGAGTAGAACTAAAAGTAAGCGGAACCTGAGAATTCATTTCATAACAGGGTGTCTTCCAAAATGCTAAACAAGAAATTGATACAGGGCATAATTTCTTAAGAGTTGTTCCCTGCAATCATCATTATGTATGTTATCAAAGACAGCCTTGCATGTAAAGTTCAACTGCTCTAACAATCTCAATTACAAACTAATTAATGTGTGTGTGTATATATATATTTTTTTTTCACATGGGAACCAGGACAGATAGAGGAGTGATGCCAGTCACCAGTCATCAAACATATCAAGCATGATAATATTTACCCAAGGTTATTGGGAATAGCTGGTTGTTAATTGGTGACAGCCAATAGGAGAAATTGCTTCATGTTAACCCTTTTACCACTGGGTGACATCATCTCTGACTGATCAAAGCCTGTAGCTCTGTTCACTTCTCTTGCTCAGTCTCTCAACAGTATCAGATACAAACTAAGATTATAAGAAATGAGGAGAATAAATGTGTAACTAATTTTGGCTCATAGGTACAAAGAGAACAGTTGTACTTTCTTTGGATAATTTGTACTCAACAAGACACACAATCTTAGGAAAATAAATGAAACAAATGGTGAAAATATCTTTTTTTTCTAATTAGTATCTATCTTATCCCCCAGTTAGAAAATCCCCCTGTTTCAAGGCATTTGAGAGCTTCTTCCTGACTCCTGAAATCTAATTCCCTGTGGCTTAGGGTGCTCAATGGGTGATGTCATAATTCTCCTTTTCCCGACCAGAATGAGTTATTTATGTCTATGGCATTAGCATCATATCAACTTGGAAGTAAAAGGGCGACTCACAGGCAGATTCACTGAAGTCACTTTCTTCCTTAGCAGTAAACAGGCTCTGTCTTCTTCAAGATTCCATTGCACAACAACAAATGCACCACAGCTTTGCGAGAGTCAGCTCTAGTGGGGGAAGGAACTAGCCAGGCACTTCTTCACCACAATGTTATCAAAGCAGCCAGGTCCTGTGTGCTGAACACTGGCAGAGCTTCCTCTGCTCATGGATTCCCTGGACAGTGATCCACAGCCACACAGCCATCTTGGTCATTAAGTGCAATCCCCTGTCAGTCTCTGCAGTCTGTCCTCCGGCAGCTTTCCAAGCCGCACCTTGTGGCCACATGTGATGCCATGTGAATGATTCAACCCCGCTTCATGATATAATCCCTTCCTGTCCCACACAAACTTCTAAGCCTAAGATGCTCTGTTTACCTCTATCCAGGGGACTTGTAGAAGTTTGTGAAAATAGAATTTAAAATTTTATTTTGGTGCAAAAAAAACCTTTAAGCCAGGCATAGCTTTTCTCAGGATACATTTTCCATGAATTCTTTACAGATCCTTCATGTGCATGGGATTTGACAAAGTTTTCATCAAAATATAGTTTTCTTTAAATTCCATTTTTCCATGAACCATTCACAGTGCCTGATAGAGGGACCACCTACCTTCAGCAGGCCCTTGCCCAAGCATGGCTATCACCATCTCCAACAAGATATTAGGTGCAAGACTTTTGATACTGGAAGTTCTGAAGTCAAGCAAAAAAAAAAAGAACCAACAGCGATAAACAAGATGAGCTTTGGCCACGGAGCACAGTAGTGGATGTGGTCAGCCATACCAACTTTCTGATTTGTATGTCAGGCCCTGGCTAGCACACTTCCTGTTTCTTCATTGACCATAGAGTTATCATCATCCACATTGTCAGTCAAAAGGAATAAAGAACAAAGGGCAGCCACATAGCGGATATCAGAAAAGGCAATAGTAGCAAACAGCAGAGACCTTGCCAGCTATGAGCAGCCTGACAAAGGAGAAAGGCTGCTGCACTTCCCATCCAGGTCCCCGCTTGTGACCCAGGAAACAGTAAAGGACGGCCCAAGACCTTGGGATCCTGCACTCACATGGGAGACCTGGAAGAAGTTCCTGACTCCCAGTTTCAGATCAACTCAGTTCCAGCCATTGAGGCCACTTTGGGAGTGAGCCAGCAGACGACTTCGCCCTGCCTTTCCAATAAAAATAAATAAATCTTTTTTAAAAAATAAGAAGAGCAGTTGAGACAAGGAGTGGTACATGCAAAGGCCACAAAATAGGGTTGATGCTTCTGAAGCACAGCAAGGAGAGCTGGTGCAGAGTCAGATCCAGAAGCAAGGAAGGCAGATGGAAGGACTTCGGATTTTATTCCAAGTGCCGAGGGAAGATTTGGAAAGCTTTAGGAGGAGAGAACCACTCTGGTTGTTAGTCAAGAAGAAATAAACACGAAGTCACAGGTGGAAGAAAGAAAAGCTGCTTGGTATTTCAGGGAAGCCATAGTGAGAGCCACATTGGGAGTGCACAGAGGCCACCATGGTCTGAAGGCAGAAGCGTTCGTGGATCCCCTGCGAACAGTAAAATATAACTGAGGCTCTGACTTTAGCCCAAGCAGGGGCAGATCAGGAGAGGAACAAATTTGGGAGAAAAGAGGATCCCTTTTTTTTCTTTAATTTTTAATTTTTTTCTTTTTTTTGGCTTTCACATGTAATGATAGTACAGATTTATGGGTTAAAATATGATGTGTCTATTCATGTATGCATTATGAACTCATCCATTCAGGGTACAATTAGCATATCCATCACATTCCACTTTGATCATTTCTTTGAATCCATTCAAAATCCTCTCTCCTAGAGATTTCAGATATGTAACTGCTCTTGTAAATTACATTCTCTTTGCTATACTGTAAAACCCGGGAATTTAAAGAATACTTGAGCATTCATCCAAAAGCTCTTCAGAAATCAAAAAGGACATTTCCTCTGAATCCTGAGAGGCCTGGTCGTGGGAAGAGAAAGGATGACTCTAAAAGCTGTCCCCTTTCCAGAGATCAGGCTTTAGCTTCTGTCTTCCACAACAAGTAAAAGGAAGAACGCTTTTATTGGATCAAAGATTGATTTAACTAATGAATGATTCCTTTCTTTAAGAGCCATTTTCAGGGTTTGATGAAAAAGATGCATCGGGCCCGGCGCGGTAGCACAAGTGGTTAAGGTCCCCGCCTAGCACACCCGGGATCCCATATGGGCGCCAGTTCTATCCCGGCAGCCCCTCTTCCCTTCCAGCTCCCCGCCTGTGGCCTGGGAAAGCAGTCGAGGACGGCCCAAAGCCTTGGGACCCTGCACCCGTGTGGGAGACCCAGAAGAGTCTCCTGGCTTCGGATCGGCATAGCATCGGCCGTTGCACTTCCTCTCTGTCTCTCCTCTCTATATATCCGCCTTTCCAATAAAAAAAAAAAAAAAGAAGAGAAAAGGATGCATCCGCCCAGGCCACGCGTACTTACAACTGTCACACACATTGTCTGACACATGAGGAAGCTCACCGACCCTCAAGGCTCACGTGTAACCTAGAGGGCCTAAAAATTTCCACTGTTGCTAAAGAGTGGGGAATTCCCCAAAGCTTGACATACAGATTTGTTTATTTCAAAGAATTGTCCATGTCATATACAGGGGAAATACAGCAGCATTTTAAAAGGGAGCCAATCATTACTTAGGAAAGATTCAGCAGTACAGTAAGTATTATTTACAAAATTGTCCCTCATGCAAAATCAGTCTGCAGATTCTATCTCTATGTTTTCAAAAGTGCCCTCAACAAGCCCAAAGTTAAGTTAAGCCCCAGGCCTAGAACTTTTTCTGTTTTGGGCTACTAAACCACACAAATATTAAGCAAAATCCTCCCCTTCTCTGGTGCAAGCCTCAAAACACACACCCGTATATAACAAATGCCAAGTATCCAAGGATATGCCCATTTTTGTCAAAACCCACATGGCCAGAAATATAAGACAGGCTTGAATCTCAACATCAGTTCAACATGGACCCAAGAAGGTTGGGTAGCACCAAACATTGGTTATCTTGCCTGTCCATGGACCTACTGCAGGGGACTGTGCTTTCCAAATCTGTCTTTACTCAGATCCCCAGAAATGGAGCGAGTGGTAGAGCTTCCATGCTCTTTCTAACAGAAGGAGGAAGAATGACAAAGAGCCCAGGAAGGAGGCAAGCCAACCCAACCTGAGCACCATCAGGCTGGCCACAGTCATGTGGGAAAACATGACTGGTTCCCTGGACATGTTGGACACCTTGGAGAGGCCACATGGAGTCCCTACACGCCAGAACTGTCCAAGAGAGAAGGAGCAGAAGAGCAATGTGCTAGTCCCTGTCACTCTCTTATCACACACTGGTCAAAACTGTTACGCCAAACTTCCTAAGTTGCCATTCATGGCTGTTTCTTCAAGACTGCTAGAAAAGCATGAGCCTCCACAAGCCTAGCCATTCCCTAAGGACTGGCAGATACTGGCCCTCATGCCTAGGGAAGACCAACATGTGAATAGTGAAGGAAACAACCCAGTTATTGGGCTTAACATATGGCAACAGCATGGGCCATCATGAGGCTGCTCTGTCTGGGAAGCAGAGCCAGTGCCCAAGATCAAGAGGTGAGGTAGGACAAAAAGGAAAGTCCAGGGGGGTCCTGTTCAGCCAAGGCAACCTCAGTGTTGCTTGACATCAATGTCCAAGGAATATAGTCTGTGCAGGCCAGTGTGGCGGAGCAGCTGCTGGTGCTGGTAACACACAGAGGCAGGGTAATGACGGCTCTGAGCAAGAAAGAGGAGTTGCAGAGCCCAGAGTTCCACCACCAGTGTGGAAGGAGTTGAGAGAAGAGAGTTGAGAGTTCAGGGCCCCTGTCAAAGAAGTCATCATGACACCAAGGCAGATGTCTTTTCGTAATATTGTATATACCCATACTTGGGGTTCAGATCAAGAGGACTGCTGTGTCAACCCTGGAGCATCTAGGGACAGCCAATCGTGGGGCTGAGACGGGAAGCTCCTGGGATTGGGTACTGCCAGGTGGGATACAGCACGGGGTAGGACTCTAGCCAGCCAGCCGTAAATCTCCATTTTGGCTCTCAGTGTGAAGGAAAGAACACACAGGGAAGGACACATGATTTTGTTTTTCAACATGCTAAGCTGTCTACTTTCATGCTTGGGTAACAGGTTTTTAAAATATTGAGGTTGTTGCACTATCTCTTTTTTTAAGATTTATTTATTTTTATTGGAAAGTCAGATACACGAAGAAGGGGAGAGACAGAGAGAAAGATCTTCCATCTGATGATTCACTCCCCAAGTGACTACAACGGCCGGTGCTGAGCCAGTCCGAAGCTAGGAGCCAGGAACTTCTTCCAGGTCTCCCACACGGGTGCAGGGTCCCAAGGCTTTGGGCCGTCCTCGATTGCTTTCCCAGGCCACAAGCAGGGAGCTGGATGGGAAGCGGAGCTGCTGGAATTAGAACGGCACCCATATGGGAACCTGGTGCGTTCAAGGCGAGGACTTTAGCTACTATGCCAATGCACTGGACCCATTACATTATCGTGAAAAATAAATTCAAATCCACATAAAACAAGGTCATCTAAGCATAATACACATGTATTACGTAATAACTATCATTGAGCCTTCATAAAATACCCTATAAATTTAAGTAAGTAAATGCCCTTCTCACACATACAGGCTTGCACTCATGCACACACCTGTGCTACACACAGTATCACCTTGCTTCGATACACGGCATTGTCATACATTGCAGACAAAACTTAGCTCAACAAGCCAACATTGTGAATTCATAGTCCATGTGTCCCCATCAGGCATTTAGACTTTTCTGATACCATTGTTATAAAATGTGTGAATGAAATCACGAGGGGAAAGTGCTGGCTTTCCACAGCTCTCCTATTCACACTGGTTGGCAGTGAGTCCCGCCAGGCTGTATTTAGCCAGTTTTGATTAGTAATTATCATCAAGCCTGCAAACTTGCTAGGAAGTAAGGTGCTTGTCAAGTATATTCTTCCCGTGTCTGCACCGACTTTTGTGGGGTATCATTGTTCATAGCCTGATGAGTTGCCACATGTTCTGCCATACTGAGGGAGCATCATTGTAGCTGACAGGTCTTTATCGCCTCCGTCCCAAAGTGATGGCCGTGGTACCTGTTGGGGTGAACTTTCTCTAATGGATTCTGTCATTTCAAAGAGGTGGAAGCCGCACAACAAGGGTCTGGCTGTTTCCTTTGTTTAAATGAAGCAGAAGTAGTCTCCATGTTTGTCTGTGACTGCCTGCAAAGTGACAGTGATTTATCTCCAGCTAAACGCAAGTTCAGGGGCCTCGCTGAGGCCAGCATGACTGTACTCTCATGCTGTGACAGGGGCTGACGTCCTGCCCAGCCCCTTAGGGAACTCCTACAAAGGAAACCTTTCCCACTTTCTACTGCCAAGAATTCACCATCCCGTTCCCTGAAAGCCACAGACCCTTTCCTGCTCCTCAGAGTCTGTCCTGGACACAGTTAGCCTAGTGCTTGTTCCCTACTTTCCTTGAATAAACTAAATAATGAAAAGTATAACCTGGGCCAATGCCGTGATAATAGTAGGCTTAGCCTCCACCTACCCTGCCAGCATCCTATATGCATGTCAGCTTGAGTCCCAGCTACTACACTTCCAATGCGACTACCTGCTTATGGCCATTGCACTCATTTGGGGAGTGAGCCAGCAGATGGACAATCTGTGTGTGTGTGTGTGTGTGTCCTCTGGTTCCTGCTCCAGCCACTCCATTTCCAATCCAGTCTCTACTTATGGCCTGGGAAAGCAGCTCAAGTCCTTGTGTCCCTGTACCCATGTAAGAGACCTGGAAAACGCTCCTGCTCCCAGCTTCAAATGAGCTCAGCTTTGGCTGTTGCATCTTTTTGGGGAGTGAACCAGCAGATTAAAGACCTGCATGCATGCCAGAAGACCAGGTCTGATAACCCATCTATGATCTGGAGTCTCTAGTGAACAGGCAGAGCTTTAGGTCAGCATACCACTACAATAGAAGACTGGGCTTGGGAAGACCAGTTTGGGGAACCCATCTGCTCCAGGGCACAGGGACTATGGAATGCTACAGGAAGGAGGTAAGGGATAAAAGGGAGCGAGAACCACTGAGAGAGTATGTGCAAGTGAGCAGGTGCAGGGGGAGAGCCAGGCTGGGCTAGCCAATTGTATCCACTGGTACATGCAAAGACCAGAATAAGGGCAGGCTGATTGGGCTTGACAACAGCATCAGCTGGCATGTTCCAGGACTGGGGGCAAATCCTGTCAAGCTAGACTGCAGAACCACCTAGAGAGTGCAAGATCTGGGACTGTGAGTGGACTCAGCAGGGAAACCATGGCCACCTCTCTGATGGGCTACAGCTCCCACTAGTGAGTGTGAGAACCAGGGCTGGGGACAGGCCTGGCTAGATAGGTGGAGGTACCCATCGGCATGAGTGTGGGTTGGATAATGGGGCCAGTTGTGTTGAGCTAAGCTTCAGTACCCATTCGTGTGTATGAAAGCTTAATGGTATGTGAGACAGACTGGACCAGTCTGCTGCATTACTGCCAAGCACAGGAACCAGGACTGGTGGTGGGCCTAGTGGAGGTTTGGTGGGGGTCACTCTGACAAAGCTGTAGCTCCCACTGGTGTACGTGAGGGCTCAGTGTGTAGTTACTTTTGGGATGCCCCAACTGAACTACTGGAATCAGAACTCCAGCCACAGGGAAGATTGTAGAATCTGTAGACTGACCATGGAGTGCATATATCAGAATTGGGCCTCCTCAGTGGCTATTATTGAACAGTGGACAACATACCCAGAGGCACATGGAGGATATGGCAGTCCACTGGGACCTACAGAGGATATCTAGCACCATAGTAGAGGAAGGATGGCAGAACAAGTTGGTCAACTACCCCAGTCAAGTGTTGACAACAAGTATCTAAGCAAATGGAGACTCTAAGATGGATGATGTCAGCCAATGTACCTTGAATGGATTTCTTAATCCTTGGATTGGCAAGGTCAACAGCTTATTGGAACTATCAAAACCACTCAGAGCATGCTCCACGTGGGATGACATCAGGTGGCCATTCCCTTTCCCTGAGTACTGAGCCAGGTGGGAGACTGAGTAAGGCTCATCCCTTTTCTCCCCACTTCCCCAGATACAGGATGAAGAAAAAGAACATTTGGCAATAATGCTCTTACCACTTTCCCCTCATCCTTGACCCTTCCCAAAACTATGTAAAAACCATCAAAAATAATTTTTAAGCCATTCTAAGATAATGGTGGTTGGATGGTTGAACCAGTCCTGTAAGGATTACACTTAAAACATAGAACTATTCGGCCATGGGGTTGGGGCAAAAGGAGCCCCCTGCAGCATATGGCTGTGGGGGCTGCCTGAGCCAGGCCAGACCCAATGCTGGGGACTCAGGCCAGAGTCACTGCTGCCAAGTGGTGACCAAGTCCTAGGCTTTGGGCGGCCAGTGCACCTATTTGGCACCAGGCTCTGCCTGCTGGCCACTCAGCTGCGAGCTCTGGGGTCTTTAGGGCATGTAATTGCTGCTAGTGACGTCCATGGATAAGCCCAGTGTGCGTCTAGGTGAGGGATGAATCCTGGGTGATTCCCAGTGATGGAGTCACAGAACTTTCTGGCAAGAGTGGGGACTGAGACCTGGTGGTTTGGAGGGGAGAGTCCATAAGATCTATTTGGGCCAGACTGATTCACCAGCCCAAATGGGAATCCTGAGATGGGCTGTTAGCGTAGAGCATCACTGACTGCCACACACCAGTCCACATGAAAGCTATGGCTGGGGGCCTGTCTGGCAGGGCTAGGTACCAGTACCTGACTGAGTGGTGGAACAGGGGACAGGTCACACTTGGCAGGGTCAAGACACTAACCAGCATGTGAGAGAACCAGGTCCAGGGGTAGTCTGTGGAGGTTATGGGAAGTCACCCCAACTAGGCTGCAGCTCTCACTGGTTTGCGTGAGCTCAGAATATAAAGTGGGTAGGATTGAGCTGGGTTTGGATCGCTCCCATTGGTTTGTGTAGAAGACAGGGCTGGAAACAGAACTGACCCAGCAATTGCAACGACCAGCATGTGCATAAGCTGATTGGGGTGACAGACTGTGCCAGACCCTGTACTGGCAAGCACACACAAGAATCAGGTCTGGGATCACCTCAGATGAAGTTTCTTTGGAGATCCCCCCCAACTGAACTGCTGATCTCAGAACCCCAACCATGAAGAGACTATGTCAACCAGTGGATTCTGAATAGATTTCATCATGCTTGGAACAGCAAGATTGGCAGCAATTCAGAACTGTTGAACTATCAAAACTGCTTGAGTAGGACCCTCGGAGCATGCCCCACATCGGGGACCTGGGATGGGTGGGAGGCTGGGTGGGGCTTCTCCCTTTGTTTCTCCCCTGATCCCAGATACGGGGGGAAGGAGGGGAAAAAGATATTAGTGTGGAAACAGTGGTCTTACCCACGTCCCTGTAGCCCTTTGTGCCATAATCAACTATGTAAGATTATCAAAATTAAAATATATATATATATAATACAACATAGAACTCAGTGCCAATTGTAATGACCTTGAAAAGGTACTCAACTCAAAAAGTAAATTTTCCTATTTGCCAAATGAATGTAATCATAGCTGTTTGCAATCCTCAAAGAGTGTTAGACAAATAGAAATTATCTCTAGTATCTTACAGTTTTGAAAAATGCCTATGGGACAAAAATAACTCATTCTCCTTTCAAGGCAGAGCCAGTTAATGATAATCCATTTTTCCCTGGCAATAGGGATGCAAAGTGCCAAATGGGGGATGAGAGGCAAAGTCCTTCGTTGTTTTAGAGTCCTCTAGTTTCTTCTTTTAATGATTTTCTCCTTTTCCTTCTCCTATGATATTATCACGTTTTAGAAACTTAGGTTGTAATATTTACTACTTCTTCTTGCACGAGTAACTACTATCATTCTCAGATTATTAGTCTCAAAATTTAGCGTTTGTTATCTTCACCACTTTCACTATGACAATGTGGAACACAAGCAGTATACTCCATGATCTCTCTTTTAAGTTGTTTTTGCCAATAAGCTGCATTCATTTCCAACTATTCCTTCACCATAACTAGAAGCCAGAGTTGAACATTTATATTAAACTTTTGATGGCTGCCCAAGGGTCTTTCCTGAAGCTTCTTGGGAACAAAATCAGAGTTAGATAGAAAGGATCTGTTCATGTATTTGATGGTACAATGGGGTAACTGCAGTTAACAACAACTGACCATATATTTTAGGAAGAACTGAAAGACAGGAATTCCAAACACTCAAAAAATGATTAAGAGATGGAAATTGTAATTCCTATAGTTTGATCAGAACATTCCGTCTTGAACTATCACACAGTAAACCAGAAATGTGCACAACTATTGCATTTTAGTCATAAAATGCATTATAGAGAGAGCAGCTGAGACATCAGCAAAGATGCCCACATCTCACATCACACTGCTGATATGCAAGCCTCTCTCCTGATTCCCTCTTCCTGCTAATGCAGATCCTAAAAGGTAGCAGTAACTGCCCAAGCAATTAGATTCCTTCCATACACTTGGAAGAACTGCATTGGGTTCCAGCTCCTGACTTCAACCCCAGACCAGTCCAGCTGTTGTGGATATCTGAGGAGTGAATAATAAACATATTTCCCTCCCTCCTCTTTCCAGTCCTATCTTCCTTCCATCTTCTCGTGTCTCTCACCCTCTCCACTTCTCAAAGACATTTAGAAACCCATCGCACTGAAATACTGGGATGGAGAGTAGGGAGACAACCAGAAAAACACTCCACACCTTTTGCTTTAATGCTTTTGAATAGCACATGAAACTATAGGTTAACAACAACAACAACAACAGGATAGTTCTTGAGCTAACTGCCTGTATTATAAAATAGATGTACTGCTTAAAAGTAACTTACCAATAAAAACTGCATGAATTGACCTGTATGTTCCATTAGCTCACCTTGTATTTTAGGTACATTAAAAGGTCAGCCTTTGCTCAGAGAAGGCCCCATCTCACCTCATCTGACAGAAAATTAGTTGTTGAGTCACCCACGTTAGAAGCAGGGAATTGTAGAGGATTCCTTGGTGGCAGGCAGCCCACCCAATCCAAACCCAAGGATATATTTTTTTAGAATTTTTTTATTTTAAATTTTGAATTTTATGATATAATTCTGTACAGTCTTGGATTCCACCCCCTCAATTCCCACCCCCTACTGATTTTCCCCATATTGTTACAATAGTATAATCCTTCATAAGGAGTTATAATTCCATCAGTCTATTATTTAAGTGTGCCCCGACATTGCTACTACAGACAAACCCAAAGGTATTGATAGCCTTTGTCACTGATGATTCCTCTTCTTCAGAAAGATAGACTTGTTTGCTAAACTCACAGCTACTTTTTTGTAGTTTCTGTTCACTTTTCTCATTAGATTTGTTAATGTAGATTTAATATAATATAGTTATATTCTGTAACTTATTTTCCTGTACTAAATGGAAGAAACACCTAATCACCATCAGAATCAAAGGGAAGAATTTGGCCAAAAACAATTCATTTGAGCCATCTTAGCCTTTTAACATCTATAGAAAATAGAGTGTGTCCCCAGCCTAATCCCCAGAACGTGTGAGTGTGTTATGTAACACAGCCAAAACAAGGGACCTTTCAGGTGAGAGGAGAGCTCTTGAAAATGAAAGGTTATCCTGGGAACAGTGTCATCACAGAGATCTTACTAAAGGGAAGAAGGAGAGTCAAGATCAGAAAGGAGACAGCAGGAAGAGCACAGGTTGGCCAGGGGAGGGGAGAGCTGAATGATGTGGCACCATTGCCTTTAACACAGGCTGTCTGCCCAAGGAGAAGGCAGCAGTGAACAATCTCCCCTCAGGCCTCCATGGGTGACTCCATCCTTCAGAGACCTGGAACACAACACCTAAGCATCCACTCAGACTCCCAGCTTCCCAACTCCAACCTGTCAGTTTGTCAACCTCTATGTTTTGGTCATTCATTGTAGCAGCAACAGGAAACTCATTCAATTTTAATCTCTTATTCAGAATTCCTTCCACCAATGACAGCAGATGGAGAGACACAGATACAATGAATACACAAATGATGAGCAGATTATTTTACAACATATGAGAAGGGAAGTGATCATTATTTTTTAGTCCACTAAACAAAGTAGATTTTTTTTTAAATTGCTGAGTGCAAGCTTCACAGCCTGCCACAGGATAAAGCCTTTGTCTCAAGGGCAAGGAGTTGAGACAAAGTGAATTTATTCAAAGTGTCAGTAAACCAAGAAGATGGAGGGCTAATGTTCTAATGCAACTATTTTCTTTGTGCCTTCGAAAGCAAGAAAAGGGAAGGGGTTGAGATTGAAAGGTGACAAATTGCTACAGATACCTAAGTGTCAGCAGGGAGCCCAGAATGGTTGCAGAACTCTCTGCCCTTGGTTAGTTGACATAGGAAGCAAGGATCTGTTCAGCTGCTCCTGCAAATCCTTACAAAGCAGTCATGACCTCTGTTCATGCCTTCTTGTCTTTTTGGGGGAGGCAAACTCCACCTCAGATCCAGTTCGTGAAACTTCAAGACAGAATGCTTAAAGTCGCTGACATGTCCACATGTAGGCTGAGCAGAAAGGCCCTGGGCCAAATGTGAAGTTAGCAAAAAGGACAGACACAGTAACAAGGCAGAGGGGCCAAATCTTTCCACTCTGCATCAGGAAAAGAACTTGAGTTTCCAATTTACTCACCTAGGAAAATCCTTGATGCAGAAGAGAGATCAAGTATGAGAGCAGGGGGAAACCTGAAATAGGAGATGAGCCATGGCACATGACTTTAAAAAAAAACAAAAAGCTGTATTTATTTGTATTGGAAACATAGATCAGATTTCTCTTCTACCTGCTGGTTCACTCCCCAAATGGTCACAAAGGCCAGAGCTAAGCCAATCCAAAGCCAGGAGCCAGGAGCTTCTTCTGGCTTTGGGCCATCCTCTGCTGCTTTCCCAGACCACAAGCAGGAAACTGGATGGGAACTATAGCAGCCAGAACACAAACTGATGCCCGTGTGGTATCCCAGCACTTGCAAGGTGAAGACTTAGTCATTGAGCCATGATGCCAGGCCTGGCACATATACTTTTACAAGTTTCACTGAGAAATTGGAATTTTAGAACCTTATAGAGCTTATTTTTGGATTTTCTGATTATACAAATTTGTATTATACAACATGATGTTATGGAATATATGGAGAGAATGGTTACTATAGTGAAGCTGATTAATATATCTGTGGTTACTTTTTTATGTGACAAGAGCAGGTGAAATAATCCCCTGATAGGCTGCAATTTCACTAGCTTTATTCATCATGCATGCATTAGATCTTTCAACACAGTTTTTAACAAAATACATTTTCAGCAATGACCTTCCATCAGCTATAACACACACTTCTGATTCAGGATACTCCTAACTCCTACCCACCACTGGTGCGGCACCTTCTCCTGCCAGCAGCAGCAGGGTATGGGTGCCCTGCAGAGCGCCACAGGCAGCCAGGCTGGGCAGGAATACAGCGACCATCATTAAGAAGCCAATTCAAAGAACACACTGACAGTGTGGGTGATTTGCCATAGATTGGGAAGAAAATGTCTTCATCTTTTGGATACCTGAATAGATGAGTAAAAATAGATTTCCCAGAAGTTTTTAAAATTATTTTTTAATAATACACAGAACAATTGAGATCTCTTCTAAAATAACAGCTCGAGAAAAAGGAACAAAACAACAGTGAAGGAACTTCCATAGAAAAGAAAACTAGAAAAATGGTTGTGGATTTACCAGGACCACACGTTGTCACTGTGCAACAGGTAAAGCAAGCAGCAGCTTAAACCCAAGGAAGAGGTCACCTCCAGGACTCCAAGGAACAGCATCCTGCAGTGCACCGTGGCTTGGGTGCTTCCAGAATCCACATCCCCTGGAACAGCATCCTGCAGTGCACCGTGGCTTGGGTGCTTCCAGAATCCACATCCCCTGGCACATACACACCGTTTGTTTCTTGCCACTCTTTTCTTTGAGATGACTCCTGTTGCTGATGACGCTGCTGCAGTTCACTGAGCCAGAAATGAGTTCACTCCCAACTCAGTGCATGCTCAGTCCTGTCCCATAGCCTTTGCCTTCCTACACAAAATGGCAGTCAAGACAGCCTAAAGCCTTGGAACCATGCACCCACATGGGAGAGCCAGAAGAAGCTCCTGGTTCCTGGGTCTTCAGATTGGCTCAGCTCTGGTCATTGAAGCCACTTGGAGAGTTAACCAGTGGACAGAATTTTCTCTTTCTCTCCTTCTCTCTGTAGATCTGCCTTTCCAATAAAAGCAAATCTTTAAAAAAGAGAGAGAAAGAAAAAAAAATAAACAAACACAGAACAGAAAAAGAGAGAAATATGGTAGGAATTCACAGCCAATTTGGACTTATTACCAAAAAGAAAAATAAATCCACAGGGTGGCCAACTGCTTTGTGTAGATGGAAGGAATACCTGACAAGGGCCCAGTTCTTCAGCCAGCTGGGCTTTTTCTACTTTGGGGTCTTAGAATGTTCACAGGCATGGGAGAATTCCAAGAAAATGGAGGCGTTGATGTAAATTTGATGAGCTTTTTGCAGGCATTTCAACCTCAGTAGGTTTTGCTTCCTGGGGGCAATGTGATTAGAAGAAAAATGCAGGGTGGGATGGGGGAAAGGTTCAACTGGTGTTTTGAAATTTAGTGTAAGAGTTCCCTGATGGGAGATGCTCTATTTACCACCCAAATGACATGAGGTGCAAACTTGGGGGTTCTTGCTTCATTTATCCTACATATATAGCTAGGAGTGGAATTGCTGGGTTGTATGGTAAACTTATCGCTACTTTTCTGAGGACCTGCCAAATTGTGTTCCAAAGTGGCTGCACCCTTTTTCCTCCCCACCAGATGTGCATGGAGACTAAGATTTCCCTACACTTTAAACCAGCACTGCTCTTACTACCTTTTTCCTTCTCACTTCCTTCTTGCTTCATGGCATCCTGCTGTGTGTAAGGTGGTGTCCCATTGTGGTTTTCATATGCATTTCCCAATAATAAACAGTGTAAAGCTCGTTCCATGTGCTTATTAGTCATGTGAATATCTTCTTTGGAGAAGCACCTGTTCAGATCCTTTACTTATGTCTGATTAGGTTAGGGGGTTTTTTTAATATTAGGATAGATTAATTTATAAAATTTTCTATATATTCTAGATACATTTATCTTATCAAAGACAGGGTTTGCACAAATTTTTCCTCATCTAGATTTTCTACTTGCTTGAAAATGTCTATTAAATGACGAAGGCTTTTATTTTTAATGAAGGTCAATATTTAGAAACAAGAATAGTCACAGTTAATGAGGGCAAATCCATTTAAAAAGAGATTCAACTGCAAATTTGAAATGAAGGGAAATTGTGTTCTTGGTTAAATGAGTTAAGAGTCTGGGTATGCTAATATTTATAAAGATGTTTGGATAATTTGTCACTGGAGTAAGACACAGATGATGGCATGGTTGATTGAGCTTTTGGTTTTTTCAAATATTTGCTGGGAAGTCCCCCTGGGTTTGAAGAGCTTATTTCCTTTTTTCTCGACTCTCACATTGGCATAAACTGAGTTCCAGACAATCTTAACATCCTAAGGAGGAGGCTTCTTTACCATGACAGTCACTGTACAACTAACACACTCGCAAGAAAGGCATTGCAAAGATGGGTGGATTTCAGTGAATGATGTCTTCTTTCTCAATCAGGCCATTCTAAAAAAGATTGCAGATCTTTGTCCACCTCCCAGAGCACCTGTGATAAGGATGCCATAAACCGCCACAAAGAATTTCCTTGTGAAACTAGTCTGAGGCAGTTGATTTGTACCTAATGTTTTATACTTAAAATCTTTGACCAAAAGTGAGCTGCAATGGCATTGAGGCATCCCTGTATCACCAGACCAATGTGCTGTTTGAAAAAGCTTGAAATGCGTAAAATTTCCTGTAGACTTGGGTTCATCTATTTATAAGAGAGGCAGGGAGACAGAGATAGGGCTTCCATCCACTGGTTTATTTCCTTAAAGTCCATGATGGTTGAGGTTAGGTCGCAGTCAGAGCCAGGAGCTGGGCACTCATGTCTGGCCCCCATCTCAGTGGCAGGGACTCAAGTTCTCAGGCTATGACCTGCTGCCTCCTAGGGTTTGTCTTAGCTGAAAGCTGGAACTAGAATCCACAGCCATATATCAAGAACAGCCACTGCCACATGGGATGTGGGTGCCATAACTGGCAGATCAAATCTCCAACCCTCCTACTATAGTTTTAAAGGAACTTACATGGATAGTCTTGTGGTTCAGAAATTAAATAACCATGTGGGATGCCCACATCTCATATTGGAGTGCCTGTTTTGAGTCCCAGATACTCCACTTTTGATGTAGTTTTCTGCTGTTGCTGTGCAGCCTGGAACATGACAGGTGTTGCCTTGGGTATCTGGGTCCATGCTACCCACATGGGAGAATTGAACTGAGTTTAGGGTCCTGGGTTTGGTCTGGTCTGACTGGCTGTTTGAGTTCTGGGTCCTGGGTTTGGTCTGGCCTGATTCTGGCTTTTGAGTTCTGGGTCCTGGGTTTGGTCTGGCCTGACTCTGGCTGTTTCAAGCATTGGGGAGAGTGAAGTAGCAGATGGACAATCTCTCCTTACCTTTCAAATAAAATGAAAGGAAACTGATTTCCTAAACTAGTAATAATATCAACAATGAGAGCTGTGTGTTAATCAGTCAAGCTGGAAATAGAAGAATAGAAATGTAATTGAGCAAATAAAAATGTGGATTTGTCATGCTATTATAAAATTTGGGGAGAAAGAAAGGAAAAGAGAGAGAGGGGAGAGAGAAGGAGGGAGGTGGTGAATAGGGAATGTGGTGCTGGAAAGAGGGTAGAGTGGGACGTATCACCATGCCCCTAAATTTGTATTGTAAAAGTGAAATTTGTTCACTTTACATAGATTAAAGAAAAAACACTTTTGGCAGAAAAGTACATATATAACAATTAAAAATAACAAGGGAGAAAACCCTTAAAATGTAAATGTATTGAAAATATAAGAATTAGAATTCAGAAAAGCCTTGCATTTCTAAAATCTCTACTTTATTTAATGTTATATAATAAGTAAATACTATTTAAAATGTATAAACTGCCCTTAGAAAATACATGCATGCTTGCCTCCCTACAGATTCACTATTGAACATTTAGGCTGTACATGCACTTATCTGAGGGTGTACACACACAGTGGTAAGCAGCTAGCAGCCCCTGAAATGCCTATTCATAGAAAAACATAAATGAACTATAAAACATAAAACATTTCTCCTGTGGAATATTATGTAGTAGTGAAAAACAATGGAGCCCTCTGAAATGAACCTACAAAAAAACAAGATGAATTAACTACTAAAACAAATATATATATGTATAAATGGATGGAAGTTACATCAACTTTCTTCTATGTTTTGTATTGTTCTCTCCATTAAGATTCTGACCACATCCGAAGCACATTCAAATTAAGTAATAAATGAATTTGAAATAGAGACATAGTAGGTTTTCCATAATGTTGGCCTCTGCAATGCCAGCATTCCATCTGCATGCCAATTCAAATTCCAGCTGCTTTACTTCCAATCCAGCTCCCTGAAATCAGTGAAAAATGGCTCAAATCCTTGAGCCATGGAAGACCCAGAGGAAGTTCTTGGCTCCTGGCTTTGCTCTGGCCCATCACTGGCTCTTTGCAACCATTTAGGTAGTGAAAAGTGGATGAAATATCTCTGTCTCTCTCTTTGCCTCTCCTTCTCTCTCTGTAACTCTACCTTTCATACAAATAAAATAAATCCTTTCAAAAAAATATAGACAGTGGATCCGTTCATGCAAAGCATATATATATATACACACACACATATGTGTGTATGATATCAGATAAATATAGCATCTCAGATCTTTAAAATCATATTAAAAATAAATATTTCTCTGCATTGATATTGAAATTTGTACATAAAACAGGAAAAACACATTAAAGGATGATTGGTTGGCAAAATAATGTCCCCTAGAAAGACAGAGGAATCCCAGACCCTATGGAGTTGTACCATAAATTTCAAAATAAAATAAAAATAAACAAATGGCCAAAAATTAAAAATAAAATAATGTACTCTAGAGTGGTCAACACCCTAAACCTAGATCCTGTGAATATATTACGCTATATGGCAAGGAACAGATAGAATGATTACCAATCAGCCAACTTTAACAAGTAGAGATTATCCAGGCGAGCTGAACGTAATTACCAAGTCCCCAGGACTTTGTATGTGAAAGGAGGAGTCGAAAGAGCCCATGACCAAATTATGTGGCATCAAAATGACTCAAGACCATCTCTGGCTTTGAAGCTGGAGGAAGGGATACAAGCCAAGGAGTGCAGATGACATCCAGAAACCTGAAAAGACAAGGAGACACCTTCTGTACCCTGACCTTCAGCAGGAAGCTCCACCTTGTCAACCCCTGACTTCATGCCTTCCCGAGCTACTTCATGCTTCTGACAACCTTAATACTGCAACGGCACTAGAAAAGGAGTACAGTTAAAGTCTAGACCCAAGATGCCTTTATAGGATACGTGTTATAATTATTGTTCAGAAGACAAGATACATATAGGAATGTTTCAGATATATTTCAGGAGATATTAAAAACTGTGTGCTTCAGAAAGCATTTTTAAACCAGGACGGTTGCCTATGAGGAAAGACTAAAAAGACAGGTGTGATAAGACACTGTGGTCTGTGTTTGCTGTCAGCATCAGGGGGTCTCTCTGCAGACCACTGGAACCTGGGCTTCCCCTCAATGGCTGGGGTCACATGGAATCCAGGAGCCCCACCCCGCCCTGCAGCCTCTTAGACTCCTCAGCTCACCTTAGTGGAGGGTGGGAGAATCCGTCCTGCCACCCAGGGCCTATCCTGGCACACATGTTTCTGTCTCAGAAATAGAAGCCAGTCTCCTTCCAATGTGTTCCCCCATCCTGGACTTTTGTGGGTAAACATGAGCCCAGCCACCTATGTAAGCACGCATGCGTGGAAACTGCGGGCCCTGCCTGGGTGAGCACACAGGAGACCTCATGTCACCAGTCCCACGGGGCAGCCCCTCTCCCAGGGCATTGTCAATCCTAATATAATTTCATTTGTTCCTTAGTCCCCATCTTTAGCCTTCTAGTCTCACAAACACAGCCGCTGGGCTCCGATGTCTTCTGCCCTGGCGCACGCTGTGGGTTCTGTCACCTCTCCACACTACAGGGCTCTCTCCACCTGGGCATTCTGCTGAAAGTCCCAGACACCAGGGAGGACTATTCCTGCAGCCCACACTCTAGTAATAACATTTCTTCATTGCTAACCTAGATCCTTCCATCAAAAGCTCTGTTCTTCCTATGTCAGCTGAAATGAGAGACATGACCCGCTTTTTATGTGCATCGTAACAGGAAATTAGTCCATGACTCGTTCAGTTCTGCATAATGAAGTTAATTAGTTGTAGTGTCTTTCATCAGAATTCCCCAGGAGTGAGTCTCATGGATGGTAGCACTAAGGGAGGAACTGGTAACGAAGCAAAAACCTACGGAAGGTGTGTGAGAGGCCGCTTCCTTCAGGAGATCCAGCCCGGTCAGGTTCTGCGAACACACACTCAGCAGACCATCTCTTGGACTCCCATATTGGACCTGAAGAACTTGTCCTGGTCAGACATTTCCTCTGGATATTCAGGGACCAACTCTAATTGGTTTAAATTTGCTTTTGCTTTACTGAAGGCAGCAGTATTTTATAACATCAAAAGGCAAGGTACTTGCCCGACCAGCTCCTGCTGAGCCATTCTAACAGATGGTTGGTTTGCAACACTTCTCAGAGTCAAAACAGACTCTACTCCAGACACCCCAGGAATGGCATTTATGTCTTTTTACTAAAGGTAATTATCATAACCATATTTTAAAATTTTGAAGTCAAGAAACTTGTTTTCAGGACTCTTAAGAAATTTATTCTGAGACATAAAGTTGAATCATCCATCTTCTCTGTCCAGATATGGGTGTATATTCCTATAGCATTTTGATTTTTATTAAATTGTCTATACATTTTTTACTTTGATGTGGTCCCTTTGGTTGTCCTTGACTCGGTCACTGTGGGCCACAGGGCCTGGTTTGAAGGAGCTCATACCTATTGAGGCTCTAATTTCTTATAGAGCATTAAATCTGTAGACAATGTTTCCCTCTGAGCATACACTCTCTCGGCCATGCTTACAAACGAGTAACTCTGAGTTATCACCCAAATACACACAAACTTAAATCTATGGGGCCTTGAACATTATGCCATTACACATTTATAACAAAAAAATGTTCCCAAGGGTGTTTTTGAATTGGTTTTTTGAAATGCCAAATGAGTAGATGTCACATAATTTGGTTTTGATTATGTTTCATATTCAGCATTAGAGAATTAAGGTGATGTCCCCACCGAGAAATGCTGCCACTGGCAACAGGGGAGGTAGGAGTGAGGAGAGAAAGCATTTTTGCTTTTAGCTAGTAATGGAGTGAACATGACCCCGAGAGTAGCCATGGCCCCTGAGCAAGGAAATTTAGACTGAATTGATGTGAAAAAAAAATTAGTCATTGTTTGTTCCTCCCAAAAGCCAAGGTGTTGGATCTGTGTTGGAGCCAGGTTAGCTCGAGAGATGAATAATCAGTAAACTGCTGAGTGGCTGTCTAGGATCGTGAGACAGGGAGCTTCAGGTGATGGTTGTAACAATAGTAACTTAACAAAGAGAACAAGTACTTCCCTTAAGATTAATATTGGCATGCCTTCTCTGAAAACTTATCAGTGGTGAATCAGGATGAGGATTACACAGACCTCCCATAGCCTCCGTGTCTCTTTCCTCTACCTGATCGTTGTTCATCTGTCATGTGCCAGGTAGGAGTGGGGGACTCACAGAAATTAAACAGGGTTGAAGGTTGAGGTGAAATGAACATTTGTTCTGGATTCCAAGTTCTAGCTATGCCTCTACCTTTTACCAGACAAGGAATGGGATGAATGGCTGGTGTCCTGGAAGTTCAACTGCATGCTATATATACAAAATTCAGCTCTATCATTGTTTCTGTGACAGTGAACAGGTTAGCTTTAATGGTCATTGAGGTAGTAAGCTATTCATTTGGAATAGTAATAATATGATAATAATAATAGTAATGGAACAAGTCACATAGAAAACACCAACCATAGGCTCTGGTGTGATGGCTCAAGAGCTAAATAAACCCTCACCTTGTAATCACAGGGATCCCTTATAGGCACCAGTTTGTGTCCCAGCTGCTCCACTTCCCTTGCAGCTCTCTACTTATGGCCTGGGAAAGCAGTAGAGGATGGCCCAAAACCTTCAGACCTATTGGGGAAGACCGGAAGAATTCTTGGTTTCTGGCTTTGGATCAGCTAAGCTCCAGCCATAGTGGCCACTTGGGGAGTGAATCAGCAGATGGAAGATCTTTCTCTCAGTATCTCTCTCTCTCTCTGTAACTCTGACTGCACAACAAAAAAATAAATAATTTCTTTTTAAAAAGCACCAACTACAGGACACAGAGCAGTGACCTAGCAGCCAAAGACCTCCCCTTGAATGCACCAGGATCTCATATGGGTGCTGGTTCTAATCCTGGCAGCACCGCTTGCAATCCAGCTCCCTGCTTGTGGCCTGTGAGAGCAGTCAAGGACGGACCCAAAACCTTAGGACTTGCACCCATGTGGGAGACCCAGCAGAAGCTCCTGGCTCCTAGCTTCAGATCGGCTCAGCTCCAGCCGTTGCAATTACTTGGAGAGTGATCCAGCAAATGGAAGATCATCCTCTCTGTCTCTCCTCCTCTCTGTGTATCTGACTTTCCAATAAAAATAAATAAATCTTTAAAAAAAGCACCAACTGTGGAGTCTGACACACTGTAGGTATCATATATGTAGTAATGACCATTGATATCATAGTCATTAAAAACTACCTCTATCTTTAGTACTCTAATCTATGAACTAATGCTGGTCTCACATTTGTTTAATAATTATACTTAAAGAAAGTATGCATATGCTATGCATGCATGCATATAACAATCAATAACACAGTAACTAGAGCCGAATATTTGAAAGTTGTATCAGAAGGGCTGTGAAAAATCTCTTAGTACATAGAAAAAGAATTCAGCATTATTTAACACTTGAATACAGTCTATCCTCAGGACAAAAGACTCCACTGAAAACAATCCTAAAACTCATATGGAAACACTAAAGATCCGAAATACCCAAAGCAGTCTTGAATAATACAAACAAAGGCAGAGCTGTACCAGATTTCAACACATACTGCAGTACTATTACAGCCAAAACAGCAAGAAACTGGCGTAAAAATAGACTCTAGTGCAACAGAACACAAACCTCAGATTTAAGTCCATGCATGTACAATCAACTGATCTTTGACAAATGTACTAAAAACATTCCCTGAAAAAAGGCAGTATCTTCAGTAAATGGTGTTGAGAAAATTGGATTTCCACATGCAGAAATGTGAAACAAGAAACCAACCTTATACCATGTATCAAATCAACTTAAAATGGTGCAAATATCTAAATGAGATGACCTGAAACTATAAAACTATTAGAGAAAAACATTGGGGAAACATTCTAAAGAAACTGGCAAAAAAAATAGGCAATAAAAAAAAACAGACAAATTGGATAATATCAAACTAAGAGCTCCTGTACAACAAAGAAAACAACAGACAAACGAAACAGCTAATAGAATAGGAGAAAATATGTGAGAAAGAACTGACATTCAGAATATATAAGGAGCCGGAAAGTTGAACAATCAGCTAAAAAATGGGCAAAGGATCTGAATAGTCAATTTTGAAAAAGAAGACACACAAATGACTAGCAAACACATGGACACATGTTCACTGTCCCTAAACTGAAAAGAAATGCAAATCAGAACTACAGTGAGGTAGCCTCTCCCTCCAGCTAGAATGGCTAGTGTTAAAAAGTAACAAATAAGTAATAAAATAACAATCCTGACAAGGATGTGAAGAAAAAGAACTCCATTATGCTTTTGGTGGTAATGCAAGCTAAGACAGGCATTACGAAAAACAGAATAGAGAATTCAAAACAAACTAAAAATAGATCTACCGTATGACACAGCTGTCCCACTTCTGGGAATATATTCAAAGGAAATGAAGTCAGCATATGAAAGAGATGCTTGAACTCCATGTTGATTGCAGCCCAATTCATAATAGGAAAGACCTTGAACCGACCTCCAAGCCTATCAACTGCTGACTGATGAAGAAACTGTGGCCTCTCTCGGGCTGGTACCATGGCGTAGTAGGCTAAGCTTCTGTCTAAAAAGCTAGTATCCTATATGGGTGCCGGTTTGAGTTCTGGCTGCCCCACTTTCAATTCAGCTCCCTGCTTATGATGTTGGAAAGCAGGGGAGGGTGGCTGAAATCCTTCGGTTCCTACCCCCACGGGGGAGACCTGGAGGAAGCTCCTGGCTCCTGGCTCCTGGCTTTAGATCAGCTCCACTCTGGCATTTGCAGCCTTTTGGGGAGTGAACCAACAGACAGCAGGCCTCTGTGACTCTCTACTTCTCTTTCTCTCTGCAACTCTGCTTCTCAAAGAAAACAAATTCTTAGAAAGTGTGGCAATACACAGAGAATAGTACTTAATCATACAAAAAATGAAAGCCTAGCATTTGAAATAAAATGGATGGAACCGGAGATCATGAACCACCATGAAATAAAGACCAGGTCCATGTGTTCTCACTCAAGTGGAAGCTAGTAGGTGGGTGTATAGCTTTAAAATGTGTGAATAGCGTAGAATTGTTGTGTAGATAGTTGTAAAGATTGTCTTCACCACTCCACCTCCCATGTTATAATTTATCCTTCTTTCCTCACTTTCTGATCCCTGTCATGAGTCCCACATCACATGGTATTGGTGTCCCTGCTTTCAAGAAAAATACTAGCAATGTGTGCATCTGTAATACTTACATGTAAAAATGAAGTTGACAAAATGTTTCTAAAACTAAAAATAACTATTTTTCAGGGGGAAAAAATGGGAGCCAGGGTTCTGATCACTTTGGGGTAGAGAATAAAATTAACAGGAACCTCTGGTTCCACTCTGCAACCATTTTTTCTGATACTTTATTTTTACATAGTTGATTAGGGTGATAAGGGTTGAGGGCTACAGGAAGGTGGATGTGACCATTATTTCCATATTTTTTTTTCCTTCCTGTATCCGGGGAAGCGGGGATAAGGGAAGAAGCCACACCCAGCCTCTCAAATGCCTCTGTACTCTGGAATGGAGGACAAGCACCCAACACCATCCCAGGGTCCCAATATGGAGCATGCTCTGAGGGTCTTGCTGAAGAGGTTTTAATAGTTCAACAATTTTGAATTACTGCTGATTTTGCCATCCCAAGCATGATGAAATCTCTCCAGAATCCACTGTTTGACATAGTCCACCTTAGAGTCCCCATTTCCCAGATATTCACTGCCAACTTTTGGCTGGGGTAATTGAGCAATTTGTTTTGTCCTCCATCCTCTGTGATGGTACCAGGCTTCTTCTGCAGACTACAATGTACTGTCATTTCCTCCATGTGCACCTGGATGTGCTGTCCACTGCTCCGCCTAAGCCACTGAGGAGACCCAGCTGACATAGGCACTCCATGGCCAGACTATGGAACCTACAATTCTCTCCAAGGTTGGGATTCTGAGTCCAACAATTCTGTTGGGGGAATCACCGAAGAAACTTCATCTGAGATGATCCCAGAGCTGATTCTTTTGTGTGGTTGCCAGTACAGGATCCGGCATAGTCCGTCACCCCAATCAGCTTATGCAAATGTTTGTGGTTGCATTTACTGGGTCGGTTTTGTTTCCAGTCCTGTCATCTACACAAACCAATGGGAGTGATCCAAACCCAGCTCAATCCTACCACACGCTTGTCCCTCACACAAACCAATGGGAGTGAAGCAATCAACAATAACCCCCACCAGGCCTGCCCCCTACCCTGGTTCCTGTGCTTGCCAGTATGTACAGCAGACTGGTCCAGTCTGTCCCACATCCCATTAAGCTCTCATACATGTCAATGGGCATTGAAGTCTAATTCAATCTAGCCATCCCCACCATCCAGCCCACACAACAGCTGGAGGGTGTCACTCTCTGTCTTGCCATGCCTGCCCCAGTCCTGGTTCTCATGCTTACCAGTGGGAGTGGCAACCCAGGAAAGAGGTACCCACTGTTTCACTACTGGGCCCACTCCGACTCTAAGACCTTGTACTCTCTAGGTGGTTCTGCAGTTTAACTTGACAAATTCTGCCCACCCCCGTGCCAGCATCTGCCGGCTAATGCTGTGGCATAGCCCAGCCAATCCACACCTACTCTGGCTTATGCATGTACCAGTAGGTACCGTCAGCCCAGCCTGGCTCTCACACAAGCCAGCTCACATGCAGGTCATCAGGTGTTATAGCTCTGCCAGAACAGCTCTGGCACTCACCAGTGGAAGTAGTGGTCCAGTAGGGGAGTCCCACATAGCCCCCTCTAACAGGTTTGCCCTCTCCCTCGGGTCTCATAACTGCTGGTTGGGCACTGCTGCCCAGCCTGGCATGGCCCATCTCATCTCGGCATTTGCTAGCAGGTGCTATAACATGGTCGGGCCCAGCCCACCCCTAATTCCAATTCATGCTGATGGGGGCTACAGGCTGGCTAGCCCAGATGGTCTCCAGTCCCGGCCCTCATGTTAACTGGCTTGTGTTGCAGCCAAACCCAGCCTGACCAGCATTCCATTCTGGTGCTCAGATTCACTAGTGGGTAAAATGAAATGGCCCAGCATGGTTTGCAGCCAACCTGTACCAAATGTATGCTGGTGTGTACCATTCCCTGGCCTGGTCTGGACTGCTCCCTATCATGGTTCTTGCACTCACCTGCAGGGACTGTGTCCCAACAGAGGAGTTCCTCAAGTTCCTCTGTCAGAACCTCTCCCAGTGCCAGATCTCTCACACACCCATGGGTTCATAGATAGTTCTGCTTAGTCCATCTCCTGCCCTAGCAGGAACAGTGGCCTTTCTTGACTGACCTTCACCCATTCTGTTTTCTACTTTAAAAAGTAAAAAAGTCAACTTACAGCCTGTGCACTCTTGCATATCTATCATATGTCAGTAAAAGCCACTTTCGATAGAGCACCAGTCAAGTAATGGAATAACTGTCCCACCAGCACCATCCTCTTCCATGATCAAGATCTCTTTTTGGTAGGAAGAGGTGCGACTGTAGCCAGCAAGTCAGGCCCTTCCAGCAAGATGGATCCCTCTCATTCACAATACAGGACTGCAGCCCACCTCAAATGCAGCTTCCTAAGCCATCCTAGACCCAGCCACTCCCAAGTGAGCAAAAGGCACTCCAGCCTTCCTTCCAATCACGATGCTGCATCTGATCTTCATTCCACAAAGGGCTTCTGCACACTCTTGCTCCTAAGATTCCCCTCCTCTCAAGTCTTTGTCACACTACCACACATCCTGCCCGAGGCAGCGCCTTGCAACAAGGAGAGAGATATGCCTTTGGTTGTCTCCCAGACACGAGCTACTGCCCAAGCTCTCGTAATGGTTAAAACAGCTCATCAAAGCTCACCGTGTTCTGGCACTCACCTAGAGGAATAATCTGGCAGGGAGTATTTGAACAGCTTCAAGTTGCTACCCAAACCCAGAAGTTGGCAGTTGTAGTAGAACTTCCCCAGACAGCTGCTCAACATTATTTCCAATAAACAGGTGGATGGAGGTGGGTGGCAGCTGCTGGGAGAACGTAGGGGAAAGAAGAAATCTAATGCGGGCGTGAAGATTTGGCAAACAATCTCATTTCTCAGGTTGCAGTCCCAATCAGAGAAAAGAGAAAACTGTGTTAATTCTTTCTGCTAACTTTTAAAAAATATTTGCTGTTGATTAAAAGATGCAGTAACACAAAGAAAGAGAAATAGATCTTCCTTCTGCTGGTTCACTCCGCAAGTGGCTGACAGAGCTAGGCTGGCCCAGGCTGAAGCCAGAAGCCTGGAATTCTATGCAGGTCTCAGTTTGTGTCAGTCCCATCTGTCTGTTAATCTTTAACTAGCAATTATAACTGACAACTTCTGACTGTTGGTTACACTGAAGTTTCAACAAAGAGTCTGAATCTGCTTCCCTCTGATCTACTTCAATCAATGCAGCACCAGCCTTCAGTACATCCAGAAGAAAACAAGATAAAATCAGAAAGAGATAACATTTAGGATTCCACACTCAAGAAATTCTGAAGGGCCTGGCCCGATAGCCTAGCAGCTGAAGTCCCCACTTTGCACGCACCGGGATCCCATATGGGCACCTGTTCTAATCCCGGCAGCCCCGCTTCTCAACCAGCTCTGTGTTTGTGGCCTGGGAAAGCAGTCGAGGACGGTCCAAAGCCTTGGGACCCTGCACCCGTGTGGAAGACCCAAAAGAGTCTCCTGGCTCCTGGCTTCGGATCGGTTCAGCTCTGGCCATTGCAGCAACTTGGGGAGTGAATCAGAAGGTCTTCTCTGCCTCTCCTCCTCTGTGTATCTCTGACTTTCCAATTAAGATAAATAAACCTTTAAAAACAAAATTCTGAAGTCTTGTATTATAATACACACGGGAGTGCAGACAGGTGGTTGGTATGGCCATAGAGGCCACTTGAGTTGCCTGCATCCTCTGTGGAATGTCTGGTTTTGAATTCTGATCAGTTCTTTACTCCAGCTTCTCTGGGAGGCAGCAAGTGATGGCTCAAGTGCTTGGGTCCCTGCCACCCATGTGAGAGGGCAGGCTGCTTTCCCAGCTCCTGGCTACAGCCTGGCCCAGCACTGGCCGTGGGAAGCATCCCGATGCCCCTCTCCCCCCAGATGCTGGATGCACATTAGATGAAGATGCATCAGAAGTGGAGCTGAAACTCACACCCAGCATGGAATGCAGGCATCTTGAGTGGCATCATAGCCGCTGTGCCATAGCAAGTTGTGTGTGCAAGAATCCACTGGGGGTCCTGGTATGGGGCTGCTTCTCCACAGAAGGGCTGAATGGGGCTAAAGTTCTGTGTTCCCAGCAAGCTCCGGGTAGTGCCGCTGCCACCATCCGAGGATTACATTCTGAGAAACGTCCTTTCTTTTCTTCTTTTTTTAAAATTAATTATGTTGCATTATGTGACACAGTTTCATAGGTTCTGGGATTCCCCCATCCCCTCCCTGTGCCTTCCCCCCATGGTGGATTCCTCCACCTAGTTGCAGTATTACAGTTCAAATTAAGTCCAGATTCTTTCATTGTAGTCATATACCAAGCATAGAGTCCAGCTTCTTATTGTCCAGATAATTTCTATTGTCCAGATAATTTCAACAGTTTCTTGGGGAGATCTTCTCTGATCTGAAGGCAGAGCTGGCAGAATATCATCCCGATCAATTAAAAGCCCCAGCACAACATCAACAACAATTTACAACATTATGGAATTAATTGACATGGTATTGAGTAATCAATATGTTATAACAGTGCAAGTTCTTAACCACATCCTGTGACTACTTCATTGACCCTTCAATTTTTGTTTGTACACAGAACCAGCTGCTATACACCTTAAAGTGGCTATAGCGTACTATTCAGCTGTCTCGTGTCTGTTTTCATTTTAGTATTTAGCAGTTTATTGTGTTGACGCATAATTTTGCTTGTAGAAAATGAAGATGAAAAGTTGTATTCTGACCTTCAAAAGATTTTAAGATCCACACATGTTTTTTCACAATAAACATTTTCAGTAAGTGTTTGGAAGCTCCTTCGTGTATGCAATTTCAGTTAAGTTTGCACCAAAACAAATCTTTCATTTCGTTCTGCTTTGTCCTGCACGTTTGGAAAGTCCCTCACATATTCATGCATCTGTCTTATCTCATATATATCCTTGCATTCCTCTCACAAGTTTGCCCATTAACACCTGAAATCACAGAAATGGTACATCAGAAGGGCAGGGGTATTCTTTGATATGTAGATGCCTATCTCATAATTAAAATAAGGCAGTAGCCAGTTGGAGCTTTTTTAAGATTTGGGACAGGTTGTTGTGAGTGGATGCTACATCTAGTCAGATCTGCAACTAAACCAGCTAGAACTTCTCAGAGCCTAGTTGTTCATCTCATCTCTCAAAAGCACAGCTTTAGCAACCCAGATCCCTAACACAGGTAGCTCGGATTCCTTTGTTAAGTCACCCACAGCAAGAAGGTACATTTGTAGATGTTCCCATTACCCTGGATTTCCTAGAAGCCTCTGTTGGAGGTTTGCACATCCTCCAACACCTGGGGTACTGGCTGCCCTGAAGGCGGCTCGACCTTCCGCAACCCTGTTCATTTCTCGGTGTCCACTGCCCCCTGCGGGCTCCCTGCGGAACTGCCTCCTCCACTCGTGGCTGGAGCACGTCTCCTTGGAAACACAGGCTCCTTCTTTCCTTCGCTTAGTGCCACACCATTATCCCCCGCCAACCTCAGTGTGCACAGGAAGGAGCAAGACAGGGCATAAATGCCTTTTTCATCAGAAGAGAGACAAAGGCCAATTAACAACGACCCAGAGAAGAGGAAGGGCCTTCGGGGTTAGCAGAACGAGCATAAAAGGGAAGCTTTGTGTTTAGCTTGTGCCTGACCTCGTAGCCTCCCGCTTTTCTCTTCTCGCACTTCCCCTGCCTGGACTCTGTGGTTTTCCACATCAGAGTATGTGTGAGCTCTTCTGTTGCTGTAATGGGAGAGTCCACTGTGACCAGGAAGATATTGTCCCTGTTGATGTGTTAGCACTTTGAGGGGTTCCTCCATAGCAAAGTGAACCATCCTCCATGGATACGTGTTAGCTTTATCCTGGTGCAAAAGTGACTAGCATTTACCATGGCACAAAGGTGCCACCGGCGGTAGAAGCCATCTTTGCAACACCTAATCGCCTCTAGCAGCTCTGTCCACTGCCCCCAGTACTAATTACCATGATCTCTGTGCCCAGCCGATGAGCTCAGCGTACGTGGGGTGACTCTAGTGGAAACGATTGGTGCTTATTTGCTTTCTGCTTTAAAGTATGGTTCTGCCTGAAGTCGGGGGTAGTTATGCTTTCCGTTCAGCATCTGTGGACTTCATGGTTGCTCACGTTTCCTGGTAAACTGTTTATGTTGTTGTTGTTTTCATTTTTATTCTGGTGAATGGATACTATAAGTTTCAAAGCTGGTGCATTTCTACAGCCAGAGCAGCTATAAAATAGCCAATGTGTGCACCTTATCACATCAGAATTGAATTTTTTAAAAAGATTTGTTTATTTTTATTGGAAAGTCAGATACACAGAGAGGAGGAGAGACAGAGAGGAAGATCTTCCGTCTGATTGGCTCACACCCCAAGCGGCTGCAACAGCTGTAACTGAGCCAATCCGAAGCCAGGAGCCGGGAGCTTCTTCTGGGTCTCCCACACGGGTGCAGGGTCCCTAGGCTCTGGGCCGTCCTTGACTGCTTTCCCAGGCCACAGGCAGGGAGCTGGATGGGAAACAGGACCGCCAGGATTAGAACTGGCGCCCATGAGGGATGGTGAAAACTTTAACCAGTAAGCTATGGCTGTGGCCACTTGCACCTAGGTCTGCATGTGGCTACAAGGAGCTGCAGGAGCAAGTGATGTGTCTGGGATATATTCAGCAGTTGGGTCGTTAGAATCTACCTGTGCTCTCAGCGGCTTGGAGGAGACATAGAGCCCAGAGTGGGCATCATGGCTTCAGGAGCTGAGCCTCCACTTTGGAATACGTGTGATGAGAATGGATATCCTTGGTTTGTTCCTGGGCTTGAGGGAAAAAGATTGAATCTCTCACCATTAAATAGTGCAGAAGTAGCAAGTCTCTTTAGATGTTTTTGTCTATTAAGAATGTTTTCTTCTGATTTGTTTTTCTAAGAGTTTTTTTTAACATAAATAAGTGTTAAATTCTGTCAAATACGCTTTTGCACCAATTTATAGTCAAATCACTGTCTTCTTCACCTATTAATAGGTGGGGTCCACTGGATAGGTTCCAGGTATTAAATGAGCCTTGTAGCCTTGCAAATGGAATACTCCATGTAAGTAGAATAAATTCCATTTAGTCATAATGCAAAATTCTTTTTTGTTTATCACCAAATCCCACTTGCCAATAGTTTGGGAACTTTTGTCTCTTTATTCACAAGGTCTGCAGTGTTCGTCTTTGCTAGTGTCTTGATCTGCCTTTTTTTTTTTTTTTAGGGTTATACTAGCTTCATAGAACAACATTTTTGGAAACCCTACTCCCTTTTTATTTTCCTTTTCAATGGTTGTCATTTTTTAAAGTATAGTAAAATTTTCCTATGAAGTTTTCTGGACCTGAAGATTTCTTTTTTAGGATGTTTCCAATTAAGATTTCGATAACCTCAAGAATTATATCTATCTTGTTTCAAATGGGCTGAGTTTTGGTAATTCGTGTTTTTAAGGAATCGATTCATATCATCCGAGTGGTCAAATTTCTATGGGTAGAATTGCTCAGAGGATCCCTGATATCTACAAAGCCTGAACGGACATGTCATTTCATTTCTAAGACTGATGTTACGTCTTCTCTTTGATTCTTTGTCCAGCTTTCAAGGGTTTGGTCATTTTAGTGCTTTTTTGCAAGAACCAGATATTTGTTGCGTTGCTTTTCTGTTTTTCTCCTTTCGATTTCGATGGTTTCTACTCATCTCTTCATTATTACCTTCCTTCCACTTGTTTTCTGTTTACTCTGGAATCCTTTTGTAAGTTTATAAGGAAGAGCCTTTATTATTTAAAACTTTACGCAGTCATAACTCTGTCCAACATTATAACTCTGCACTATTATAACTCTGTCCAACAAATCTTAACGTGTTGTATTTTTATTTCTCTTCAGTTCGATGTTTTTATTTGTTTTCCTCAAGACTTCCTCTTTGACCTCAAGTTTTTTAGTTTCATGGCAACTTCAACAGATGCTCTTCTTATCTTTCTGTTACTAATTTCTTGTTTGATCTCATTGTGATTGGAAACTATACTACATTTGTTTGTTGCTGCTCTGAATCTAATGTTGCAGAGCCTAGAAAATTCAAGAAAAGAATATTAGAATTCTGGGTGTCACGGGAATCTAAATATGATGGATGAAAATCATATTTGACACACTGGGCAAACAGTATTTAATGTTGGCAACTTGTATGCCTGGCACATTAGCAGGGAAAGGACTGAACAGTCATTTGGCACAGGACCCACTCTGTAACTGACATGGACTGTCCCAGCTTCCAGCACATGGCTTTGAACAGAGTGAGACTATGGTGTCTCACGTTGTCCCTAGCTGAACAGTCAGAAACTGCCCAGCAGCAGCAGCACCTGACATACTGTTGAAATACCACTTGGGACACCAACCCTTACCAGAGTGCCTGGTTGGAGCCCTGGGTACCTGGCTTCATTTCCAAACCAATTTTCTGCAAATGCACACTCTGGGAGCCAAAAGCTGATGTTTAGGCCTCTGTGACTCAAGTAGGAAACCTGGAACAAGTTCCAAGCTTCTGCTTTGGGCCTGATCCAGCCTTGGTGGTTGTGGGCATTTCAGGAGGGTATCAGTAGATGGTAGGTCTCACTATGTCCATTTGCACCCATCTCCCTGTCTACCTTTCAACAAAATGAAAATGAACAAGAAAAAATTGTAAAGAAATCCCAAACAAATGAATCACTTTCTCTTCTGTAAAGTTCACGAAGCAAATGAAAAAGTTCAGCACAAATAAATCTGCAGAATTCGTCCCTCAATTCCCTTTCGCCTAACCCTGAACCCTGGGCTCCCAGGGGAAAGCAAGGTTCTACAACGTTTGACAACTGCTTTGTATCCCAGAAGTAATGCTAAAATTAATCCCTACCGACACTCCGATGTTAAATATGTATGAAGGAAGACCATTGAAGAATACAGCAGGGATGTATAGGAGCTACTTCCTTCATTTGTCATCTTAAGCTTTGGAGATTTGTCAGAACCTGTGTTCTTCTTTGCGATTGATGGGTGATGGAATCAACCCTTTTGTGAAGCCAGACTCCTAAGAAACAGGAAAATGAGCAAAGAGGGCCCAAAAAGCAACTCTACGTGGCTGGCACTGCAACTATCTGGAGCAAAGGAAGGAAAGTTAGGCACCTGCCGTCCCGCTCTGTTTTGCAAGTACTTGCTGTTCAGGGGATGCTAGATGTCACCAGGAGAATTACTCTAAGTGCCAGCCATCTCTGCTACAGCACCATAGAAATCAGAGCTCTCGTTTACATTATAGAAGCCTGAAGCCTGTTTCTATCCTTTCCCCAAAACCATTCAAATCTTTAACAAGGCCAAGATGTAATATCCACTGTCCAGATTCTTATTGGTTGGTCTTTGACAGACAGGTGTATCCTGCGTAGACTTTTATTCCAGTAATGATGTTACAATAAAGTGGTGGGAACAGTCACCCTTGCCTCACTCAGCCTTGCAGATAATACCTTGGTCTTCCATTATTACCTATTGGGCAATGGTGGATGACATTTATCAGATTAATAACCACAGAAATTCCCCTTTATTTCACATTTATCCAAGGTCTATAACAAGAATGGTTATGGGGCTTTGTCAAATATTTTGTCTACGCGTAGTGAAAGAACCCTGTGGTTTTGATCTTTATTCCATTCATTGATTTTAGTTGCTAAATCAGCCCTTTATTTCGGAAATAAGTAAGAGTTGATCATAATGTGTAATCTCTGCTGTGTGTTGTTAGATTGAGTTTAGTAACTGCTTTGTTGAGTTTTGTCCTAGATTACTGAAGATTATCTGTCTGTGGTCCTCTTTCCTTGACTGTCTTTGTTCTTGGCAACAGAGTGCAATTCACTAGCTGTGTGAATTGGGCCTGGAAGTATCTCTTCTTTCCATGTTTTCTGAAAAGCATTTTGTATACTCATATTATTTAAAATGTTTGATGCATTTCCACCAGAAATCATCTGGACCCAGATTTCACTTTATGGAAAGATGCTTTGGTATGGTTTAGAACTCTTAGCCTTCTCTGATTTTGTATTCACTGAGTCTGTTTTGGTAATTTTGCTTTGCTAGAAATGAATCCATTTTGCCTAGGATTTTTAATTTAGTATTCTCTTGTAGTGCTTTTAATTTCAAACACAAGTCATAATGTTTCCTCTTTTATTCTTAATATCGATCATTTTTTCTTTTAGCTCAAGCGTTGAGTTTTGTCAAAGAACTAACTTTTACTCAGGAACTTTTTTTCTGTTTCATTCTTCATTATTTATAGCTATTGTATTTGTCCTTCCACTTGCACTGCGTGTATTTAAATTGCTCTTCTTTTTCAAAACTGTTAAGGTGATAGCTTAGGTGTTTTTAGATTTATTTACTTATATGAACAGCAGAGTGATAGAATGGGAAGGAGAGAAAAACAGAGAGAGAACTTCTGATTTGCTCCATCAAATGGCAAGAGCTGAGCCAGGTCAAAACTAAGCATCTCGACACTTCAGTATGTCTCCTTCATGTGTGAAGGGGACCCACACACTTGGGCCATCGTTTGTTCCTCGTAGAAACCTTAACAGAAGTTGGATGAGAAGAACCGAGGAGCCAGGACTCCGGTCAGGCACACCCATGTGGGAAGCTGGCACCCCAGGCAGGATCTTACTCAGCACCACAGTGCTTACCCTAAAAGCATAGATTATTGATTTCAGAACATTTCCCTTTTGTTACTATGTAAGTTTTTAAAGCTATTAACTTCGCAGTTTTCAGTTGCTTTCATTACATGTCATAAATTTTGATATATTAGGTTTTCATCTTTGTTCACTTCACAGTACTTTCTAATTTCCCTTGTAACTTTAAAATGGATTTTTCTCTGCGTTCATTTATTTGAGCAATTCTTAATTTCTTTGTAAAAAAAAAACCATGGGTTTTATATAAATGGATCATTTAATTTTCAAATCATGGGGTTCCAAAATTCCCTGCTGTTATTGACTTCCAATTTAGATCTTTTATGGTTAGAGGACATGCTTTATGTAACTTCAGGCCTCTTAAATTTATTCAGACCTTGTTTTACAGCCTAGTATGGGGTCTGTGCTAGAAACGCTCCGTGTGTACATGAGAAAAGTAAATGTGTGTTTCCTCATTGTCTTCAGAGGAGTGTTCTCCGCAGGTCGCCTGGGCCTGCTTGGCTGGTGGAGTTGTTCGGGTGTGCGGGATCCTTGCTGATTTTCTGTGAAATAATGTGATGCTATATTGGGAGTCAAGTATTCAAAACTGCAGCTACCATATCTGAGTTCCGACTTTCTCTCCTTAACTCTGCCCAGATCTTTTATTTTGGGAAGCAAAGGGAAAGAGTGACAGAGAAGCAGAGAGATGAAAGAGAGCAAGTTATTTTAGATACAGAAATAAATGCTGTAAAATCTATCATTCTAGAGCATTTTGCATGTTTTAAATATTATTTTAAACTTACATGAGTAGTGGTATGCAGTTTTTCCCCAAATGGGTGCACAGCTCGTCCAACTCCATTATTAAATGGCGATCTTTTCCCGCGCTCACTTGAACTGTCCGTCTTTGCGACGTGACGCAATTCACGTTCCTTTTATGTTGTTCTCATTTGTCCCACTGGTTTATCCATCCCTTCACTCTCACCACACTGCTTTCATCCTTGTCACTGCACAGTTTAGTTGAGATCTGATGAAAGGCATCCCCGGCCCCTCAGTTTTCAATTGCTCTTCTTTTTTGCTGTTCTTTATCCTCCCCCATCTTCCTGTTCGCCTTCCACATCAAACTTGCCAGTGCGTGCTGAAGTCTCTGCCCTTCTCAAGAACTACTGCCACCTGCTGTTGGGTTATGGCAGTGCTGCAGCCGCGCTGATGGGCTCACCTCCTCCAGCTTTTGCCCACTGTAAACAACCCTCATATGGAAATCCAGTCATTGTTTATAGCAGCTTACTATTATGAATCATGGGAATCCCAAGTAAGCTTTAGTTTTTAAAATAAGCATTTGTCTTTAAAAAGTATATAGGGACTTTTGTTGCAATTGCACAAAGCACAAAAATTAATTTAGAAAAAGTATAAATATTTTATTAAATACAGCATATACATATTTATACTATTTACATTTACCACTTTGAATTTGATTTTAAATGAAGATATCTTCTTGCTTGGACCAGTACTGTGGCATAGCTGGTTAAACTAAGGCTGCAACAATGGCCTCCTATATTGGAGGTTTCAACTCCCAGCTACTCAGCTTCCTGATAATGTGCCTGGAAAGGCAGTGTATATGAACTAAGTGCCTAGGCCCAACCACCCCGTGGAAGACACAGATGGAATTCTTGGCTTCGGATTCCCACCTGGCCTAGACCTGGCTGATGTAGCCATTTGGAGAACAAACCAGCAGATAAAAGATTCCCTCTCTGCTGCCTGCCTTACACGGTAAATAGATTAATGTCTGTATTTTACCTGTGTATACCAACCTTGAGGCTCTCTCATTACTTTCAATGTATTTTTCACTTGGTGCTTTTCAGTTTCATAGGTAATTATTTACTCTATAAACGCGCAAGCTTTATCACTTCCTTTACCACACTGACATTCCTTATTTCTTTTCTAACTGTATTGGCCACGACCTATGGAATCATGAGAAATAAGGACACTATTGCTGGCCATGCATTTTCCTCCTGGAAACTTTATGCTTCTTTTCATCACAAGCGACATTGCACCAAAACTTACAGAAATGTTTTTTAAAGGGGGAGATAAATCACCCTGATTCTTCTGTGAAAACAAACTTTAGAAATTACTATCCCAGCTGTAGGTCACTCTCTAAGTTGCCTTGTACCCAGACAAGTGTCCCACTGCTGGGAGCAAAGTAGCCAGTAGCTGGCAGGCATTCTGGGCCTGATACATGCCAAATTTGTGTTAACCATGCCAGTGTGCCAGCATAATTACTTATTCTTTTTGTTTTTAAGATAAGTGGGGAAGGTGGGGAACTCCAGGCCTAGACACCACCACTCCAACCCCCAGGTGGGAGAGGCCGCAGATTGCCCAGGGGAAGGGAGTCTGGGAACCTGATGGAGTGGGAGTGGCTGAGGGCATGTTTGAGAGGGGAGGAATGATTTCTGGGGTCTTCCATGGACCAGGCCACTGCACTCCCAGGTAGGCAAGCCGCTGAGATGGAGTGTTTCAGAGGGGGAAACTAGAGGACATGTCTGGGTCAGGCCAAGACACCTAGCCACATGGGAGATCTGGGCAAGGCTAGATAGCATCGTCTGCCACCCATTAGTGCATGCAAAAGCTGGGCCAGGGAGCATGCCTGGCTGGGCTGGCTCCTAATACTCACTCAAGAGTGTTGGAGCAGGGAGTGGGCAATGTCAGGCTGGATCATAACACCCATCAGAATGGTCTCACCAGCAGGTGCAGCAGATATAGGGGCAGATTCGGTAAGAGAATTGTGCACTTGCCTCTATGAGACTACAGCACCTGCTAGTTTACTAGAGTGCTGAAGGCTGGAAAAAAGCCAAGCCAGGCTGGACCATGGAACTCATCTGACAGGAACCAACCGGACACTTGTGGAGACTGAAGCTGGGAAAATGCCAACTGGGGCCAGGCTACAGTACCCACTGGTACATGACAGGGTTAGGACTGAGGGTAGACTGTGCCAGGCAGGGCCACTGCCCCTACTGGCATGCATGAGATCCAGGAGCAGGCTTGGTAGGGGAACTTGGGGAACTCCCCTGCTAGTTCACAACTCCCTCGGGAGCGGATGGGAGCCAAGGCTGGGGATGGGCCAGGCCAGGCAATGCTGCAGTACACCTCAGCTTTTGTGTGGACCATGTCTGGGGACAGGCTGGTGGGTCAGACCTTAACACTCAACTGGCACACACACACACACAGAGCCAGAGCAGAGTGTGGGCCATGCCTGGCTGGACTGAGCTGCAACATATATCAGTAAAAGCTGAGACTGTGAGTTGGCCATGCCAGGATGGACAGAGGCACCCACCTACACACACACAAGACCTGGACCTGAGAATGGGCCTAGTTAGGGGAATACGGGGGATTGCCCTGCTAGGCCACAGCTCCGACTAGTAAGTGAAAGAGCTAGGACTGTGGATGAGCCAGGCTGGGCAAGGCTGCAGCACCCATCAGCATGTATGTGGGCTGAGTCTCGGGACAGGCCAATCTCTGCTGGGCTTCAGAATCTGCTGTTGCTCACATGAGCCAGTATTAGTGTGACACAGGCCAAGCTAGGCCCTAGGACCCTCTGGGTAACATGAGAGTCAAGTCTCGGGATGGACCAGGCTGTTAGGCTGTAGCACCCATCAGTGAGAGCTAGAATGAGTGTCCAGTCAGGACAGGCTGCAATGCCAGAACTGGTGAGTGCCGGGACTAGGGGCCAGCCACGTCAGTCTGGGCAACTGCACCCTATGGCACGTATGGGATCTGGGGTTGGGAACAGACCTGGAAGGGGATCCTGCGGAACAGGCTAGACCATGATAGGCTGCAGCACCCATTGACACATGTGTTAGCCAAGGTTGAAGCTGGGCCAGGCAGAGTCAGTCCACAGCTCATTACCAGCATGAGGAAGAACCAGGACAGAAGGCAAGCTAGGCCTGGTTGGACCACAATACCAGCCAGTTTGCATGAGGGCTGGTACTGGAAGTGGGTCAGGATGGGCTAGGCTGCTGCACCTGCTGGTGAGACCTGGAACTGGAGGCAGGCAGGACTAAACCAGTCTGTAGCACCTGCTGACTAATGCGACTGTCTCAGACTGGGCCACAGCACCTGCTGGCACTCACAAGACCGGGGACTAGAAGTAGGGACTCCCTTACTGGGCTGCTGGTCTGGGGGTGGGCCAGACTGGGCTAGGCTGCTGCACTCACTGTTGTGCGTGAGAACCAGATTAGGTGTATGCCAGCCTAGCTTGACCACAGCCCCTGAGCCCCACATGCTGGCAAGTGCCAGGACTGGGTGCAAGTCATATCAGGCTTGACTACAGTACCTCATGGCAGGTACAAGATCCAATTGCCAGGGAACATGCCTGGCAAGGGAACTGTGGGCACTCCCCTGCTAGGCTGCACCTATCACTGGTAAGCACAAGAACCAGAACTGGAGATGGGCCAGAATGGACAAGCTGGTAGCACCTGTCAGCTTACATGAGTGCTGGGTTTGGGGCTGGATCAGGCTAAAGTAAGCCACAGCACCCATGAGTGTGCATGACAGCCAGATGAGATGTAGGCTGGGCTGGATTGGGCAGAGGATGGTACGTATAAAAACCAGGTCTGGGAACATATCTAGTGGGAGTTACTGGGGGTCACCCTGACTAGGCCACAGCATCCACTGGTGTGCATGAAGACCGTGAAGGACTGGATTGGCTGTGCCATTGCACCTGTCAGTTCATGTGAGGTATGGAGATGAGGTGGAACTGACCAAGCTACATTCGCCAGTATGTGTGTTGGCTGGAGCAGGTGACAGACCACACCTGACCCAGTACTGGCTAGCAGTAAGGTTTCTTGGGGGACTCACCAACAGGACTGTCTCAACCCTGGTCATGGGGAGAATCACAGGAAGTGTAGTCCAACCTTGGAGTATATGTTTTAGGTCTGGGCCTCCTCAGTTGCTGATGCCTGTGCAGTGGACAGCATGTCCAGGTGCACAGTGGGGACATGATGGCAGCTCATCTAGGCCAGCAGGATAGAAAGCAGAACAGACTGGACAATTTTCCTGGCCAAGCTTTACAGCATGTTCCTGGATCTGTGGATGCACTAAGGCAGACTTTGTCAATCAGTAGACCTTGGAAAGATTTTCTCAACCCTGGAGCAGTGAAACCAACAACATCTTAGAGTTATCAAAACCATTCAAGTAACACCCTTGGAACACACATCCCCGCATAGGATACTCTAAGGTATCCTCAAAGGACTGTCCCCCACCCCCAGGTGCTGACGTAATTTGGCAACAAGGAGCAGTCCTCTCCTCCTCCCTTGTGGTCTCAGGAATTTAAAAAAAAAAAAAAAGACTGGACCATTGTTCCACCCACTTTCCTTCATAGCTGACCCTGCCCACCTCTGTCCACTTTAATTAGAGGCCCACATGGGCATCCATCCCTCTTAACTATGTAACCAATATTAAAAATAAAAACTTTTAAGCTACTGATGATAAATTGTTGTATATGTGCAAGAACAGTGAGGAAGACTATACGTCAGACTGCTGTGAGTGGCTCCTCGATGCATGTACAAATCTGGAGATGAGAAATGGGGACAGTGAGAGACTCTCTTTGGCTTTGGGCACTTCTATAGCTTGGATTCTTAAAAGGGGCATTTCCAACCTTTCCAACTTTACAGTACATTTTATAATTCATCCAAAATACACCAGGTAGGTGGACACTTTTCTCTGCATGTCAAGATTCAGGCAAATGTGCATTTTTTTAGGTTGCAATTTAAGTTTTGTTCACAACATTCAATCTATTGTCAGCAGATGTTGATTTCCTGTTATAAACCATTTCTCTGAGACCCTGTCATGGAGTTTTGCAATCATAGGAGGGCATCTGTGTCATTTGTTCTGGTATTTTGGGCAAGCACACAAGTGACACACCTACATTGTGGAATATGACTGAGTGCACCTCTTCCATTGTTCTCTTCCAGAATCTCCAATGAACACTCTCCAAAACTCCAGATCCGGAGTCACAGCTACCTGAGGGCAGTGAGTGAAGTCTCTATCAACCGGAGCCTGGATAGCCTGGACCCAGCAGGCTTGCTCACATCACCAAAGTTCCGCTCCCGGAATGAGAGCTACATGCGAGCCATGAGCACCATCAGCCAGGTGAGCACCATCTGGCCGTGAGCCACTAACCATGGGGAGATTGATGGTCATGGAGAAGGCTTCAAGTGGGGAGGGATGAATGCTCACTCAAGACCACTGATGGATCAGATGGCAATTCTGGTCAAATACCACAAAGAGCATGCCACGTGTGCCCAGCACAAGGATCTGACATCACCTGTCTGATATCCCCATCTGCTATCACAATGCAAGGTTCCTCAGAAACTCATCAGTAGTCAGACAGCACTGGCAAATTTACCAAGAAGGAGTTGCTGAGGCTTTGTTGTAAGATGCTTAAAAGAAGGCCCTGCACAGTAGCCTAGTGGCTAAATCCTCACCTTGCATCTACTGGGATTCCATAGGAGCTCTGGTTCATGTCCCAGCTGCTCCACTCCACATCCAACCCCCTGCTTGTGGCCTGGGAGAACAGTCTAGGATGGCCCAAGGCCTTGGGACCCTGCACCCACATGGGAGACCTGGAAGAGGCTCCTGGCTCCTGGCTTCATACTGGCTCAGATCTGGCCATTGTGGCCACTTGTGGAGTGACACAGTGGATCTAAGATCTTTCTCTCTGTCTCTCCTTCTCTCTTTACATCTGCCTTTCTGATAAAAAATAAAATCATTTTTTGAAAGAGATGCTTAAAGAATAGAAATTGAAGATACATGTCATTGGCCAAAGCAAGACAGTGTCTAATAGAATACAAGTATATTCACAGGTCCTAAAGACTGTTGGGAACTTAGTGGGTCAGGCACTGTGCCAGGGCTTTATATTTTCATAAAACTAGTCCTTAAAAACACTTGTAATATGTAAGGAACAAAACGCTAAAGGAGGCTTTGTAGTCATAAAATCATCGACAGCATCCCAGAGTTACGGACAACACAATGTTAAGTAGCCAGGATTCTAAGGAAAATGCTACTGGAAATGATGCCTAACAAATACTCCAAGGGATTTGAACAAAGTAATATTTGATGTAGACTTTGTAATAAGCTAGCCCATAGTATAGTCAAGGAATGACGGATGCTCTAGTGTGGCTGGCATAGTTGTACAGGTTACATTGCGAGATCCCAAGAACACCTGCACATGGCCTTACTTGCCAAACCCAGGAACTAGACTTTATTTGTTAATGAGATTAGGTGAAGATTAATACAACTTCAACTTTCAAACAAGCAAAGGATCTGATCAGAGTTTTCATATAAGACCATTAATGTGGTGGTAAGTGTAGGAGAGATTTAAGGGAATGAGAAGGTAGGGGCTAGTTCAGAAGACACTGTGATTGGCAAGGTGAGAAGCTCTTGGGGATGGGGTGGTGCTGGTGGTGACAGTTATGAAAGTGATGGTGGTGATGCTGGTGGTGGTTGAGGCAGTGGTGATGGTGATATTTTTGCTGTGAGTGGTAGTGATTGGCAAAGGTGCAAGTGCTAATGGTGATGGTGACAGTGGTGGTGAATGGTGCTGCAGATGATGGTGATGATGGTGTTTGAGGTGGTGATGACGGTGGCAGTTAGGATGGTAGGCTGGGGGGGTGCTGCCTTCTGCCATCCCCTCCAGCTAAGATGGATAAAAACCAGTGCCATACCATGGCCACTGGTGGCCATTTCCTTCATCTAGTCACCCTGGGCCATCTCCTGCCAGGGAGTAGTCTGTCAGACTCCCCTCTGACTAATAAAGCCCTTGGACTATTAATTAATTAATCCATAACAAACAAAACAGAAGCAGTATGTGAAAGGTGAGTTAAAACATGTCTCAGAGATTTTTTTTTTTTCCAATGAGTAAGATTAAGCTATTGAATGCATTGGGCCCAGAGATAAAAACAGTTGAATTAAAAAAATTAAAGTCTTGCAAACAAGTTTCCAGTGAAGCTCAGGGCAGTCACTGCTTGCTGAGAGAGGCTGAAACTTCCTAAGATGGGGCACGTGGAGGGTTCCTGAGTGGCCTGTGAAAGTTGTCTGTGGGTCTCAGTGGTGGTCTCAGGGAGGTTTGGCGTATTGTGATTGTGTGTGTGTGTGTGTGTGTGTGTGTGTGTGTGTGTGTGTGTGCTTCTTCATATGGATTTGAAATCTGTATAATACAGTGGAAAGGATGTGAAAGGGAAACTTATTAAAAATTACACATTTAGGGGCTGGCATTTGGTGCAGCAGTTACATTGAAGCTTGGAATAGCCACACGCCATATTAGGTGAATCACACCTCCTCTTCCGTTCTAGCTTCCTGCTGATGTGCAGTCTGGAGGCAGCAGGGAATGGCTCATATAGGTGAATCGTGCCATGCATGTGGCAGAGCTGGGCTGGAATTCCTAGGTCCTGGTTTGAGCCTGTCCCAGCCCCAGATAGTGTGGAACTGTGGGGAGTGAACCAGCAGGTGGAAGACCTCTCTCTCTCTCTCTCCCTCTCCTCCCTGCCTTACAAATAAGTATAGAAATCTGCTATTATCCAGAAATAAATAAATTTTAGTGAACTGAATGATATATGGACACATGCATATATATACATACATATACACATATATGTATATTTACTATATAGTTTGCCTAACCTAACCTTTTACTTTGAATTCACGTCAAATTTGGAAAAGTCACACATATACTACAAAGAACCATATATCCTTACCCCAATTCGGATGTATTGGCTGTTAGAATTTTGGCACTTTCTCCCTCACTGCATTTGATAATCAGTTGCAGGAACCACATCCCTTTACTTCCAAACATACATCTATATATTTCTAATAAACATGGCAGTGTATGGATGCAGGCCATTTTAATATGGGCACATATAATTGTTAGCCCTAAAATGTGCAGGCATTTGGTATCAGCTTAGCTGAAGGGCCTGGAAATACTATTTTTGAACTGGAAACACCGCTCATGAAGGAGAAAAGCGTGCTTGCCTCCCATTACATGCCTTAAGGAACCAGCCGTCCTTATCAAAAGCTTTCCAAAGGGAATCAATTACTACATGGCATCTTCAAATAACACTAAATGAGAAGACTGTCAAAATTATAATAATTTGGTCTGTGTTCTAATCACAGTTTAATCTGTTAAATTCTTCATTAATCATGAATTGGGTTTCATGAAAAAGAGGTAAGAAGTTCCGAAAGATGAAACTGCTCCTAAAGCTCTATTAAGTCAGCTACAAAGTGAGCAGCTGAGCAAAGCTTCTAATCGGTTCTGTTTCTCCTTCAGTTGAGTATACAGGGGATGTACGTTACATACAGATGTGTGTGAATATAAATATGTGCCGATACAAACCAATTTCTCAAAAAATCTCATTTTTTAAATGCACTATTAAGCAATTTGTAGCCCATAGCAGCTCTTTGTAAAGAAAAGTGAAACCCTGTTGGGCCTGGTGCGGTGGTCTAGCAGCTAACTCAATGCAACTTTGCCTGCCCGGAATCACATATGGGTGCCAGTTCATGTCCGGGCTGCTCCACTTCCCATCCAGCTCCCTGCTTGTGTTCTGGGAAAGCAGTGGAAGATGGCCCTAGGCCTTAGGATCCTGTACCCATATGGGAGACCCAAAAGAGGCTCCTGGCTCCTGGCTTCGTGTCAGCTCAGCTCTGGCCATTGTGGCCACATGTGGAGTAAACCAGTGGATGGAAGCTCCTGCTCTCATTCTCTCCTCCTTTGTGTGTGTGTCTACCTTTCCAATAACAATAGATAAATCTTTTTTTAAAAAAACACTGTTACAAAGCAACAAACAAAAAACCTTGTAAGTAGTACCAACCTTGAGGGTGCTTTTCAAGATTTTTACATACCCGGAGTTACTGTGGCTGTATGAGCATCTTGCCTGGAACAACAGGACACAGGGCCATGCTCTGCACCTCAGCTTCAGTCAACACTGAAGTTCTCGATGAGTTAGGCACTTCAAAAACCACAATAAAAAGTTAAAGTTTCTGAAATGTTTGTGCTTTAAAAAAAAAAAAAGTTGCGTGTGGGCTCTGAGCACGGCCAGTAACACTGTTCTCCAAGCTCGCCTTTATAGGAACCGTCACCTCAGCTAGTGTTGGCGGTAAGACTGCCAGCCCACGCTTGCTTGCCTTCTAAGTTTTTTGAATTGTAAAGGATGATATGGTCTCATTAGCAGGATACCGCTCTGTTATAATCTGTGACATCAGAGAATAAAATGCCTTTGAGGGCATCGTATCCAGTCGCTGCCTCTTCTCCTGGGGGGGTTGAAGATGGGGAAAGATTGAAGGGAGAGGTGGATGTGGCAGTAGGTGGAGAACCTAGTGCAAGCGTTTACGGCCCGTGTGTCTGCCCGCAGGTGAGCGAGATGGAAGTGAACGGGCAGTTCGAGTCCGTGTGCGAGTCTGTGTTCAGCGAGCTGGAGTCTCAGGCCGTGGAAGCGCTGGACCTGCCGGTGCCCGGCTGCTTTCGCATGCGGAGCCACAGCTACGTGCGCGCCATCGAGAAGGGCTGCTCCCAGGACGACGAGTGCGTGTCGCTGAGGTCGTCGTCCCCGCCGCGCACCACCACCACCGTGCGCACCATCCAGAGCAGCACGGGTGAGTGAGCCGGCCTCGGCGCCCGGGGCCCGGGAGGCTGGCGCCCTTGCTGTCCTCACACGCCAGGGCAGCCCGGGACAGAAAGCCGCCCCTTCCCCCAGGCAACGACTTTGCCACCTGCCTGCCTCTAGTGGCCCCTCTGACCGCTTTGGTCCACCTGCCTCCTCCCTTCCCCTCCCCATCTCCATCTGGGAAATCGCCAAGGGAAAAAACTGTAGCGCCATGAGGCACGTGCCTGGCAAGATTCCCACCCGGCAGCCTACGGGCCCACGCCCTGAGCTCAACCCACCCCCTCGTTCTCAGTAATTACCCGCTGTCCCCTAAGGTATGCCCCTAAATGAACCAGACACCCCGAATTATGTGCATCACAGAACTGCAAGGCTGATTTTAATTACTGCCTTAATTACTGGAAAATGACTTTTCCAAAAGAACTGAAATATCATCGTGAAAAAATAGGAAGAAGTATATGACATAGTAATATCAAACATTTTGTGAGTTTTCTTACTAAACCAAATCAGATTTATTTGTGATTTTAAGACTTCCTATTAGGCACAAAGAGCACCTCTTTTTCCCTCTAAATTGTGTTTAGGCGTATGTGGATGCACTGTGTTTTATCAGCACATTTACACACAGAATTGCTTAACTAGTTTCTGTGACTCTGGAACCTAAGTAATACAGCCTTAGGTTAGGTATTACTACATATATAACATTTGGGTTCCAAGAAGAAAATTCTGCCATGTTAAACTAGGCTTAGCTTTATGGCTGAATTCAGAATAACTTCAATATGTATGCAAGAAAGTCAAAACATCAAAAACCAAGAGCTTAAGAATAACGATGATTACACTAGAAAGAAAGCCTAGATCGACATTATTCAGTGCTAATTCTATGCACATCAAATACCAGAAAAGTATTGTTCAGTCTGGAATTATTGCATTTCAAGAGCTGATAGATCCTGAAACCTGAATTAAGTAATTAATAGGCACTGAAGTATGGATTCTTTTAAAATGCTTAGATGTTTACCAAGAGCTCATCGCTGGCCACCGCCAAGCGAGATCTGACGCTTAGAAAAGCAATACTTCCTGAGGCCACGTTGGCTCCATGGCTGAGCACAAGCTTAGTCACTCAAACCTACCCAGGCTGCCACCTTCAGACCAAAGCGTAGGCCGCAGGCTCTGCCTCACTAGGCTGCTCTCCAAGAAAGCCAAAGAAGAGGTTAAGTAATTAATGTGTGAAGAGGCTGAAAAAAAAAAGCATTTCATGTGTGTTTGCATTCGTATGTAATTTTGGAGGTCTGCCCTGTGCTTCTGGCATATTGCTGTGTCTTTTGGTGTTTGCCATTGTCAACCCTTTACCCCATACACAACCCTTCTGCAGTGTCCAGTCCATTCCTCTCTGTAATAATCTCATTGCCTGCTGGCTGAAGTCGCTCCTTAAATACACAAAAAGCTGACCCTTGCCCAGAAATACCAAAGGCACTCGCAAAAGAAAAATTACAGTTGGCTCACTCCTTCCCTATCAGGGAGCAGCAGGTGGATGAAGTGGGGAGAGACTCCAGGTGCTTTCCCCTGCTTACTGCTCACAGGATTTTGTGGTTTTGACAGTAAGAGGCAGTTGGCTTGAGCTGTCTCCAACAGTTCTTGTTCCATGACTTTCAACTCCAAACACCCACAGGTCTGACTTTCTAAGGCCTTTTCCATATACTCTGGAGGCTGCTAGAGTTGAAACAATAGGGTTGCCTAATAAAATCTGGGTCATCCAACAAATTGCAATTTTGGGTAAATAAATAGTGAATCATTTTTATAGTGTAAGTATTCCAGATACCATATGGAAGATATTTAGATTGCCTAAGTATGTTATGGTGTTAATGGTCTTTGCTAAAATCCAATGAACCTACGGAGGAGGTGAATAGGAACCTGGGCCGATGCCCTACGTTGTTGCATTTAGAGTCTGAACTGAAGCCCAGTGTGAGGCCCTGTGTGGTAGAACACCCGAAACAGAGGGACGTGAATGAATGGCAAGTGCAAGTGGTGATTAGAGCTAATGCTTTTGGGGCCCCTTGAGTCTTATGTAAAGTGCTGGACCATTTCTGCCTGCCTCTGTCTGTGGGCGAGAAGGAGGTGATGTCAGGCCTGGAAGCTCTGCAGGGATTCAGGGTCAGGAAGCTACGACTTTCCTCTGTGAAGAGTCAAGCATCACATGATGAGTTCTCGCACAAGGCAGGGGTTTGCATCTCCCTTAATCATCAAAACAAGCACTACAAAATAGGATGTTTGCCATCATGGGAAAAGAAACCAGTACTGCACCATTAGAGTAGGTTTTAAGTCTGTTGGGCAGTTATGAGTACAATGTTAAGAATTGCAATAGCACCTCAGATAAGTTCTCTCTTCTTAAACATGCGCTCTTTTATGACATAGTGTCTGTTAGTTTCTGTCCTTCCGCTCTACTCCCATATGATTCTTCTCTCTCCCTGTCTTAGTCCTTTTCTATTTTCTTTCCCCATGATCTCAGCAGTATGCTTATTTCCTTCTTATATTTGTTTACTGCATACATTGAATAAAATAGAGTTTTCTACAGGAAATACAGAAAATCGGGTTTTTTGGTAGTACCTCACTAATTTTTGAAACAATATGCTCATCTTTAGAGATTGGGAAATGATTCTTTTCTGATTCTAATGATTTTCCTCATGTGCACAGGTCAAATGTATATCAGGTTTAGTGGGATTTCATGTGGATTTCTCCTTTACTTCTTTGCCTAGCTCATTATTCTTGAATTCTTAAAACAGACTCCATATTTCCTGAACTTGCCTTTGTCTATAAAAAAAAAAAAAATCTCATTTTAGGACCTGACATGATGGGTCAACTGTCATCTTGCAAATGCCAGGCATCCCATATGGGCACTAGTTCATGTCCCAGCTGTTCCACCTCCCTTCTAGCTCCATGCTTATGGCCTGGGAAAGCAGTAGGGGATGACCCAAAACCTTGGGACCCTGCACCTGCATGGGAGACCCGGAGGAAGCCACTGGCTTTGTATCAAGACTGGACCAAGCCAAAGCCAGGAGCCTGGAATTCCATTTGGGTCTCTCACATGAGTGGTAGGGACTCAAGTACTTGACCCAGCACCTGTTCTCTTCCAGGGTGTCTGCTGGCAGGAAGCAGGATGGGAAGGGGTTGGGGCTTAATCCCAGGCACTCAGTAAGCAGTGATTTAATTTGCTCTCCCACAATGCCTACCCGTTTGACTTTATTTTTCCATATATAGAAGCAGCTGTCTTGTATCTTTCTGGGTGTGTGTCTATTGATGATCATGATAAAGTGTTTTTTGCCTAATGAGACTACTGCCAAGCTGCAATGTGATAATGCCTTTGATAGTTTATAAAAAGTGTTCTTATAGTTTTTATAGTTTTATAAAAAGTGTTCTTAAGTGTTCTTATAGTTCCTATAGTTCTATAAAAAGTGTGCAGGAAGTAAGAAGGAAATTCATCCTCAAGTGCACAAAATGGCATTGGTCTATTTCATAGGGGAGGAGTTTGATTCATATTCTGAAGTGGACATTTCTGACACCCATTTCTGCTTTCACCTAAAATATTCAGATGCTGTAGGCAAAGAGGCTCGCGTTCCCATAGTTGTGAGGATAATGGCCCTATTTCTTATTTTGCTTCTCTATAGTAAATATCGTACTAATCAATATCCCTGATGCAGTGTTTTAAACAAATACTTGTTGAACTTTGCGCCAATGAACCAACCTTCTCTCCACCACTTCCTTTTCCCTCCCCTTCCTAGCTCTGGTAATCAGTACTCCTTTGTTTAGGTGGGGGAGGGAGTAGGAGCACAGACACTTGGGCTATTTTCTTTTCCTTATAGATTCATTTATTTTTATTTGAAAGGCAAAGTTGCAAAGACAGGAGAGACACAGAGAGAGAAATTCCTATCTGTAGTTCACTCCCTAAATGGCCACAATGGCCAGAGATATGCCAGTCCAAAGTTAGAACTTGGTGTCTCTTCCCAGTCTCCCACCCGGGTGCAGGGTCCCAAGGCTTTGGGCCATCCTGCACTGCTTTCCCAGGCCATAAGCAGGAAGCCGGATGGGAAGTGGAGCAGCCTGGACTTGGAGCAGTGCCCATATGGGATGCCTGGACAGTGGTGTAGCCTCTGGTGATCACCATGCTATTCTACAGTTATCGAATCAATGATTTTTGCTCCATATCCCAGTGGTATGTTCTCCCATATCCCAATGAGCTCATGCAGTATTTGTCCTCTAATTCTTTTCTTTTGATCTGGATGCGAGAAATAAGTTGTGTTATATGGCACAGTAAAGCAACTTTAATGAGCAATAATGCGCAACACATTCCAACTAGAAGAGAGAATTTTGAATATTTTCATCACAAAAAAGAAGTGATATGTGTTGGAGGTAGACATGCTTACCCTTAAGATTTATCCCAAAGTTCATGTAAACATGTATCAAAACATTAACTGTAGCCGGTAAACATGAACAGCTATGTCAACTGAAAACAAAATAAAACTTATGAAACAACTGGGCCTTTGAAGTGGATTATAGGCCAATAGAACACAAGATTCTACTCTTCTGTCAGCCAAAAAGCACACGCATGAAGGGAAGCGTCATGGCTCATTACTCCCAAGCTCTGGTCCTGATACGCACTGCTTTGCTTAGAGATCTCTGTTCACCCTTGCTCGGCTGTCAAAAGCAGCTAGAGGATCCCTGGGGCAAAGTAGGCCCAACTCCTTGACTTTCCTCATGAATCGCTCTTGAGGGCTTTGGTCTGATTTCATTTTACTATTGTGAATAAAGGACAAGGCTGGAAGAGAAAGCCTTCACTTTATGTGTGTATCTGCACACACACAAACTGAGAATACAGATGGTTATAGAGGAATAAAACCAAACTATCTAATGGTTTTCTACTTTTTAAAATAATCTACACTGCGAAAAGAACAGATAGTAAATGCTCATAGCTATGTGAATGAGCTCCTTTCCCACAGGTGAAAACTTTGACCTCTTTTTGCACTCGCCAGGATCCCATATAGGCACAGGTTTGTGTCCCGGCTGGTCCATTTCCCTTCCAGCTCCCTGCTTGTGGCCTGACAGAGCACTAGAGGACGGCCAAAAGCCTTGGGACCCTGAACTCATGAGGGAGACCCGGAAGAAGCTCCTGGCTCCTGGCTTCTGATCACCTCAGCTCTGGCCATTGCAGCAGCTTAGGGAGTGCACCAGCAGATGGAAGATCTTTCTCTGTATCTCCTCTCTATAAATCTGATTTTCCAATAAAAAATAAATAAATTTTTTTAAAAAGATGATGAAGATACACTAGTCTACATCTTCTGACCTCCCAGAAAAGAGAATAAGAGCCCCGAGTACAGGACACACAGTGTTTGCCAGCCAGCGATGTGCTTTCTTGGATGTGGTGGGGACCGTAGTACAGCAGTATTTGCAGTTTAGTATTTTAACAAGAAAGATCACATTTTCCCTCAAATAAGCTGTGTTCTTCCATATCCCTACTTCGCACACCCTGCCACTCCTTGGAAGCTCTAAAAAGCTTGTTCAAACACTGCCTGTTAGAGCAAAAGAATTTTCTCTCTCTCTCTCTCAGATATTGTATTATTATTATTTGAAAGACAGACTTAGAGAGAAGGAGAGACAGAGAGCAAGAGATTTTGCAACAGCTGGCTCACTCCCAAATGCCCACAATGGCCAGATCTGGGCTGGTCTGAGGTTGGGAGCCAGGAGCTTCCTCCGACCCTCCCATGTGGGTGCAGGAGCCCAAACACTTGAAACAAACAGACTCAAACTGGCACCCATATAGGATGCCAATGCCAAAGGAGGAGGCTTAGCTTGCTACACCAAAGTGCCAGTCCCAGGAACTTCATCTCTTGATCATCTGAGGATACAGAGTTCTTCCCAGAACTGGGTCTTCATTCCCCACAAGTCACCCCAGTGAGGAGCCTACACTGAACTACCATCTGCATACACACTAATATGATGCCCTGCTCCCCACCTCCACCCACGTACAAACCCTAACCAAGTAGAACTTCCACCTATTTGGTTTAAGGTAATAGATTGAAGCTACTATACACAGGAATCATTCAGCATTGGATGAAGAAAGGGGAGGGAGGATATAAAAAAGTGCTGAAGTAGTCTGCATACTTCCTAATCAACAAAAGATCGAATGATCAGTATCACTTCCCCAGGAAAATAGCATTGCTGTCAAAACAGGCTGAATCATAAAATATTAACAGAAGAAGAAACTTGTTCTTCATCCTGTCCAGTTCTGCAAACTACCACCCGGGGGTGTATCCAGACCACTCCCTACCTTTGCCGGTAAAGGTCTGTGGGCCTTCAGTTAACACTCATTTGACTATTGTGGCTGCTTTCACTGTTTCTCAGTAGAATTGAGTCATTAGTGTAGAGACCATGCGGCCCACAAAGCCAAAATCGTTTATCACCGTGCCCTGCACAGAAGTATGCCATGCCTTTCTAATATATCAAACCTATTTTTGTGTAAGGAAATGAAGGTTCAAAAAACCAAAGTCTCCCAGCAAAGAACCCTTTACTCCTTTGGTTCCCAGCTTGGCAGATTATTTATTACTTGATCATAAAGCAACTTTGAACTTCAGGTTCTTCATGTGTAAAACGAGATTTTAATGCTACTTCTCTTACCAGCCCTCATGGCCATTTCTGGAGCATTCATCGAGTATAGAGAAAGCTCACTTCTTTCTGCCCCACACTAAGTTAATGAATAGTTCCTTATTAAGCAAGGAAGGGAAGGTTCAGAAGGCCCAAGGACAGATATCAATCAGGAGCCTTTCAAACAAAGCACCTCTGTTTTTTTCTGCAAGATAAAATCAAGTAATAAATATTCCAGACTTTGTGTGGCCTGCTTCCTTGTCCCTCTGATAATGAGGTTTTCTTTGAAGCTCTCCATGTGGATAGGAGACATTCACTTACTCCTACCCTCTGAGGCTCAGAAGGATAATTAAAAATAGGACTGCTGTGGCATACCCTGGCTGCTCTCATGAGGTGACTTATCTGTGTCTATGTCTGAGAAAACTGACAGTAATAACTTCTAGAAAAGTTAAATTCTGAGCATAATTTTCGAGATTATTTGTTTATTTATGGGAAAGGCAGATAGCCAGAGAAGGGACATCTGGTGTTTTACTCTTGCTAAAGCCAGTGTGGGGACAGGTCAAAGCTTGAGCAGTTACATAGAAGCATCTCCTGTGTTGGTGGCACAAACTCACTTCCTTGAACCATCGCTGCTGCCTGCCAAAATGCACATCTGCAGGTAGCTGGAATGGAGAGCAGATTCAGATGTTTCTGAACCCAGGTCCTCAGATGTTCGGATATGGGTGTCCCATGCTCTGTCTTAAATACTTATGACCAATGTCCACCTCTGTGAGAGACTTCTAATTGCCCTCTCTTCTTTGGAACACCAAGATGCGATTCGTCTCTAATACTATGAAATGTGAAATATTTTAGCAGACAGCACAAGAACTAAAATCAGAAAAATACCATATGCTTTCGTGTTTTTGCAGCAGTATTAGATAAATCATCTCTTGGGAACAGAATGCCCAAGCTTTCAGGGGCCATGCTCTGTCAACAGCTGTTAAGTCACCTTTGCCCATATTGTTGCCAGGGTCCAGAGTCAGTTCTTTGACTCACAAGATGAAGGATTACCACATGGAGAATAAAGGGGTGTGGGAGCAAAGCAAGTGAAAACAGATTTAATGGAGAAACAGACCTCTGCTTGCAAGGAGGGGTCCCCAAGAGAGGGGTCCTATACATTGGGGTATGGGAGCCTATAGGCAGTACATGTCAATGGATCAATATTTATGCCTAGCTTCAGTATTTTGGGGTCTGCTTTGTTTCATTCTGACTCTTGTGTAGTGGCCATGGTTCCTCACCAGTTAACAAACATTACCATATCAGCCTACAGGGAAATGTAACAGTTAAGCAATATAGGTGACCGGCATGACATAAGGCAGTGTATGTCTGCCTGATGAATTGCTTAGCACTTGAAGCTCCAGCTCTGTGATGTGCTCTGGTTGGGGCTGCAGCCTTGTTTCTCACAGGGTGACCTGTGGTTATGGGACACTCTGTGTTTCCTAACTATGCATCTTTTCATTTTCTTACCGTGATGTGTTTCGTCTAATAGGCAGATGGCAAGTTCCACCAGCAGTGAGGAATGCCTGGCTCCTCATCCCTAGAGGGACCTTTCCCAACTGCCTGTTAACCCTTCTAATGCCTCACAATGTGAAGCAGGGTCCCATGCTGAATAGTCCCTTGCCAAGGGCTTTTGGCACTGTGGCCTTTAAAATTATGAGGCTCAAATGAGAGAATTAGTAGGGAGACACCAAGTACATTACAAATCAGAATGCCTCTCCTCGGTATTGATTTGAAATCTCTCAGTGTTCCTGGTTTAACAGTCATGCAAGTAGCTAAGCTTTGAGCACTTGCTGTGAGCACAAGCAACATGAGCCGCTGCATAAGCTCATGTAATCCTAGAGAATACTCTGTGACATGTGTGTGATATCATCATTTCCATCATACAAAGGGGGAGAAAAATACAGCTGGGCCAAATTATAAGCAGCAAGTGAAAAGGCAAGCTCTTAGAGTCTCCATTACCATCAGTAACTATGGCATGTTCTGAAATAACTTGACACAAATGTGCCTCTAAAACCAAAGGCATAAGGGTTCCTTTTTGTTCTCAATGTGCATAGTTTTTTCATTAAAGAAAAATTCTACATACCCCTCTTTTTTTTAGAAAAAATGGTGTGGGTCACATATTGGTTTGTGAAATATCTACTTAAAGGTGGAAATATAGAAATGAAAATGAAAGGAAAATGCTTAGAAGTTCATATGACACAGTGTCCTTTGACACTGCCATGCAGCTGAAAGATCTGACATCCAAGCACCAACCCAGTCATATTGTCGGACAGAGCCAAATGGCATGAAGAATGCTGCTGACACCCACTGCACATGCAGCCAGTCACAACTTCTTTTTTTGAGGTTCATGGAAATGGTCAGGGAGCTCCACCCCTAGGTTAAAGGGGAAAATCCTTCAAATCACTTCACTCTTGTATGGTGAGTTGGTTAGCTAAGCTTTCAGGAGAGATGGGAGGTGACCAACTCTGAGTTGATGACTGAGGAAACACAGATAGAAAATCAGGCTCCCCCATTATGAATATTTGTCATATGGGAGATCCTGCAAAAGAATGAATGATGTGAAAACACTCTTCTTTTTTTACTTTTGAAAAGGACATAGCCACTGTTTTATACAGGTAGAAATTACTACATTTAAAGTCCTTCATGATCCAGAGTTGTTTGATCCAATTCATAATCTTTAAACAATGTAAGAGCGATTGGAAACATTGACTGTAATTAATGCTGGCAGCAGGATGACCTTCCAAAGCTGATGGTTATCACTGTTAGGTCCAGGTGGTACGTTCAGGGCCCAAAGTTCTGTATTTCTGTTATTCCCGCCATTGAACTTCTGTTGAGTTTTCAGGGCAAGCTTTTATTGCTACTATACAGCTTTAATTTCACACTAAGAACATAATGCATAGTGTCCTGATTTTACTAAATTGGCACTTGAATATTCGTATCTTTGTTTTAATAAAAAAAAAAGTGATGATGTAATGATTAGCACTCGATAGCTTTTCTTTGCCATCTGCTAGTACTTTATTGGCACATAAATTCCACAAACATCAAGAAAATTTTTCTCTTTTGTTACTTTTCTTCCAATTATCAGTATTAGTTGGCCTATTAATTATTTAAGTCACAGAAGGCAGTTACTAATCCAAATTACCTTTAAAAATATGGCCAACTATCAATGTTTAAATAGGTTTTATCCCTAGGATACATTAGCATTTGTAAGGGGCTACTGTATTCATCAGCTTTTTGTTGTTTTTAGCTATCATACATGAGAGAAGGGAAAAGGATTTACTCCAGCTTATGCTGGGAAGCTCACAGCCACATTAGTCCAAATAGCTGGCGAGGCGGAGGATGAGAGAGAAAATCAGATGGCAAGCCAGGAGACAGAGAGACATAGACACACATTCTTCATCTTCTGCAAGGACTTTCCTTATGATAGCATCAAGATGTCCTTATGAGCTCCTAACCCCATCCCATCACTTCCCAGAGGCTCCCCGTGGAGCATGCCTCCATCCTAATCCCTGAACCTCCCACATGGGTGTGTCAGAGTCCCAAGGACTTGAGCCAGTCTCCACTGCTTTCCCAGGCCATAAGCAGGGAGCTGAATCCAAAGTGGAGTTGCCACAAGACACAAATCGAAGCCCGCAGGAGAGGATGGGGATTGGAAGTGAAGGAGAAGCCTCTTGAGCCATGGTACCAACCCTAGTTGCCACATTCTTTTTTTTTTTTTTTTTAAAGATTTATTTTTATTATTTTGTTATTGGAAAGGCGGATATACAGAGAGGAGAGACAGAGAGGAAGATCTTCCATCCGATGATTCACTCCCCAAGTGAGCGCAACGGGTCGATACTACGCCGATCCGAAGCCAGGAGCCTCTTCCGGGTCTCCCACGCGGGTGCAGGTTCCCAAAGCCTTGGGCCGTCCTCGACTGCTTTCCCAGGCCACAAGCAGGGAGCTGGAAGGGAAGCGGGGCTTCCGGGATTAGAACCGGCGCCCATATGGGATCCCGGGCGTGCAAGGCGAGGACCTTTAACCACTTGCGCCACCGCGCCGGGCCCTAGTTGCCACATTCTTAACCCCTTTTATATATGATCTCTGTTATTGCCATGTGACACAGCAGTCGGTTAAAGAGTTTAAATGCCACTTAATTTATGCATTTCCACAGGTTCAGCAAATAGCCCTCTAAACATTGAACATGGCTCTTACACATAAGATTTCTCCCAGGAATATTTGTTGACTGACAGAAGAATTGAGATTTCCTCAGGAGATTGGCTTCTTCAGTAAATGCTTTAGATCTTTGGGATGACTCCCCCATCTTCACGAAAGCAGAAAGTTCTTTTCAGTCATGCACCTGAAAATAAACCACTTCATTTTAGAGAGAGTGGGATGGTTACATTCACCCCCATATGTTCTGAGGCATGTTTGGTCATTTCCTATTTGAGGGAAAAAATGTCTAGAAATGGGTGGTAGGCAATATTAAGGAGAGTGGTTGGTGTTCATTTCCATACCTAACGACTTCCGTGTCATGTTCTTCTCAAGCTATTTGTTCTATCTTATGTGCTTCCTCCTGGTCACAGCCACGTGAAGTTAAATTCTTACCTATGCTTGCTTTTCTTCTCCTCCTTGTTAGCTTTCTTGTGAAATATATCATCTTTTTCATTCCCAAAGGAATATTGGGTATGTTCTAAAGCTGTGTAAAGTGAGAAGGGAGTGCTCTGTCTCCTGTTTTGAGTCTGCACTAAAAATTAGCAATAGGAGTGGGCACATGGAAAATCCAGTTTGAGTTCTAAGCTCTTAACTCTGGCCCGATCCAACCCTGGTCATTATAGGCAGTTGAAGAGTGAACCAGCTGATGGGGGGATTTCAGTAGCTAGGTGGAGGATGGATGGATGGATGGATGGATGGATGGATGGATGGATGGATGGATGAATGATAGTGGATGAATAGAGAGGTAGATTGATGGACAATCGGTCAGGATTTCAAGTATAATAAATACAAAAAATTTCAAAAACAGCAAAAATCTCACTCTTCCCACACATTCAAGCCATAACAGACAACCCAAGCCACACATTGAACTCCCCAAAATCTTTTTAAAATGTGTGTGTTTTTTAACCTCTATTTCCCATCTGTGAATATAGCAAATGAAAAAAAACTCACTATAGCTTTATTTATCATGATGAACATTTTTTAAAACTACATTTATTTCAGTTTATGACTCAGTTTCATAGGCTCTGGGATTCCTGCAAACCCTCCCCCTACATTGAAATCCTCTACATTGTTACACTAGTACAGATCATAAGCAGCCATGATTCCTTCATTGCGGGCATGGACTATGCAGAGAGTCCAGATAAATTCAACAGTTTCATTGAGAAACCATCCCTGGTCTGAAAATAGGGCTGGCAGAATATCGTCTCCTCCAATGAAAAGCCACTACACAGCTTTAACAACAATTTACAACATCTATCACGATGAACAACTTCAACCACCTTAGCTGGAAGTGAGTATCGGACTGCCAATAGAAAAAAAAAGGTAGATTATAGAATACTACTTGAGTAGACTATAAAGGTAACTATGAAAATTATGTTTAGAAAAGTTGATAATAATATAATACATAAATAATATGGACCAAAGAGGAGTTACTATACATTGAGCTATATATCTACAATATATGAAAGCAGTATCCAAAACTGTGTTTTTGTACATGCACTCCTAGATACATATATACATGGTTTAGAATGTGTCAAGAAACAGTGCCCAGAATAAAAATTAACTATTAGTTATATGGAAGACAAAGACGATGATGATGCTGTCCAGAAACATGCTGCTTTGACTTGTCTAAGCATATGGTCTTTCCTTTATAGAAAGAAATCTAATTTTCTTGTGAAAAATTCTAGAAATGTTTTGTTCCCTTCCTTAGCTCTCACGGTAGTAGCAAGTTAAATCTTCACAGGATTTTTTTCTTTCTTCTTTTCTGTTGTCAGAGGCAGTTCATTTACAAGTCACACATGCAGGTGGTTTTCAAGAAAAGAGTTCAGGACAAAGGAATCGGGCTAGATAAAACCTGCTTATGGTGTCTGTAAAAACATCAATCCTTGCCTTGTAATTCTTACACTGACAAAAGCTCCACTCCCAGAGGCATGTTCCCAGCTTTACCTGTGTTCGGGCCAGAAAAGCTCCCCAAGCAATTGTGGTAAGAAAAACAAAGCCTTCTGCCACATCCGTTGTCTCATAGAATGGTGTGGGCCACCTGTGTTTTCAGAAAGAGGAGCAGTCTTTCAAAAATAGAAAACTGAGGTGTCAGCTGCAATGATGGGTAGTGCCAAGCAAATCATAACATCAGTATGCACTAAAAGAGAAAGTAGTGGAGACACGTCTACACTAGGGAAGTGTTAAGCCTTGTCTCATAAGATGTGGCGAGGCACCAGAAGCCTGCAAACTTCAGCGCATTGCTCCACCCGTGCTGATGGAGTAGTGTTCCTGGGTTGACATGACAGCCTTCTCAGCCTCTGCCTTTCCCTTCTCAAACCTGTTTCCTGACTCTTCCTTTGCCTTGCTTTGTTCTACTCCAAAAGGAATTCAATGGTTCTTTACCATTTTTTGTCCGTTCCAAGCAGCAACACAAGGAGACACTTTTGAAAAGGTGAAAATAACCACAAATCTGATTTTTTTTTCCAACACACATGCATCCGGAACCCTCTGTTTGAATGAATGACAATTGAATGGGACTCCAGAAACAAGCATCTAAGTTCCGTCTGTTCATATGGTCACACCACGCTGAACAGGATACTCTGGGCTCAGCCTTCCCAACCGCATCTTTTCAGACAAGTGATTTCAGAAGCACTGTGAAGCTTCCATCTAAGACAAAGCATTTATACACCTGCTGTGTTGTCTGCTACATTTTAAAACCCATGTACTTATATGATACCTCAGTGAACACTTCAGTTGCCATTATACTAACAAAGATGTACCTTATTCTCAGGAAATATGATTATAGGACCTGGGTTCTTCTTTTAAGTGTATTTGTTTATCTTTATTTATTTGAAAGGTAGAGCAATGGAGAAATCCATCTGTTGATTCATTCCCCAAAAGACCAGACTGGGCCAGGCAGAAGCCAAGAGCCTAGAGCTCCCAGTGGTTCCCCCATATGGGAGGCAGGGATCCAAGTACTTGAGCCATCATTAGCTGCCTTCCAGGGTTAGCAGGAAGCTGGATGCGAAAGGCAGGCGAGAGTCACACCAGGCACTGACATCAGGTGCAGACCTCCCAAGCAGTGCTGGAACCCATGGCATCACAACACCCTCCCGTTAAGCCTTACGTCGATCGCATTCTTGCTGAATGTATGCAACAAGGTGATGAGCAAACGCAAGTTTACTTCTAGCCTTGTGCCAGTTTCACCAGTAGCTTTGATAACTATATTCATCCAGAGCCTTCGATCTGAAGTTGGGTTTCCATGCTCTCACACAGAACCTCTGAATCTGTGTGAGAAACAATTCTATTCAGGCCTGCATGTAGTTTTGTAGTGTGGCTTGTCTTGTTTTTAATCATGAAAGCTCAAAACCACCTTAGAAGAACATGCTAGGTTTGGCTTTACTTCCAAGGAACAACCGCATTGACTTGTATTACTGGACAGGAAACACATTTCTCTCTCCCTTAGAATTGGTTCTAAATCGAAATTATGTTTTTACAAGAGAGAGAGAGAGAGAGGGTTAGAGAGGTAAAGAGATTAAGTTCTTCCTTAAGAAGTTGTCTGTGCTGCTAACACTGTTCCGGGAGCATTTGGACATTTCAGAACAGGGCACAGCCCCCACTTGATTGCCTATGTTTTCCTCTGTAATTCAGAATGGTAATTCATCCTTAAAACCTTTTATTTTTGGCTGTCCCATCTGTTCATTTTCTCTCTCTCCGCCTATGTTATAGGCTGGAGACGACTTAGACCCAGGCAGATAGCTGAAGCATTCATGAAAGGGGCACACTGATCCAGTCTGTTTCCTGAGGCATGCCCCCAGAATGTGCCGCAGAGAAATGTGGGTCCCCCGCAGTCGCACTCTGGACACCCACGGGACATCTGCAGCCCGTGTCAGGCTTTCCTGGGCTTTGTGTCTTAGACAGAACATGTCCTTATGCTGCACAGGTGTCACACTTCACACCAGACCAGGACTACCAGCACAGAGCATGTATTAAAGTTACGATCCTGTAGAGGACTTAGGAGTCAGGAGAGCAGAAGTATATGCAAAAGCGTGGGAGCAGGTGCTGTCGTGCAGTTGGGCTAAGCCACCACATGGGACCTTTGCAACTCATCTAGGAGTGGCTGGCTCAAGTCCCAGCTGCTTGGTGCTTCCAATCCAACTTCTTTCTCCCTCTGTCATTCTGTGTTTCAAATCAATCAATAGATCTTTCTATAGAGAAAAGAAAAGGAAAACAGAAACATAATTCATTAGTTTGCTGCCTGCAATGTCTCCTTCCAGTGTGCATCCATCCCACACCTTATGCCTTGATTTCCTACCCAAAGGCGATTTGTACCACTCCTTCCTCTCACTGCTGATTTGCTGCTGTGGCATGATCTTGCCTCCACTTTTAGGCCAGACCCTCCACCAGCTTGACAGATTGTTCCAGTTACTGCAGAAGCCCCAGGGGTTGGATATTCTGTCCTTTCTGTTCCTTGCTCCTAGACTACTCCATTGTGTAGTTAGAACCAGTACTTACACATTTCGGTACCTATAAGATCTTCTAGAAAAGGTGATTTGGGAGTTCAATCAGTTGCAGCTGTGCAAACTCGAGCTAAGCTAAAGAAGCTGATAATGGTGAGGAAGAGACAGGTAGATAAAGAATCAGTAGAGATGTCTTGATTCAGGACAATCCTGGTGGTACTTACTGGGGGTTCAGGTTCAACCCTGTGTGTAAATGTCTAAAGGGGGGGGGGTAATGAAGAGGACAACAACTTTAAATAGCCATACTGGATCTTTTGTAAATACTCACCATATCCCACCCATCCATCTGAGCACATTGTGTAAGACGTCTCCATAAGGCTGCTTCAGTGTCTTAGAGGTTTGTCTGTCAGAGTTGCTGAGTGCAGTGGGAGAGAACCGGTCCCATACAGACAGAACTGCTTCTGTCTGTAGTGCATCAGCTTAAACTTACAGTCCGACCAACTGTAGGAAGTGGAAATGAGCATTTTAACCAGAATTTATTTTCACCTCTTTGTCTTCCTGTATTTTCTGCTGGACAACCCTACAGTTTCAGGAACCATGAGCAAAGGAATGATTTGAGAAAGACAAGTCCTGTGAGTGGAGAATCTCTTACCCATCATTCAGTCCCCCTCACTTGCCGTGTGGTGCCTGCATTCATCCCCTATGGCAGACCTGCCAAAAACCAGGGCGTGCCTGTAGTTGGAGAAAGAACACCCAAGGGAATTGTCTTTTTTAAGATTAATTTATTTATATGTTTAAAAGTCAAAGAGAGAGCAAGAACTCTTCTGCCCACTGGTTCTCTATGCAAACGAGCTCAATAGCCAGGATGGGCCCCGTGCAAAGCTGGGTGTCCCACAAGCTTACAGGGGCCCAAGCAGTTGTGCCACCTTCCACTGCTGTTCCAGACTAAGCAGGGAGCTGGATCGGAAGCAGAACACCAGGGTGCTAACCAGCACCTACCTAGGATGCCAGTGTCAAGTGGGTGCTTTACCCGCAATGCCAGCCCATTATCAGTTCTTGATAACCAGCTGAAATAACTCTAACAAGTCTCTAAAGTCCTATGGGAGTGAACAGGTGTAGGTGAGAAGCATCGGTCCTGGGGAAGACTCTGCAATAGGAATAAATTCTGGGTGGCCAGGTAGCTGAAGGCCTAATCCAAGTGTATCAGAGACCCCTGTGAGAGCACACTGTCCATGCTCCCCAAGGGCAACCCTGCCAGTGTCACAGTGACTGCAAGCAGACTTACCCTCCACTCCTATTTGGGGTATCATCCACCTCTCCTAGAACCGCCCACAAATTAAGGTAGAACTGCACTTCCAAAGAACAACTGAGAGATCGGTCAGCACAGTAAACGTACATTCTGAGGTTGCAACCCCAGCCTTGAGGACAGAGCAGGATAGAAATCAAACTTGCGGTTTTTCACCGGTTCTCTCCACCGCAGGCCCAGGGTGGGTTTACCATACAGTCCACTAATGAGGATTCTCGTGTGGTTTCTAGGACCATGTTGTATACTGTCATCCCCCTAGTATCCTTGTACAATTGACTCAAGGACTCCCAAGGATATCGAAGTCTGCAGCTGTGCAAGTGCTCTCCATAAAATAACATTGTATTTGCATATAACCTACACCCCTCCTCCTGTACACTTGAAGCCATCTGAGACAATGCCAGTGTGATGCAAACAGTTGTCACACTGTGTTTTTTTTTAAGAAATGATGCTGTTTTTTAAAGTTTTTATGTATTCACTACGAATGCAGGCTTTTTTTTTTCTTTTCTGCAAAAATGTCCATGTGCAGCTGATGGAAAGTACAGCTATGGAAGTCGTGGCTGCGGAGAGGAAAGTGACCATCCCTGCAAAACTTCCCTTGCCCATAGCCCATGCTTCCTGCCCATCCCTAAACCACAGCACCACCAGCACTCGGGCTGCTTGATTAGCTTGCTCAGAGGCTTAACGCAGCTTTCATGTGGTTTCTCCATAAATTGTCTCACCTGGCTGAGTCTTCTGTTTTATTTTTGGTCCAGTGGTCACGAACATTTATTCACTAAGTCAATTTCCCTGGCTATTCTTTAACCCAGCTTTATCATTTCTGGAGATAGGATCAGATTCACTCCTGTGATGAAAGCTCTACTCACTGGAGTTCCTCCGTGGCAAGCATCAACCAATAGCTTTTATCATCCCCGGTTAGCAGGGTCTTATCAGGTTGAAGGGCCTGAAACAAGTGAATTGCTTCTTGCTTTTCTTCCTCTTGTGTTGCCCACAGTACATTCTAGAGCTGAGACCGTCATATATGTAGTTCCCAGTCTTTGCCAGACCTCCTAAGGTGGCCCCAGCTTCTCCGACCTCTTCTATTTTAGCAGACACATGGGGTTTCCTGTTGCCCCTCCCCCACTGCACTCGCACAGCCGTCTGGATCAGGCCACCCCAGCTCTGTAAGCCTCACCCGGGTTCCCCAACCTACCTGATGGGAAACTCAAGCGTCTAGAACTCAGCAGGCTTGTTCCTTCCTTGAGGCTCTGGCACCCCCACTCCATGCCTGGGGTCCTTGCAGCTTGCATCCCCGCATTGCCAGTTCCAGTTTATGGCTACCCTGCACCACCCTGCATCGTCTGCTGTTCCTCACCAGAGTTTGTTTCTTCTTGAGACATTCATTTCTGTTCTAACCAAAGAATTCCTCTGTCTTACTGTTGTGCCCCCAGCTCTTAGAACCACACCATCTATTCCGAATAATTTAGAGATGCGTGCAGAAGGAAACAACAGAACCCCAGACTTCCCCAGTGACACTGATGTCTATGCTGAGAACAGTATGGAGATTGTTAGAGCAAAGTGTAACATTTTTAACTCATGCCTCCTTAAAAACAATAAAGATTTATTCATTTGTTTCCTCATTTGAAAGGCAGAGTAACAGAGAGAAAGACAGATGGGGGTGGGGTGAAGAGAGGGGGTTCTAGCCACTGCTTTGCTCCCCAAATGACTGCAATGACCAGAGCCTGACCTGTTCCGAAGTCAGGAGCCAGGGGCTTCTTCCGGTCTCCCAAGTGGATTCTTGGCCCATCCACTGCCACTTTCCCAGGCGCATTAGCAGGTAACTGGATGGGTGGGCCCAGCGTGGTGGCCTAGAGGCTAAAATCCTTGCCTTGAACACACCGGGATCCCATATGGGCGCCAGTTCTAATCCCAGCAGACCTGCGTCCCAACAGTTCTTTGCTTCTGGCCTGGGAAAGCGGTCAAGCACGTCCCAAGGCCTTCAGATCCTGCACCTGCGAGGAAAACCAAGAGGAGGTTCCAAGCTCCTGACTTTGGTTCAGCATAGCTCCGACCATTGTGGTCACTTGGGGAGTGAATTATATGACAGAAGATCTTCCTCTCTGTTTCTCCTCCTCTCTGTATATCTGACTTTGCAATAAAAATAAATATTTTTAAAGAAAAAAAAAACAGGTAATTGGATGGGAACCAGCACAACTGGGCCTCAAATTGGCACCCAACTGGGGTGCTGGCACTGTACACTGCGGCTTTATCTGGCACACCACAGCACTGGCCATACACCTCCTTTTCATCAAATAAAAACCCCAGGTTCCCCTGCAGGGCCTGAAGCTGAGGTGGCGTAGAATATGGTCCGGATGAAGTAAGAAATTCACCCAAACCATCAAGAATTGATGAGAGTTTTTAGTTTTCCAAAGGAAGGCAAGAATCACAGCGCGTTCAAACCTCATCCTTATATATCCCTCCCTCCTGAGAGGAGTAGGGTCCAGGAGCAATTGAGACGGTATTGGTTCCTGAAATGAATAACCCGTGAGGTCTGATGGTAAGACCCACTCACCATCATAAAGCAGAAATCCTTCCAACTGTACATCCTCAACTTAACTGAACAAGAGTCACTCAATTACCAAAAATACCAGTTTTCTCTTTAGAATATTCTCTTTGCTTCCCATTGGCTGCAAAGAGAACATTCATTCAACCTCAGTGGTTCTAATTTAAGACGTGAGCTGATTTGTAAAGCAGGGTTGGGCCTAGCCTGGACCCCTCGCATTTAGGTACAGGATAGCACACCCCTCTTGTCATGCTCTCTCATTCTGCTTCCTGTTTTAACTGAGTGTGGCATTGATGGGAGCCAACACTGTGATGCAGTGTGAGAATTTGCTACGTGTGATGTTGGAATCCTGTAGGGGAGAACTGGCTCAAGTCTTGGCTGCTCCACCTTCCTGTTAACACAGCTGAGACAGCAGCAAACAACAGCCCGAGTGCTTGGGTCCTTCCTAGCCAAGTGGGAGATGAGGATCTGTTTGACACGGATCCAACCTTGGCTGTTGTCACCATTTAGGAAGTAAACCAGTCAATGCAAGATTTCTGTGTGTGTGTGTGTGTGTGCCTTTCAAATACAAAGGAGTGAGAAAAGGAAGGGAAGATAATCAAGAAAGGAAGGAAAAAAAGGAATGTGATATACAGTTATCCCTGAATATCTAGAGGGAATAGGGCCCAGGACAAATTTTGCAACCCAAGCACCAAAATGTCTGGATGGTCAAGTCCTTTATGTGTTATGGTATAGTAGCTGCATATATGTAATCTGTACATATCCTCCCATATACTTACTTAGATCATTGCTAGGTGACTTATAATAGTTACTGCAACTAAGTGCTTTGTAAGCAGGCATTATACTGTATTGTTTAAGGGGAAATGACAAAAAATAAAGTCTTATACATTCAGTATAAGTGTGATTTTCCCCCCACCCCGGATGCTTTCAATGGACATTTGATTGAATTCCCGGACGTGGAACCTGCAGATGCTGAGGGCCAACCATTCAGTCTGCCAGCCACAGGACACTGTCCATGTCAACCCCAAGTTCGAAGCTAGGAGCCCCTTCAAGATCAGAAATCACGCCTGTCTTGGAAGTCGCCACAGTCTAGCATAGAAGCCCACGTTTTCAACAGTGTCATATTTAAACTCTCGAATTTTGTGCTGCTGTCTCACAGAGGTGAAATTCTCTAGGACCCAGTGCAAATGGACATTTCTTCTGGACTGAGGAAGGCTGACACCCCTGGTACGACCTGTCTCCTGAAGTTAGCGCAGAACTATATACAGTGGACTCATTCAATTGCTTTCAACTCCACTGGCCTCTTGTTGGAACTTGGCTCAGAAGTGCTAACAAACACAGCTTGTGCTCAAATGGAGTTTGTCAGATCAAAGGAGCTGACTCAGTAGTGCTGTTTGATTTGTAAGTATACAGAGGAAGATTCTTAAAAATCCATGCTTTAGGATGTTAGGCAGACCCCTAGAGGCAGGCAGACCGGTAAATGGCCAGCAGAGATGGAAGATGCATTGGGGATTAAAATGTGAGTTATGCATCACACTGTAATATTTCACTCTTATTTAGGTCTAGGGCTTGGAGTTGAGTTTGCCACTGAGTGATTTTTCCTTAAGAGTACTGGCTGTCATTTGCAAGCATTTATTGACATGAACACTTTGAGGGAAGGGACTATGTTTGTTTTTCCCATCAAGATGTACCCAGGGTCTGGTACATAGTGAGAAACAAGCATATCTTTGTCAAACAGACTTTGTAAAGTTTCTATGTTCCAGTCTCTTTGGAGAGTGGATTCAAACCATCTCCACGTCAGGGAGGGGATAAGGAGGAGGAGAAACCTAACAGGAACTCCTTCTTCCCTCTCTGCCCCAGATGAAAACTCAAGAAAAATTTTACAGTGCTGTGTTTGGCCTGGTTCTTCTGTGTACATTCTGTCAGATGCGTTTGAAGATTTTGTTTCTCCTTGAGGAAAGAGAATCCAGGTCCTTGGGTAATCGTTTGTTGCATGATGATGTCCAAACATTGGCTCACTTACATTGTTGAGCAAGCAGCGCAACTTAAAGTCATGGGGTTCCGATGGCCATCTTGACCAGCTGCCCTCCCTGCAGGTTCCGTGGAGATCGAGGAGGCAAGACATAGACACTCACATCTTCCTGTACTCAGGGTAACAAATCGTGACTCATCACCCTTAATCCTTGCCAGACACGTTGGGTGAGGAACACCTCACAAAACCTTCAACCTGGTGAAGGCGCAGGTCCAATAATAAAGACTGTGCTTCTCCCCCAGACAGGAAACACACAGACTGTGTTGTGTTAAGATTTCTGCCATTTCTGCACAAAAGAGGCAAGGTCATTTTGAATTTCTAAAGAGGTTGCAGCACACACTAGCCAAGAAGAGATTCAATCAGTGGGAATCTTTGGCCACCAAGACCCAAATCACACAGTGGCCCCAGCATCATCATTCACCTGCCAGTATAGTATGCCAGGATCTCCAAAGAACACTATTCGATCGGGTTGACACGATCCTTGTCTTCTCCGAATGCCATATTACCTTTTAGAAACACAACCGATGCAGGAGAGCAGAAAAACCCTTCGGTGACCTGTTACAGGTGTACTGTGAGAGGAGAGCACTGGAGAATATGGGATCCTCTGCTTCCCCTTCCATCAAAAGCCCCTAAGGAAGAGTTCCTCCAGAGAGGCCACTGTTTGCAGCACACTCTTGTTAATTTTTTTTTAAAGATGTATTCATTTTTATTGCAAAATCAGAAATACAGAGAGGAGGAGAGACAGAGAGGAAGATCTTCTGTCCCATGATTCACTCCCCAAGCGGCCACAATGGCAAGAGCTGAGCCAATCTGAAGCCAGGAGCCAGGAGCTTCCTCCAGGTTTCCCACATGGGTGCAGGGTCCCAAGGCTTTGGGCCGTCCTCAACTGCTTTCCCAGGCCACAAGCAGGGAGCTGGATGGGAAGTAGAGCTGCCAGGATTAGAACCGGCGCCCATATGGGATCCCGGCACATTCAAGGCGAGGACTTTAGCTGCTAGGCCACCTCGCTGGGCCCCGTACCACCCTCTTTATCCTTACTACTGCTACACTGACATGCGAGTGAACTTACAGGACTGTGAAATGTGAAAGTATAAGCTACATTGCAAGTGGCCTCCGCGGAGTAAAGGAGAGACAAGGTAATACGAGGCCTTTGCTTACTAATGCACCGAGCTCTTAACCACCTGTTTCTGTACTTTCTGTCACGTAACCCAGAACTTCTCTGTGATGCTTTGGTAGCATTCGGCTCACCCTTGGTGACCTCAACTCCTCCCTTGAATTCAGCATCAAAATGTCTCTATGTCAAGTTCCTAAAAGTCAATGGCACCAACATTCTCTAGTTGAATATTTCTCCACCAAGTCTTTTTTTTTTTCAAAGATTTATTTATTTTTATTACAAAGTCAGATGTACAGAGAGGAGGAGAGACAGAGAGGAAGATCTCCCATCCGATGATTCACTCCCCAAGTGAGCGCAACGACTGGTGCTGCATCAATCAGAAACCAGGAACCAGGAACTTCTTCCCACACGGGTGCAGGGTCCCAAAGCTTTAGGCTTTGGGCTGTCCTCGACTGATTTCCCAGGCCACAGGTAGGGAGCTTAATGGGAAGTGGAGCTGCTGGGATTAGAACCGGTGCCCATGTGGGATCGTGGCGTGATCAAGCCGAGGACTTTAGCCGCTAGGCCAACCCGCCGGGCCCTACACCAAGTCTTACTTAAGGGATCTGTTTTTTCCACCAGGGCACATGGTAGTGCTCATCCATCTGAGGGGGATTCAGTCCAAACTGCCCCCCCATGAAAGTCTGAAACTGGATAGCATTAAACTCTATGCTCATTTCTCTCAGTCCTGCATGCCCAGGATAACGTTTAATTTATAAACTAAGCATAATATGATACTAAAAACAATAACCCCTAATAAAGTAGAACAGTCATAACAATATAAAAATCATTGAAAACTTAGCAACTGGGTTTCTGGAATTTTCTACATACTATGTCCAGATCATATTTGATTGCCAGTAACAGAAAACCAGCTCGTGGCTGAGAAAGGACTAGCGTGTTGCCAGCACACTTTCTGATGCCACTCGTGTTTCTCACTTAGTTGGCCCTATGGGTCCACACACTGGTGCCCTCATGACAGAGGCCAGCTCGGTGAGCTGTATCACCTGTCCCATCCTCTCCGGTTTCTCTTTGTTTCTGAGTCACAGCGTCACTGGACTAATGGCTGACATCACTTCAGAGTCTCCCCCACCTGAGCCTTCACTGGGCTCTGTCTTCAGCTTGCTCTCAGAAGCCACATGTGCACGTTCAGAGTCCTGTGGCCTTCTTACACACACAAACACCTCGAGAAAGGGCGTTGATTTTGCTTGCCAGCCTCCTCATCTTCTGCCCTCTGTCCTGAGGGTGAGCTTTCCCAAGAGACAGAAGGGAAGGTTGGCAGCCCCTACCCACTCAGTGAAGTTTCTCAACGAGGACAGAATGTTCCAGCCCTGCCCATCGTCCTGCATACACAGGGTGCAGATGACATTAATCTATCACCCAAACTGAGTCGCTTTAGAGAGTATGGCAGAGACACCATATTAATCACATTGATTAGCCATATTAGTTATTAATCAGTTACCCATATTAATTCCACTGAGCAACTGGTCACCCACAGTTGCACGGCAGTTTTTGAGTGAGGAGCTGTGTGTAAGTCCAGGACGCTGGATTAGTGGTGTTCCAACATTCCCTCACCAATGGTTCAGGCCCTCGTGCGGATTTACACTGTGGCTAAGGGAGTGTGAGACACTTAGCTGCATGTTCTCCAGCATGTTTTAAAGAGACAAGTACAAATCATTTCACACACATACTGTACAATAATTCACGCACAAATATAATAGCGGTTGGCACAGAGATGTACAAGGAGAAGCAAAACCACGTCTTAACTCCCTTAACTTTCCTTTAAAGTGAGTCATCTAACAAGTTGAAAATGTGTCTTCCCCCAAAATAAACTGGAATAACCCCTTCATTTATTTTCAGTTCCTGTCAGATAGCCTTGCAGATGGTGGCTGAAGTCATCGTGCCAATAAAATCCGTCTGTCTCCAAAACTTAAAGTGACCCCACCAAGTTATATGTGGTTTTCTTCTAATTAAAAAGCAATGTGCGCTTCTTATTTCTATTAAGTGCATTCTGTGCTTTGTGAGCAAAATTACTGAAACAATTCCTTAGAGATCCACACATGTCTGCTTCATTAACCGAATCCTGGATTCCCAAAATAGAATGTTACACATGTTGACTTTTCCTTGCCTGTTTTTGCAAGAATTCATGTGCGCTCCCATTGCACAAACCTACTATTCAAAATGCCCACGGGACAGATATTAAATACTTGTATCAATCCTAAGGGTGTTCTCTCTTCCTCTTGTTACACACATTACAGCCAGTCTGTGTGACATCATCTTAATAGCAAACAGACACAGTCCAGCTTTAAAACACTCCCCCTCGCAGCAAAATGCCCACGACCCCTTGAACTCTAACATTTGAAATCTGGGAAGTGGAGGGGCATGAAATCATTGTGTTCTCTGAAATGTGTGAATTCCAAGTTGTTTAAAAACGGTTTCGAAGCACGTAAATCTAGCAATGGGCCCTTTGAATGATCGTTTCTCAGTCATGAATTTTAGTTGTCTCTTTAACGTGGGAAACAGAGCCTCCGCCCCACTCCCCTCCAGGACGCCTGGTACCCGGGCATAGCCAACGCTGCCAACCCTGGGGTCCCCGGAGGCAGCACACAATCCTGAAGAGGAAGAGAGGAGGGCTGCAAAGCCTCCTGCTCCGACACAGCATGTGGAGAAACAGGGAGGAGAGGGCAAGGGAGCGGGCTCGGCCGCGATGACCCTGTAGGTTGTCACACGATCTTGTTTTTTTCATCTCTAAAAGCATCTGTTCCTGGGTGCCTCTGGCGCCACAGAGCAGTTTTAATGTTCCCAACGGCATAATTGTGCAGAAACATCCGTTCCTGCTGCTCTGGGAACCGTCAGGATGAAAGCCCGAAGTGTGAAGGGGAACTTTAAGGGGTGAAGGAGGATGAATTCGTTATCTTGTGGGGCACAGCCATCCCCAAAGGAATGCTCTCTACCCAAAAACCTCGTGTGCCTTGTCTCCCTCTGGCGGCCGTTGCTGTGTGTTGGCGGAGGATAGAAGCGACGGCCGCCCCACCGAACGGTTCCCCTTAAGCAAGGGCTGTGGGATGGCCGGTGGCCCTTCCATGATGAGTCCATCTTCTGAAAGGAAACGAGAGACTACCCTGAACACACGTGGTCCTCCCACTCGTCAGAGACCAGCGCCACCACTCGCTCACACCGAAAGGCATTCTGGCACTTTTCCTCTGTCCTCTCCACTCCCCAGGACCACGATTTCTGCTTGTAAAATTTCTTTATAAAGCTTCTCATGTTTTCTTGCCATTCCTGTCATTTTTCTCCAACCTAGCCACATGATCCCACTCAGAGCACCTGAGTGGGGTTGGGGAACAGGTCTTGTCCGCCAGCAGGACCCCTAGTCAGGGTGTCTCCCAACTGCCCCAGCAAGAAGCCAGCTGTTTCTGGTGCTCCTGGGCCTCGGCCTTCATACCTTCTCAGGGATCCTGCAATGAAAGACTTGCCATGCTCGCTGGGCGTGCCTTCTCCCGCCTAATCCTGCTTTTCTCTGAGTGGCCTTGTCAACGGCCAACAGCATCAGGCTTATGCCCTCCCCAGCTATGCATTAATGCTACTTGGAAGGAGGACACTCCAGTGACCCTGACTTCCCTTTGTCCTGACCGACACACTTCCTGCCTGTTTCTAAAACAAAGTTCCTGCCTGGTCCTCCTTTGTGGGACGTGGGTCTTCCTTTCTTATTCCATCTCTGAATGAGGGATGAGCTGCAGGGTTGGTGACCTCCCACCCTCCCGCCTGTCCTTTCCCTGCACCCTGGCTGGGGGCCTTGCCAGTGGGCCTCTCTGGCTTTTTGCTTGTTACCTATCCCTAGTCCAGCAAGCGCCTGCTCCTCAAGCCACACTTGGAGCTTTACTGACATCCTTCCAGCTAGATGATCTGTTAAGACGCCAGTGGCTTTGCTGTAACCCAGCATCTCTAGAATGGTACGTGTAGGCTCCCGTGTGCATCACTGCCTTACGCCACTGTTTCTTGGGCCCAGCTTAGAGTGTGGGAAGAAGTCCAGGAGCCCAGAGCACCTTGACCCACAGACCCGTGGGCACGCACCTGCCACATTCTACTTTAGGAGTCTGTGTTGCTTCTCTTTAGAACTTTTCTGTTGCCAAGCAGATGACAATTCATGATCCCTCAATTGTGACTTTAGGGTACCCTTTCCCAGTCTTGTCCACATCCTTGATGTACACATAGTTCAACAACGTGAAACAAACCTGCTATTTTAAATTTCAGTTTCAGAATCTTCATTCATGAAGAATGATACACACATTGACATCTCAGCCTTACCTGACCCTGACTCCTTGGCACACGTTTAAAATGTTAAACCCTCACTTGAAAGATCTCTCCATTTGAGGCCCATGTTGTAGTATAGCAGGTTAGGCCAACATTTGTAACACCAGCATCCATGTAAGAGTGCCACTTCGAGTCCCAGCTGCTCCACTTCTGATTCAGCAGCCAGCTGATGTGCCTGGGGAGGCAGTGGATCATAGCCTAAATTCTTTGGCTCCTGCCACCAACATGGGAAGCCAGGAGGAAGTTCTTGCCTCTGCTCCCGGCCCCAGCCTGGCCCAGACGTGACTGTTACAGTCATTTGAGTTGCAAATCAACAAATATAAGATCTATTTCTGTATCTTTCTGTCTCTCCTTCACTTTTTCTGTCACTCCACCTTTTTTTTTTTTTTTTAATTGGAAAGGCGGATATACAGAGAGGAGAGACAGAGAGGAAGATCTTCCGTCCGATGATTCACTCCCCAAGTGAGCACAACGGCCGATACTATGCCGATCCAAAGCCAGGAGCCTCTTCCGGGTCTCCCACGCAGGTGCAGGGTCCCAAAGCTTTGGGCCGTCCTCGACTGCTTTCCCGGGCCACAGGCAGGGAGCTGGATAGGAAGCGGGACTGCTTGGATTAGAACTGGCGCCCATATGGGATCCTGGGCGTGCAAGGCGAGGACCTTAACCACTGCGCCACTGTGCCGGGCCCACACTCCACCTTTCAAATAAATAAATGTTAAAACGAAATTGTGGGACCCACATGATGACATAGCAGGCAAATCCTTGGCCTGTAAGTACCAGCATCTCATATGGGTGCTGGTTCCTGTCCCAGTTGATCCATTTTCGATCCAGCTTCCTGTTTATGGCCTGGGAAATGGCTGGAGGCCATAGGCCTCTACACCCATGTGGGAAACCCAGAAGAAGATTCTGGTTCCTGGCTTCAGGCCGGCTCAGCTCCAGCCATTGCAACCATTTAAAGAGTTGAACCAGCAGATAGAAGACTTTTCTTTGTGTATTTCCTGTCTTTGTAAAAACCTACTTTCAAACAAAAAAAAAAGTAAAAATTTTTAAAATCTGTCTTTGGTTGATAGCAGCCACTGGGGCCATTAGGAAGCTTGTGGACACTGCCCACAACACTGAAATGCAAAGACGAAATGCCTCCCCCCACCCAGCTGACTCCTGACCAACACGTATTCCCCTCTCTCCTTTTCAAACAATACATTTTCAGTGAAGGAAAATATTTCCACTTCATGGGGGCTCTGACTTAGAGTTCTGCGATGATTGTCTTCACATTAAAACCCATTCCCTAATGGGTTTCTGCCCATGCATAGCAGAATTAAGTGTTTGTATTTCTTCTCCATGCAGATTAGTGTATGTGGGAAAAAGAAGAGGTTGGAAAACATAACTTGCCTCCTGCGTGCTCTCTGACATTAACACTGCAAAGAAGTGCCATGGCTTTTATATTGAGAAACCCAGAACACCTCAAGCAAAGGGGAATTGCTTTACTAAGGATTCCAGGTACTGGCCAGGCTGTGTGGTTCTCATCAGCAGGAGCAGGGTCTTGACTGGCCAAGTCCACACTCAGCAGCCGAGGTCCCAGCTCTGAATGGCCCACAGGTCCGCCTCCTTCATTTTGTTCTTCAGCACTAGAGAAGTTCACTGGATTTCCATGGGTACAACATCTTGATTTCCTGATAGAATAGGAGGAAAGTTAATGATGGAGGTAGGTTGATGACACTGCTTCAGGGCAAATGTCCATCTGCTGGCAGTTTATGGGAGCCCCGAAACAGGAGAGTGCATTGGAACTTTAAAGTGCTGAGTCGTTGGCAAACAGCTGCCATGTGCAGATCTCAGCTGGACCTGGCCGCTTGGCCTGCGCTTGCAGATAGGGCTAACTTCCCAGGACCTGAGCCGTTGTCAGTGTAAATAAATGAGAAAAGGCACTGTGTGACCTTGAAGATCCAAAGCCTCCCTATTCCACCGTAATTGGGATTGAGGATGGGACATAGTGTGTATTGTTGCAAGATACTCTGATGCCTGGTGAAAAATAAATAAATAAATAAACTACTAATTAAAATGATAGAATTGCCTTTGAACTCCAGACACCAGGAGAACTTTATAATTGACTCTTATAATGTGTTTTGGATGCAAGTACACAACAATTAGCGCTTTGGAGATGGCAGGGAGAGCCCATTTCATTTTGTATTAACAATCAAAACACTCCAAAATTTCACATAATGGAAATGATTGCTTCTCTCCTCTGGTAAGAGGCACTTAACCTTTGATCTGAAGCTAAATTACATTACCAGAGGCAGCTTCCCAGCAGCCAGGAATTTGTTTTCCTAGGTATTATTTTGACAGAATGTTCAAATGATTAGTAAAATTTTCAGAGCTCTCCTAAGGATGGCTGTTGATAGAGTAAGAGGAACCGAGAAAGAAGGAAACATTTTCTTGAGCAAATAGTGTGAAAAATGTGGACCACTGTTATGTTGTTTTCAGGATTTTGTGCTGATCATTTCTGGATGTGAATTATTAAGCAAACTAATCCCACACCCCTTTCTGAAAATGTTGTTCGGCCAGTGTTTATATTGCTACAATGATAAAGGCATCTTCAACCCAATACATTTAAGGATATTTTTTGAAAGTTTGCTTGTTAATCCCCTTGGACATGTTAATTTGATCTTTCTGAGTAATTCATGTTCATCCTGTTTATGCTTTTCTAAATGGACCTATCAACTGTGGGTCCCAAGACCAAGAAGAGGGTCCCCATTTAGGAGTGATCTTTAGTTGGGTGCTTTTGTGTGTCCCTGAACTGACTGTCACATGTGCCTTAGCCCTGTACCTAATCTAACGTGATATGGCCCATGCTGGACTGTTTTCCAAGATCAGGCTTCCTCCTTCCACAGATGACAAAGAGCTGCCTACCCTGAGCATCTTTGAATCATAAGCTTTAGCCTCCATGAAGAGTAAACATAATAATATTAACAATAATAAATAAGATCGGAAGCCTGCAGAGAAAGAGTATGAAAGCCAGAAAGGAATAGAAATAATTAGGAAACATCCTTTTGAAGAAATTCTAGAGGAAGAAATGAGGAGATAAAAAACAACACACTTCCTGTTCTTACTCATGTGTAAGATCCTCCTCTTTGTGTCAGCCGGCCCTCCCTGTGAGCAATTCAGATCTGTTGGTTGGAGCAGCAGGCAATTCCAGGCCATCCCAGGGCGGTGCTCATGTTAAACAGTCAACCAAAGCTCCAAGTTGTCATGCATCTCCAAAGACTTTTCCCAAGAGCCAATCCAAAGGCCAGAATCATGTCTCCTTCCTTGGTATTACTCAAATCCTGACCCAGGCCTGAGGATACCACTAATAATCCTACCCATTTAGGAATTCTCAACCACATTTAGAATTTAACCCACAAAAAAGGAGCAGGAGGGGAGGAGAAGTCTTAACAAGTGTTTCTCAAACTTTATTCCCAGATTACATGAAGTTTTTCAGGAAAAGTAAAAAATAAAAGCAAAAAGTAGTAAATTGCTACATGTTACAAACCTTACCATACTGAAGACTCTTAAAGACCCTACACTTAAAAAATAATTAGTTCATAATTTGTTGAATTGTTTTAAGTGTACAATGCATATCTTTTCTTCCTAAGATTTGTTTTTATATCTCCTAGGATAGGTCTTGCATGGCATGAAATTTGGGAAATGCTGGAATCACAATTACACCACGTTGGCCTGGGCCTGTATCCAAGCACCTAGATTCTCCAAGTGCAGCAGTTTCCCCACTGAAAGGCTTGATGGCCTTCTGTTAATGATGATGTTTGGAGGAGAAAAAGGATAGGTCTGCTAAAGGGGTTACACGATACACGTTGTCTGCTGTACTCAAGGACGGGGATTAGTGTGTGTGTCAAACGAGGGCAGCCTGACCAGGTGAAGGAAAAACCAAAAAGTATGTTATTGAGACCCATTAATGGCCAGATGGAGAGGAGCACTCATTCTGAGGCTGATTCCCAAGTTTGTTGAGGTAATTGATGAAAAGGTTTGTTGTTTGAGGATATGCAATGTTTGGGAGTAGTTTGGTTAGAACCTGAACAAGGACACAAATGCATTTAAATTCAACCAGCAACTACAGCTCTTGCTTTATAATTATACTCCCCTCCCTCCATCCTATGTAAAACTAGAGAATGTTCTTCAAAGATTTTTTTTCAACTTAACGAAGATTTGTTCACTGTTCTTATGTGCAAAAACATCATATTTAGAGGAGACGATGCATAGGAAGTGGACCTCAGAAATCTGTAAATCGAGGAAATCATGAAACCAGAGCAGAGTGGAAGCCAGGCTGAAAGTGGGCGAGTGGGAGGAAGTGAAAGCCCAGATGCTGCAGGACGGCGCTGCCGGCATCCAGTCTGCTCTGCGTTAGCACGTTTCTGAAGTGGAATCTATAGTGCAGGGCCTTGGGGAGCTCCGGAGCCCAGAAAGGCAGCTAGATGAAAGAGGCCACAGCCTCCCAGCCGCTCCCTGAGTTCCTGCAGACACTGAAGAATCCACAGGGTGGGGGAGGCAGGAGGCAGGCAGCAAAGCATTGCCAGATGTCTCCAGGCCCACCCGCTTAACCCTTTCCTCAGCCTGTGGGTCATCGCTAGGTACGATAGAATTGTGCTTCTTATTTTCGTTTCGTTTTGTCTTCTTTTTTTTTTTAATATCTAGAATATAAAACCTTAAATTATTGATAGAAAAGCAAATACATTCTGGTTTGTTCTGAGACCTTGTAATAGTCCCTACAGTAGTCTTACATACACAGGTCTGTGTGTCTTTATTTTTTTTTAAGTATTTATTATTAATATTATTATTATCATCATTATCATTTTATGATACAGTTCTGTAGGCCCCTGGGATCCCCCTTATCCCCTCCCCTGCTCCCCCCACCAAGTTCCCCTGCATTGTTACTATAGTATAGTTCTTCATACACAGCCATATGTCAATCATTGTGGGCACAGACAATGGCAGAGACTCCAGCATCCTGCCGTCATATAGTAAACAGTTTCATTGAGAGCCCATCTTTGGTCTGGAAGTAGAGATGCACAATGCATTGTATCCTCACATCTGGATATGATAATCTTCATTACACATTTACTATACATCCCTTTAAATGAAAAGCCACAATACAAAATCAACAACAAGAAGGAAAATAGAAATTACCGCCTGTACATAGTTACCAGATTACCACCCATGCATATTAACCCTGAATGTAAATGGCTTAAGTTCAGTCAGACTTCATAGATTAGTAGACTGGATTAAAAAACAAAACCCATCTATTTGTTGCCTACAGGAGACACATTTCACCAACAAAAATCAGCGGAAACTGTATCTCATGGATTTTGATTTTTTTGTTGTTGTTAGTTTCACCTCTTCAAAACACTTTCTTCTTATTAAATTCTTCAGTGACTCATAGATCATACAGTAGCATCATTTTCTTCAAGAAGGTTCTTGATTTTCTTTTATATTTCTTCAATGACACATTAGTCATTCAGTAGCATGTTATTTAACTTCATGGCATTGTTAATTCCTTTTTTTTTCTTCCTGTTGTTGATTTTGTTTTGTGGTTTTTCATTTAAGGGGATGTATAGTAACTGTGTAATGGAGACAGTCGCATCTAGTAGCATGTTATTTAACTTCACGGCATTGTAAAATTTCTATTTTTCTTCCCGTGTGTAACTTTTTAAGGGGTCTTTTTGATGACTTCCCAGAGGTCTGTTGCTTCCCCTAGAAGGCCTGCTGGCCCCAAGGGTCACGTCCACACCAGGTCTGAACCCCTCTGCCGACACACACATAACTTTGTAACTCTAGATTTCCACTTCGTGTCTTGGATCTTTCATTGACTTTAGGTCACACTGATTTTTTTTTTCATACGAATCAGAAAATTTAGACCATTAACCACATTCATTTTGGATGGAAAATAATTCTTACGCAGTAGCCAAGTGTTTCCATTTTGTTCTTCTTTTTCTTTCTTCGTTGAAAAAGACAGAGATCCTCTTCTTTAAATTCATTCCCCAGATGCCTACATCAGCCACATGAAGCCAGAACCAGGAACTTAATCTCCACATATGTGGAGCCATGACATGCAGCATCCCAGGGTACATGTTTGCAGGAACCCAGAATCAAAAGCAGAGCTGAGCTCTGAACCCACGAACCCCAACATAAAAGGGTATCCCTATGGGACCACATTTCCAATCGGTCTCTGCGTTTTATACTCATTATGATTGTTATTACTACAGTTCCTGTTGGTAAGAATCTCTCTTTTCTGACAGATTACTCATTTGCTGGTTTGGGCCTGTCTTGTAACCTACACATATACTTGACTTTTTAGCTTATCTGCATGCTTTTTGGCATTGAGTTCTCAGATTTTTTTCTTGGAAGGTATTATCCTCACACATTTCCATGATTCCTTTTCAAATTATTCTTATCCCTTAATATTTTGCTATTTCTAAAACTTCTTTTCCACTGTGGTGATTTTATGTAACTCATTAATGCAGCTATATCTATTTAGAGCTTGGTTCTCATCTTAAACGGTAGATGTTCTGTCTAAGTTTTGATCATTTTAAATTTGGAAGCCAGCTCCTCATCAGCTCTCATCAGATCACCACCATGATTAATCTACATAGTAATGAATAAAGAGCTATACCAAAACACGTCACTTTTTTCTATTATGCTAGTTGCTTGTGATCCAATTGTTATTCTTATCCTTCATGTTTAAAAACCATCTGTCCATTTATGAAGTTTGCTTCAGAGAAAACTAGATCATGTAATCTGAAATGACTTCTAATGGGACATCCACAAGCGAAGTATGTTGAAGTAAACTGAATACAAAAGTTTGAGTTTCCAATGAACTTCCTATTAGCTGCTGCAATAAATTACCATGTTGGTGACCGAAAACGACACAAATACATACAGCTCTGAGGTCAGGCATATGAAGTGGGTTAAAACTAAAAGTAAGATGGAGGGCGTGAGCCTTTGACTCAGCGGTTAAGATATCTACAACACCACATCCCATGTGAGAGTGCCTGGTTCAAGTCCTGGCTCCCCCTCCGAGCCAGCCTCCTGCTGATGCTCACCCTGGGAGGCAGCAGTGACGGCTCAAGTGTGTGGGTCTCTTCCACCTGCATGGGAGACCTGACCTCAGCCTAGTCCAGCACTGACCACTGCAGGCATTTAGGGAGTGAACCAACAGACGGAAGAACTCTATCTCTTATCTCCTTTCTCTTTCCCTTCGTTTTTCTGCCTTTCAAGTAAAATAAAAAGCAGTATATTTTTCAAGACAATAAAATCAAGATGCCAGTAGGGCTGCACTGCTCCTGAAGACTCTCAAGAAGAATCCCTTTCCCTGCCTTTCCCAGTTTCTAGAGACTGCCCACACTCCTTGGCTCATGGCCCCATCCGTCTCCAAAGCCAGTAAAGACCAGTGGAGTTGTTTTCACTGTGGGTTCCTCTGACTCCGGTTCTCCAACCATCTGCTCATCCTTATAAGAACCCTGGGGGTTACTCGGCCTCACCCAGAAACCCAAGCTAATCTCTCCAGCTCAAAAACTTCAATAACTTCTTCAAAGTTCCATTTGTCAGATGAGATGGCATTTACAGGTTTCAGGGGTTCAAACTTGACCATCCTTGCAGGGCCATCCTTCAGCGACCTCAGTACCTGTGACATCCTCATGGATAATCTCACCCTCCTGCTCACTTCCGGAATGAGGTGGGGGTGGGGGTTGCCTCATGTTTGGTACAGATTTTTTTTTTAAAAGATTTATTTTTTATTATTTTTTCATTGGAAAGGCGGATATACAGAGAGGAGAGACAGAGAGGAAGATCTTCCGTCCGATGATTCACTCCCCAAGTGAGCGCAACGGGTCGATACTATGCCGATCCAAAGCCAGGAGCCTCTTCCGGGTCTCCCACGCAGGTGCAGGTTCCCAAAGCTTTGGGCTGTCCTCGACTGCTTTCCCAGGCCACAGGCAGGGAGCTGGAAGGGAAGCAGGGCTGCTGGGATTAGAACTGGCGCCCATATGGGATCCCGGGCGTGCAATGCGAGGACCTTTAACCACTTGCGCCACCGCGCCAGGCCCATGGTACAGATTTTAAAAGTGAATTTAGAACTTGACCAATGATTTTTGTCTTTACCTAGGCCGAATCTCTCTCTCTGGGACCATTTAAGCGTGTAGTTAAATGGTGAAAGCCTATAAGGCAAAATAAAATAGCAAGGAAGAGAAAAACCTTTGTTAAAATAAACAAATAAATAAATAAAGCCTCCAGTTCTACCCACAGCATTAATGTAAGGGCATACTACATCTGGCCTGTATTAAATAAAAATATGCAGCACTTATTGTAACCAACATATTATTTAGATAATGCTGTGAATATTATCGGCAATGTGCATTGCCTTAGTCTCTGAAGTAGCAGTTGCACAGTCTGCCGCCACACTCCCTTCACTGCTCTGGTAGGAACTGCTGGCGTCGTACGTAACCACACAGGTTTCCAAGCAGCACCCTCGTGCTGCATTCCCTTGTTCAGCCTTGCTGTTTCCTCTTTACATAATGACGAGGCTTGAAAAGCAGTTATTGTGCATTACATAAGGTGCCCCTAGAGTTCCTGGCTTGTTCTTGTCTTAAAATAAGGATTTAAAGGGTAGCACCATTGGATTTTCACCATGAGGCATTGAAATGGGCTCCTGGCTTTGGCCTGGCATTTGGGGAGTAAACCAGTGGATGGAAGATGTCTCTCTTTCTATCTCTTTCTCTGTAACTCTGCCGCTCAGATAAATAAACATTTAAAAAGAAAACTTGAATGTTAAAGTGCCTAACATTTTGTTAGATCGTACAGTATTTGGCTTGCAATCATACTAGAGGCTCAGCTTTTTCCACGTAGGTCCTTAGCAAGGCAATCCTTTTCTCTCAATGCTCCTGGTCTCAGTATCAAAAACATCTCTTTACAACTTCCTCCAAGACATTCTCTGTTATATTAAGAAATCAACTGGGGGAGAGAGAGCACAGCAGTCTTTTCAACTGCAATCCTACCACTTGAGATCTCTCTAGGATGTTGCCTATTCATAGCCCCTACTTTGACTCCACAAACAGTGGGTGAATAAAACCCTTGTCAACCTCTGTTTCATGTTGAAGGTCTATGCACTTACAAGGTAAGCCAAATCAGCCTCTCCTCTCTCACCCGGGAAGCCCAGTTCATCCCAAGCTGGATCAGGTTTTAGCAGCCCAGCTGTGCCTCTGGTCCTGGGTTTATGTCCTTATGACTGAGCCTTTTAGCCTTCTGTACTCATCTTTCCCCGGGTGCAGGGAAACCAGACTTGTAGCTTGAATTCAACTTTCTCCATTCTTCTTAGCCCCAAATGTGTCCATGCTACCAATAGTTTATGGAGAATACTCTATCATCTCCCAAACAAACATTTTTCCCCTAAGTTTTCCAATGACTGAGATTGGTGGGTAAAAGGAAAGGATAGATCTGACAAAAAAAAAAAAGATATTTTCTACCAAAAGCAAAAAACTTGTGATCATGTGCCACCTCTTCCTGCTTTCTTCTGCCCAATAACCTGTGAGCATTGCTGCCCTCCTCTGCAGGTCACTAACTGTCTGCAGGGACCTTGAGGCCTTGGGGACAGAATTGACGGCTGCTGTCTCTGCAGCCCCCTTCATGTAACCCTAAGCCATTTTTGACATTTTGGGTATGGCTTTGCCCCACTCTCCCATCACAATGATTTCTAGATACTGCATGGGGATTTTTGATCAGGCTTTCCTGTTGTCCTTCCAGAGAAGACAAGCATGTCATCATCAATTTAAAAAACGATGTGAGAATTAGGAGAAAATTATGAAAAAACTGGAGTTATAAAAATTTTACTGGGAAGATCTTGATGGACTTTATTTGGCGGTTTCATAATCAGGCGACGCTGTCTTCTGTAGAAGAAAGATCAGAGTTCCAGTGGGTTGAGCAGACACTGGTTTTAACGGACCAGAGCAGGGCAGAAGGAGAAACAAAGGGCAAGGAATGGATTGATCCTTTGCAAGTTGCTTTCCTTATACAGTGGGGCCAGGAAGACAGAGCGATACAGAAACAAGTAACAGACTGATAGCAAGTTCCTTCAAGTTACCTTTCAGTAAGGATTTGAGTGGAAGAAATTTGCATATACCTGTTCAAACTGGCCTGTTTGGGAAATTTGGAAATGTGTCTGCTAATTTCTTAGAGAGAAGTGCTTGAGCTTATCTCTCCTGGACGTTGGTCCCGTATTTATAGAGACAAGTCTCCAAGCCAGTCAAAGCAGGGGAACGACCTAGTGTAGGGGATCTTCATAAAGCTCACAGGGATGGGTCATATTTAAAAAGGAAATCTTAAACTCATCCCATAATTCCCTTTCCATGACCTTCCTGCAGCTCCCTCTTGTGCTAATCTGCCAGAGCATGGAAATGCTGCCCTTGCCCTGCTTTGATTTCTGATCCTTGGTAGTTAAAATATATCCTATCCATAGTCCCATTATTTAATATTGTGAGGACTGTAAAAATAAATGGAAATGTCCTCAGGCTAAGTTGTCACCTGCAAGCCAACATCCTAGTTGGCAACAGACCTTAGGCTGTTCCACTTCCAACCCAGCTCCCTGCCAGTACACCTGGGAAGGCTGCAGAAGATGACCCAGTGCTTGTATCAGAGGAGACCCAGCAGAAGCTGCTGGCTCTGGTTTGGCCCAGCCCAGGCCTCCACAGCCTTCTGGGGAGGGAGTGAACCAGTGGATAGAGGACTGTGTGTGTGTGTGTGTGTGTGTGTGTGTGCACGCGTGTGTGTGTGTGTGTGTGTGTGTCTCCCTCTTCCTCTCTCTGTAACTCTTTCCTTCAAATAAACAAAAAAAACTTTTAAAAAATTCCTTTTGTTACAAATTAGTCATGTTAAGGATATCATTATAATAATGTGCATAATCATGTTAAGGAGAATGTGGTTAGTTTTATAGAAGAGGTGAAGTTCCCTCCGTGGAAGAACAGAGAGGACTTGAGAAAGGAGGTAAGTTGCAGGCTGGGCCGTAGAGGCTCTGCGGGACCTCAGTGGGCCAAGACACGGAGGTGATTCAGAGCAGAAAGAATAGTCAAATGAATGGCTAGGGAGGACAGTCCCGGCCTACGTTCAAAGAAAAAGGAGGAGAATTCGGGCGAAACACTGGCTGCAGGAAGTAGATAGAAATAGACACCCTAGAACTGTGGATTTCCCCAAGACAGTAAATGCGCTGGCCTGTTTATGGGAATTCCTGAGACGCTGCCAAAGGTTGTGAGCCCAAAAGTGCCTGCAGAGCCGGGCTCAGGCATGCGGAGGCACAGGTAATGAGTAACGTCGGAGTAGATCTAAGTGGTAGTCAGGCAAGAAGAGAGAATTCTTTTGCTTCAAATGACTAACCCTGAGGGTCCAGGCAAGACAGACAAGTGATACTGGATGGGGCGATTCACTGGTGCCTGATGGAGAAGTGCAAGACACCGCAAAGGCCCTGGGGTGGATTTGAGAGTCCTGCAGAGCCGGTTAGGGTGCGAGATAAAAGAACTGTGCACCGAAAAATACTTTCCCCATTCCAGCTCTTGCTTTAGGAATTCCTGATGGGGAAGATAGGACTGAGCTCATGGCTGAAGAACTGAAGTAGGGATAAAGCTCTTTAAAGTGACGGCCATCTACATGAATGTTGGAAAGGCCAGCTACACAGGGGCAGCAATTCCTTCCAAAAATGGAAAGCAGCCTGTTAGTTCATCAGTGTAGAAATAAAAAATCATTTCAGTGGATTTGGCCTCACACTAAGAGAGTTTATAGGATGTGGTAACAGAACTCATGCATGCGTGAATGAGGGGATCCTGGCGCAATAGCCTAGCAACTGAAGTCCTCGCCTGAATCCCATATGGGTACTGGTTCTAATCCCAGCAGCCCTGCTTCCCATCCAGCTCCCTGCCTGTGGCCTGGAAAGCAGTCGAGGACGGCCCAAGGTTTTGGGACCCTGCACTCATGTGGGAGACGTGGAAGAAGTTCCTGGCTCCTGGCTTCAGATTGGCTCAGCTCCGGCCTTTACGACCACTTGCAGAGTCAATCAACGGGCAGAAGATCTTCCTCTCTGTCTCTCCTCTTCTCTGCACATATAACTTTCCAATAAAAATTTAAAATTTTGTAAAAATAAGCAAGTAAATAAGTAACAAAGGGGATGAAGCAGCATGTCGACACCCAGGCAAGCTGAGGGTGCTAACTGCATTTACGAAGACAAACCTGGTGATTGCAACCACAGAAAAAGGAGACTTTTAAGTCGGATTCCTGTTTGAATTTTAAGTTTTAAACCATGAATATATGATTTTTTTTTCATGTATTGTATGGTTCCATGCTTTTTCTATCTAGCGTTTGCTTTATGCTGACATCATCTCTTCTCATGAAAGAGTGGGCGTAGCTTCGGGCTGGCAAGGCCTTGAGGGAAATGGTGCCATCCAGGAAGGCTCCTTGGTCTCCTTGCAGCCCGATGTGGAAGCTGAGAGCCGGGCACTGCAGAAAGGTTTCCAGTGGGACTGGAGTCAGGTCAGCGTAGACTTTCTTCTGAGAGCTGATTGTGAAGTGTTTGAGGATTCTGCCACCTGATTCATGTCAACATGGTAGCCACGTGACGGATTATTTACACACTGACCAGCACATCCCTGCTTAGGGCAGTGTTAACAGATAAATTTTGCTGTAAATCAGAGGGCAGGGGCAACAGGCCACCTGCGTGACACAGTCAGATGAGACAATTGAAGGCCCTTAACGTGAGAAAAGATACTGGAAATGACTGGAAAGGAATTGGGAGGTAAACTGAAATAACTTTTTTAAATTGTCTTATTTCTTTAGAAAGCAAAATTGTAAAGAAAGAGGGGAAGAGAGAGAGAGAGTTCTTCCATCCATTGGTCCACTCTTCAAATAGCTGCATTGGCCAGAGCTAAGCCAACCCAAAGCCAGGAGCCTGAAACTCCATCCGGGTCTCCCTAATGGAAGGCAGGGGACCAGGCACTTAGTCCATCTCTTGCTACCTTCTCAGACACATTAACAGGAAGCGAGATCAGAAGTGGAGCTGCCAGGCTTTGAACCAGCACCCAGATGGAATGCAGACATCACAGGTGGCACCCCCATATGCTGTGCCACAACACTGGCCCCCAAATGCAATGTCTTAGCAAGAACAGGAAAACTCTGCTTGATTAGCCCCAGCTTTCCATTGAAATATTGATATTCTGAACTGATTCACGTGTTCTCCTGCTTGCAATAAAATTGTGTATATGCGTGGCCCTTTGCCTGAGAGTCAGTCAAGGACAGGTGAGAATACTGTGAACAGATTTTCTCGTGAAAAAAAAGAGGTTTCCTTTTGCATAGATTTGTTCAAACTAGTGGGCATTGGGCAACCTCCACAGCTCATCAGTTTCCTTCCCATTCCGTCCTTCCTTCTCATCTTCTCTTTACAGTCTTCTTTTGTAATCATGCTTGTTAGAGAGGTATCTTCTAATGATAATCTCAGCTTTACCTGGCCTCGTTATCTTAAACTAAAAAGAAAATGTTTTGGTATAGAATGGGAAGAATGCACTTAATGGAGACCCTGGTTACTGTTTGGAAATGCAGACTTTATAAAGAATATCAGCATCCGCTACTCATGGCACAGTATGTATTTCTAGCTCAAACACATGCACACATACACTTAGTGAGCAGGTTCAGTGTTGATCAGGCTACCAACTTCCGCATGCAATGCTGAGTGTCACTGCATTCTCACTGTGAGAATGGCACTCTGAGTTACAAAAGGAAGCAGAATGAATGGCCTCTGCCTCCAAGAAACTTGGAATGTAGGAGACATTTTCTTATCAAGAACTCAGATTCTGAGGGCAGTGAACCCCAAATGATAGCCCAAACTCTGGCAAACCTAGAACTGTTTGCCAGAGTTCACAAGTTCATAGTTAATCTCTCTAAACTTCAATTGTTCACTCTTAATCAGATTGTAGAGATGACCTGAGTTAATGCACGTAAAACAGCTAACCCGGTACCTGGTACTTAGCAAATATTAGCAAGTATACTAAACTCAACCAATACTGCTAAGTGGGGATGAGGATGGCAGGTTCGGGGACAAGAGGGGAAGTAGAGATGGCAGGGGCTGGTGATGATAGAGGTGGTGGAAAGTAATGAGGGCAGAGGTGTAGAACTGGGTTTGGTAGAGAGGGTGATGGTGGTGGCAGTGATGGTACAGGTGATAGTGAAGGTGGTACAAGTGGAGATAGTATGGGGTTGGCACTGTGGTGTAGCAGACAAAGCCACTGCCTGCCACACTGGCTGGCACCCAATATGAGGACCAGCTCAGTCCGGGCAGCTGCAGTTCTGATCCCTCTCCCTACTCATACCCTTGGGAAAGCAGCAGAGGATGCCACAAGTTCTTAGGCCCCTGCATGCATGTGGGAGACCTGGAAGCAGCTTCTGACTCCTGGCTTAGGACTTCTAGCCCAGTTCTAGCTGTGTGGCCATTTGGGGAGTGGGCCAACAGATAGGAGATCTTGCTCTCTCTTCCCTGCACTCCCTCTCTTGGTAACTCTGCCCTTCAAATACATATATATGTAGTATATATTATATATATATAATATGTATATTATGTATATATATATTTTTTTAAACGAGAAGTGGCAGACGTGGCGATGATGGCCGTGGTGTAGGTGATAGGATGTGTCATGAGGGCCAGCCTAGAGAGATGCAAAGTGGTAAAATGGCGCAGAAAGGATTTGCTGGTGCTTGAGGGAGACTGAGCAGGTGTCACTGTCCCAGGCACAGAGTCAAATAAAGATGTGAAGTGGAAAACTTGGGACCCTCTCTTGCCTCATGCAGAGGTGCAGCTGTGCAGAAGTACCTGGAGTGTGAAGGAAGAAGGCAGCCAAGCACTAACACACATGGTCAGAGCAATGGAAGACAAAGTTGGGTTGAGACTGAGATGGGCCTTGATCTTCATGCTTTAAGGAGTAGGAACCGGGCAGCTCTTGTTAAGTAAGGAAATCATGCATAATTTAGAAAAGTCATTATTAAGCAGCAAGGGTTAAAGAAGAAAAAGACTGAAATAGGAAGAGCCCTTAGAACACATTTGGAGACTGTGGGAGGCAAGGGCCTTCGTAGTCATGGCCCCAGGGATGGGGGCGGACGGGGCTTGCGGGGAAGTGTTGGCCCCACCGTTGCGGAGCAGCTGATGGAGAGGCAGGGATGTGCCAGAGCACATAGTGACTTCAAAAGGATTCCACCAGAAGAGCCAGTCCTTGGGAGTGAGTGTTCTCTTAAGTCACAAACACTCCCTGGTCATATCTGTTTCTCATTAACTTTAGAGCAAGAGAAATGTTGAAGTCAATAGAAAATTTCCCGTGTGTGTGTGTGTGTGTGTGTGTGTGTCTAATCAGCAACTGAATGACTAGTGATCAGGATGTTTCGTCTCATAAAAATTTTTTTTTTCTATTCTCTTTACAATAATAAAAACATTTTAAAATAAATACACCTTCTGGAGAAATGTGAAGTCTTTATAACTTATTGTCAATTATAAACACACACACACACACACACAATATTAGCTTTCCCAAGCTCCTTTGTGGGTGTCGTTGTTCTCATTTCAGTAACACTTTTCTTTCTACCAAACAAAAATCTTACTGCAGAAAAGAATAATATCAAGTCCGTAAATAACTGAGTCATGTAGTATATTATTGGCAACTGGAAGGAGTTGGCTTCCATGGTACGTGAATTAAGAGCCATTTCTGCGTTTTAGCAAAGGGGTCACATGATCTTGATTTTCAAAGGATAGTTAGTGTTACTCTACTGGGAATTGACTATAAGGGGACAACAGTAAAAGTATTTATGATTCTTTTTCTCTTTTTTTTTAGATTTATTTATTTTTATTGGAAAGGCAGATATACAGACAGGAAGATCTTCGGTCCGATGATTCACTCCCCAAGGGAGCACAACGGCTGAAGCTGAGCCAATCTGAAGCCAGGAGCCAGGAGTCTTCCGGGTCTCCCATGCGGGTGCAGGGTCCCAATGCTCTGGGCTGGCCTAGACTGCTTTCCCAGGCCACAGGCAGGGAACTGGATGGGAAGCAGGGCAGCCGGGATTAGAACTGGCAACCATATGGGATTCCAGCTTGTGCAAGGCGAGGACTTTAACCACTACACTCTCGCGCTGGGCCCTGATTCTTTCTTTAAAATAGATTCTTCATCAAGTCTACATTGTTCAGCTTCTCTTGTAGATTAGACTTCCATTAGTTGTGCACATGTGTGTGGGGGAGAAAATATCTGTTTAAAAAGCCTAGGGGGAGTGTAAGCCCAAATCTGTTTTCTGCCTTTATACAAAGCACAGACTCCATCTCAGGCTGAAACAGGCAACTTCTGTGGCTTGGTTATTATATCTGTTTAAGCTCGCAATTTAAGCACCTGCTGTATGCCAGGTACCAGCCTGCTCCTGCCCCTGCCTCTGCCCTGGCATCAAGGAGCAGAGGGTAGGGAGATCTTCTGGGCAGTGTTGATGACAAGGGCGTTAACCCTTTCCCAGCACAATGGAGAGAGAATTCAGGGAGTTGTGGTCCCAGACCCACCATGAGCTGTGTGATCAGGGCGAAGGGACAGCCATTTCCTCAAGGAAGTCTTCCTTGAAGATCAGGAAAGGGCAAATGTCAGAGGCAGGAACAAGGGGAAAAAAAGGGAGCTCAGCAGAAGTCCTGAGGACCTGGAGCACACCTTAGTAAGAGAGAGGGAGGGGAAGGCATGGGAAGGATCTAAGGCAAATCTGAAAGTCCTGAGGGTCCCAGGAACCCAGGATGCCGTAAGCCGCATTTAGGAACCTAGAGGTTTTGCAAAAGGGATGAGTCGGGATGAGCGACTCAGTGTAGCAAGTTAAACTGCTGTTTAACCCACCAACATCCCATACAGGAGTCTTGGTTACTCCACTTCCTATCAACTGTTCCCACTGATACGCCAGCGAGAGACATCCCAAGTACGTGGAACTTCCGGGTCTTGACGATGGCCTGGCCCAGACCTAGCAATTGCTGACATTTGGGGAGTAAAGCAGTAGAAACTCTGCCTTTCACATAAATAATCTCATCCTTTAAAAGAGTCAAGCAGCTTAAACTTTGCAGTAGTGTTAATAAGGAAAATTAGCAGACCTCAGTCTCTGTGCTTAGTCAAGGAAAAGTTCATGTTAGGTTACTTGCCAATCAAAAAAGAGTACATTTTCCTTACTTGACAGTTGTCCCATAACCACTTCACGATGTTACTCTAAGCACATCTAAGCAGAACCGCAGCTACTTTTAGAGACACTGAAATAGGAATTGCTTAGGAATTTCTCATAAAGATGCTACAATGATGTGCTTGATTGCACTTGGAGGAAACATACGCTGACATTCTCACTTTAGACTTAGAGACTAACAATTTGCCATTCTTGCAAATCCTTTGCCAAAGGAAAACGGAGCTACCTACGAAGAATGGTTTCTTGCAGGGTAGATAGTGCACACATGTAAGGATTTAGCTGACAACTGCCAAAAACGCATTGGAAGAGTACATGAGAGAAACAGCTGTTCAGGAAGTTATCAGCTGCCTGGTTCGCTGAGAAGGCAGTGAAATTCCCAGGAAACTGGATACTCTGGCAGCCCCGCGCAGCTCTGGGATCCTGGGATATCTTTGAAAATTGTATCAGAGGACATAGATTTCTAGTCTCTTCCTCCCATGAAAGAGTATAGATTTCCAACCTCCCAAGGGAAATATAATTTTGCCCCATTATTAGTGAAGGCTGGCACTGTTTCTTTCCCTACCATCAACTTGCTCTCTTTGGGGTAAGTCTGAACACACTTGGCACACATTTTAAAATGCACTTCCAATTAAACTTTGGCAGAAGTTTGGGGGAGGCGTTTAGCCTAGAGCTTAAGACCTTGGTTAAGATGCCTGAATCCCAGATCCGAGTGTCTGGGTTCGAGTTTTGACTCTGTTCCTAATTCCAGCTTCCTGCTATTGCATTCCCTGGGAGGCAGCAGGTGGTGGCTCTCGTACTTGAGTCCCTGCCCCCATGTGGAAGACCAAGATGGAGTGCCCGCTTCCTGGCTGTGGGCTGGTCAAGGTCTGCCATTGTGGACACCTGGGGAGTGAATCAGGGAGCTTCTCTCTCTCTCCCTCTCTCTCTGTTTCAAATAAGAATAAATAACATTTTCAAAGACAAAGTTCATTAAAATAATCTCTGATCATCTTACTCCAACAATTAATGTCTAGATTTTTTAAAGTTTTACTTATTTTTATTTGAAAGGCAGATTTACAGAGACAAAGACAGAAAGAGACAAGAGATCTTCCATCTGCTGGTCCACTCCCCAAATGACCACAATGGCCAAAACTGAACCACTCTGAAGCCAGGAGCCAGGAGCTTCTCCTAGGTCTCCCACATAGGTGCAGGACCTAAAGACTTGAACCATCCTCCCAGGCTATAAGCAGAGAGCTGGATTGGAAGTAGAACAGCCAGGACACAAACCAGTGTTCATATGGGATGCTGGCACAGAGAATGAACCTGTTGAACCACCACACTGTCCCTAAATATTTAGACTTGCTAACATTATTTACTGTTTCCATCATCTCTGCAAAAATTTTAAAGGTGTATTGTGTAAGAAACGTGTCTGGAAGGCTTAGAACCCTAGAGCTAATCTGCATTGTCCAAAGCAAATACTTTTGTTTAACAAGCTTACCTAGCACTTGTTTGTACCCATCTTTAGTAAGAGATATTCTGACTATTAACACATCAAGTATTACATGGAACATTTGTGTCCACTCGCTTGGACTCGCTTGACACAGCTATTTAACTTATAGACATCCCAGGACCACATGCCAACCTGGTTCCAAACACCTGGACCAAGATTACACTTGGCGAAGTTCAGTGCTTGGCCAAAGGCACAGAGGAAAATACATGGGGGAGGAAAAAGTTTTTTCTGCTCTTTCAGGATAAGTGTCTGCAAGGGTTTCACATTTAGCTTATGGAAGACAGATGAATGAGAGAAAGGACATATATTTGTTCATGGAGACAAGGGAGCTCACCGAAAAATGGGGCTTGTGGAGGCTTATATATCAGTTCAGTCAGGGAAAGGAGGAAGAAAAGAACATTTCAGGAAAAAACAAGTTATTTTAGAAAAGATAAATGGGTCCATGGGAGAAGAGATGAGATGGAAGAGTTTCGTGATAACATCTGGTCAGGTGCACTGTCTGTGCCTCGTGGGTGATAACGGTGGGTCTGCCCTGGTCACACAAGCTCAAGGGGAAGGAAGTTAGAACAGCTGCATTCTTTGGGGAGGTTTCACTTTGAAACGGATTAGGGAGTTCAGAAGAAAGTTTACTGATCAATGTTTTCAGCACCAAGTGCTTTTTATGCCCGGAGACACATTCTAGATCCTTCCGAAGGAAGCAGGTCCAAGAACTGTCCTTGATTTCCACTTCCTACTGGGGATGAGCCCTGTCCTTGGATAGATCCAGAATGCTCCCCCACAGGCCTTGCATGCTCTCCGAAGACCAGCACACCCACCTGCAAGCGTCTGAGATGTGACAAACGCCAGGTTTGCTCTGAGGTCCGCTTCAGAGACGAGACTACCACTGGAGACTCCCCATGCCCTGGGACAGTTCTTCGTGGTGTGGGTGTTTTGACAAGGCCTCCTAGCATGGCTGTGTCAACAAAGAAATTCATGTATAACTCCCCTGGGCTACCCTCGTGGAGTCCTCACATGATCCTTCTCCTTAACAGAATATTTCCGGGGCATCAGATGCTTAGTACTCCGAGTGTCAGCCTCATTGTGTCCAAGTGGAGGGAACTAGTTAAGTGACTTTTCCAAGGTCCCATGGGTAGGTGGGAAGTAGCAGTCAGCACTGGTTGTGTGTTTACTTAAGTTGGTCCCTTAACTCATGCTCCTAATAAGTATGAATTGGGCTGGTACTGTGCTGATCTTCCTCCATGAGACTTTTTGACTGAAGTCTAGTAAATGGCTCAAGCAGTTGTGATCCATCGCATTAGTGTAGCAACACTGTAAACTACCAGGCTGTCTTCCCTAATCTCCAGCCCCACTTCTGATGCCAGCTCTCTGCTAAGGGGAATCTCAGGAGGCGGTGACGATGGCTCATATGGGTCCACGCCACCCATGTGGCAAACAAGACTTAATCCTTGGCTCCTGGCTTCCACCTGGCCCAGCCCCAGGTATTGCCAACAATGCCAACATTTGGGGAGTGTATCAGCAGAAGAGAGCTCTGTCACTCAAATTTTCAAAATAAATTAATTAAAAACTTCTTGTCTTACTCTAATGTGATAGATTCTTCAGATTTGATTTTTAATTCTTTGTCATGAGGTGACATCCGTTGCAGAGTAAAAATGGGCTCATTACCCCAGGATATCCGGTCTTTGATTCTGTTCCCTTTCCTTCGAGGATACATCCCTCAGGGACATGCCTGAAATCCCAGGGTGTCCCCTTCGCTGCCCCTCCAATGAGAATGCATTGCCTTCATCAATATGCCACCGTCACTCCAATCACATCCTTAGGAACCTTCACCCTGACTCCTAGAAACACCTGCTCCACATGTTACTGGTGCCCATGAATATGCTCATGATATCACTGAAGTGGAGCCATCACTGGGGAAAGGAAGGTATAGCTTGAATCGCTTCATAGAGTCCAAGGCTGGTAGAGCTAGACCTAAGTTTGTGTGTTGAAAAGTGGAAGTAAAAGGGGAATCTAGAGATGGACATCTGGTGCGGTGGTCAAGAAAGCACCTGAGAGACATTCATCCCATGGCAGACAGCCTTGGTCAAGTCCTGGTCCTTCACCCCCAGTCCTGATTATTGCTCCTGCATACCCTGTGTGGGAGCTGATGTTGACTCCAGGCCTGACACCCCATGGAGAATCTGGATGGAGTTCTGAGCACCTAGCCTCTGCCTGGCATGCCCTTGCTTGTCATGGGGCATGTGAGGAGTGAATCAGCAGACAAAAGATGTGTGTGTGTGTGTGTGTGTGTGTGTGTGTGTGTGTGTGTATTCTCTCTGCCTTTCAAACAAAAGAAAAATCAGCATATTGGGATCTGACCAGTTTCCGTTCAGAGCTCCTGAGGAGATTCTGCTGAGGCTGGAAGAGGAAGGACTCTTCGTTTCAAAATGTCCTTCTATGTCTTGTCAGAGCTGTGTTTTCCAAGGTTAAGCATGTGACCTAGCAGTGAAGATGCCAGTCAGAGGTCCACATCCCATGCCATGGAGCTAGCTCTGCTGCCAGTTCCAGCTTTAGGTTAATGTACACCCTGGGAAGCAACTGGTCCCTTGCCACCCACCCAGGAGACTTGAATTGAGACTAGCCAAGCTCAGTCCCAGCCTTTGGAGAATAAAACAATGAATGGGAGTCTGTATGTTTATCTCTGCGTGTGGATGTGTATACACCTACTTATCAATAAAAAAAATAGATGAAAAATAAAAATAACTTTTCCGATAGTATATATCAGGTCTATCCCCCAAGGATAAAATGAAGCTGCAGCTTCTTGGAGCGTCACATATGATGTAATGACAGCATATAGACACCAGGGGGCAATGCAGTTTCACTGTATTTCATAGAACCCTAGGAAACACCGCCTTGAAAGCCTCCTGGAGCAAAGTTGAACACTTTGCAGAGTTCTGGAACAGGGAAAGAAATGCTTAAAATTTCTTCCTTTGAAAGGATCCTGAGCTGCTGTCAAAATCACCTCCCAGCATCTGTGCATAGCTGGAAGTTTTTGCAAATAACTATTTACAAAGGACTACTTTCCATTGTTTCTCGTTACAGCTGCCTGGTCTTTCCTGCCCTTTGCTAGGAAGCAGTCATTCTGCCCAAGCCCAGTTAGCCGGAATCACATTGTCAGGGCTCTCCTGCGTCTCCCACCCGACCGTTTGCCCCTCTTCCTTCCATACCCATTCAGCACTTCCAGCTGCCTTTGTGGCTGAGCTGCGGCTCCTTTTAAGGTAATTCCAGTCCGGGCCTGTGGTTTGTTTCCAGCTTGGCAGCCACCAGGTGTCTGCCCTCCCTTAACCCCCAAGGATGAGTGATCAAAGGTGTGCCTGCATCTGCCTCCGGCCGCTCTTTAATCTGTTACATGTTCAAAAGGGACAAGCCCGGCATTGTGCACTCGGAGGAAGGACAAACCAGAGACGTGAAAATGGGCAGTCTCGAGTGTGTACATTAACTAAAATGAGGTGGGCTAGGTATGTCTGCAGAGAGCCTAGCCAGGCAGGGGCACTGGTAAAGAAAGAACAAGAAGATTACCGGGGGAATGAAAATCCTCCTTTCTGCTTACTAAACCGGGTAATGAAATAATTGCCCACAGACCCACTTGGAGACGACTGTTAAGAAAAATACAATGAGGTCAAAGAAAATACCTTTTAGGTTGTATAATGGAAACTACATCTACAGAGACCTGAGCTTATTCAACTCTCAGCAAAAATGACAAACTGATATTAGAGTAGAATAGGAAAATTTTATTGAAGCGTATTTCCAGGGGAGCATCCATTTTCCATATCCACACAACCAACTAAATAGGGACTGTGTTTATGTGTGCCTATATGTAGTTAGTTATTGTAACAGGCAGAAAAGAGGCAGCCAGATTTCCCATAGCTGATTCACTTCCCAAATGCCTGCAACAGCCAAGGTGGCCCTGCACTGGAACCAGGAGCTGAGAACATAATCTGGGTCTCCCACAAGGGTGGCAGGAACCCAGTTCCTTGAGCCGGCACCTCTATCCACTAGCAGGGAGCCGGAGGGGGAAGCTAGAGCCAGAGGCTCAGCCCAGGCATTCACGTGGAACAGGGGCATCATAAGCCTGAGGTTGACTGTCACCTCCCTTCTTCTTCATTCATTTATTTATTTACTCATCGAGGCTGAGAGAGAATCAAAGGGGGATGTATTTTTAACCAGGAGAAATGTACATCAAGTATTAAGAGAACGATTCTAGCAGTGAAGACTAAGGAAGACAATCTCCCTGGCTTGCAGGACAGCTCTGCCTTAGATCCTTCTTCCACTTTTCAATAAAGCAGGTGGAAAGGAGCTCACAATCTCATAATAAGTTCTCTTAAGTTTGCATCAGTTCTGTAAGCACTCCGAGCTCTCACAGCTTTCTTTAGGTTCTCAGGAAAGCACCCGATTGGTTCCCAGCAGAGACACAGCTACAGGCAAGCACCGGGTTGCTGCATCTCCCCACACTCTCTGCCAGCCCGTCTCAGCTGCCCTCGCTCTTCCCCGGAGTCACAAGAAGGACCTTCCGCTGTGCGTGCTTGCTGCACGTGGCTGCCTTCCCGGATGGTGGGAAGCGGGGGAAGGGCCTCATCGTCCCACAGTCTTCCTCCTATTGTAAAGACTGGGCAGTCAACTGTGCGGAGTGGGAGAGCAAGGAGTGGCAGTTATCAGAGTGAGAAGGGTGTCCTTGCTGTCTCACTCGTCCACTTAGCAAATGCTTACTCAGTCAGCACTTACTATGTCTAGATGTTCTGTTTATCTCCCTGTTCCCCTCCTCCTCCATCTCTTAAAAAAAATGGATAAGGGATGGTATGCGTTAATACCAGAGGATTGCAGGTGTGGTGTGGCTGGAATACTAAGAGCTAAGGGACTAAATATGAGTCAGAAAACCAAAGCACGATTGTGGTTACTAGTTACCTGTTGCTGTGCCCTGTTAGCTTAAAGTGTAGCAGCTTGAAAACAACCATTTCAGCATACCGAGGGATTTCGGCAGGGTTCAGCTGAGCGATTCTTCTGCTGCACCCTCAGCTGGAAATCGAGGCTTCCAGGGCAACAGCACACAGTAAGGAAACGATGCAGGTGACGTCACATTCGGAGTGTCCCACTCCGGGAGCACACTGGCGCGAGACCACGCAGGTGCATGGCATCCTCCCAGTCTGAGTTCAACAGCTTGAGAACCAGAAAAGCAGTGGAGAGTTCAAGTTCAAATCCATCAGCAGAAAGCATTGTCTCTTACTCAGCCTTTTTGTTCTGATCAGGTCTTTAGCTGGTAAGGTGAGGTTCCTTTCATGTTAACAGAGGGCAGTGTACTTCACTCAATTCACCAATTGAGTTGCTAATATTATCCAGAAACCCCCTTTACAAACACAGTCAGAATGGCTGCCCCACGGCCCAGTCAAGTGGATAAGCATCCTAACCATTGTAGCTGAAGTGGACATGGGGTCCAAGATGGTGTAATTGACATACTTGGTACTTTGCTTTCCAAGCCAGCAGCATGGGCTTAGCTGTGACCTCTCCCAAGTCGGCTCCAGTCTTACAGCTCCAAGGCAACCTACGTGTTAGCCCAGGACTCCACGAGGGAGTACTCCCAGAGATAGGAAGCCAAGGTCAGGGCTGACACTGGCTGGCAGCATTTCCTCCCGGCCAGAGCACTCCCAGATCAAGAAGCGTGGGAGTTTCAAATAATCTGTGGCTTTGTTCTGTCAGCCACAATTTATTCTTTGTACACAAATCATTTACATCCTAGGTAAGGCAAAATGTTCCTTTAAAGATTTTAAAAAAAAAAAAAAAAGCCCACATTGAAAGTTGGAATGCAGGTTCCTTTCTATATAAGGTTCAGGCACTGATGGGGCCCTTTTCATGCAATTGTCAAATATAATTTCTCTTGATGTAAAGACTTTTGAACTTTAAAAAAAAAAAGGCACCTATCCCACATGCAAACGCAACATATCCTGATGGCATGAGGCAAATGTATTGAGCACTTGTACAGTGGACACAAAGGAATCGTGGCTCAGAGACGATTCTGAAATGCAGGTGTTACCAGTTCCTGGAATGGGGGTCCCAGTCCTCCTCGCTGGTATGGTTCTCCGCAGCTCTGAGCTCCACCTGCCAGGTCTCGCTTCACCGTTTGAGTTCTCTCTTTCATGCACACACAGAAAAATGACACAGTAGCTGCATGATCTTGTTAGTCTCTTTCCTGCCTATAGTGGTTTGCAGACCTGAAGGGCAGCTTCTTTCGCTTTGTTCAAGCTAATGCTGTGCATTAATAGACTTCCTTTGTCAACTTTGTGGACTTCCTATGAATCTTATTAGACTTCACCCTGTTAGGCAAAGCACACAGAGCCAGCCTTGTAGCATAGGGAATTAAGCCGCAGCCTTGAATGCCAGCATCCCATGGGAGTGCCAGTGTGAATCCTAGCTGCTCCGTTTCTGGTCCAGCTCCCTGCTAATGCTCCTGAGAAGACAACAGATGCTGGTGCAGCTGCTCGAGTCCCTGCCCTCCCCCCCATGTGGGAGATCCAGGTGCAGTCCTGGCCCTTGACTTTGGCCTCACACAGTCTAGGCTGTTGGAGTCATGTGGGGAATGAACAAGCGGATGGAAAATGTTCTCTCCTCTGTCTCTCTCTCCCCTTCAAATAAGTACATAAATGTTAAAATAAACCAAACACTCATCCATAATTCTCTTCAAGGCAGACCCTTCTTTGTCTCAGGCTCAGAATCAGGGTGGTGTGGGAAATTTTCCTTGAGATTCTTAGAATTTTGATGTTTTTAAAAACACTCATATGTGTATGTCTAAATGTTTCCACGGCCTTTGGCACCACCATCGTGGTGTGCATAAGTGTCCCGTGAACTCAGTCACACTTATTATGAAGTATTTTAACCTGCTCCTTCCCTCCTGTAGTTTTGTATTAATTGGAATTAATTATTTGGTAAATAAAGGATGAAAGAAAGTAGAATAATTTTTGAGTTGAAGAAGTTTTAGAAAAATAAGGCCTGGCTCGTGATTGGCTCTGACTTGCAGAAGGATAATGGGTCCACATTTACACACATCACCACCAGGGTGACAACTGGTGACAACTCCACCAGGGTGACAATTCTACACTCGAGTTATCAACTAGTAAGAAATCAGTAAGATGTCTTTTTCTTTTTTATTTATCTATCTATATTATTTTCAGATACTTTTGCAAATTATCAAGAATCGGGAGTTGTGGAATCCATCATGTGTATATACGCTTATATGTGTGTGTTATGGCTTATCCTGAATGCCAGGCAATGTCTATGTCAGCTGCTAACCAGATAATGTCCGTTATATGTGCTGGAACTCAACAGTACCATATGTAGCTTTTAACATCAACATCAGTCATTTTAAAAATATTCAACATTTTGTAAGTCTTCACATCTTAAAAGATATATCTTGTCCCTTCCTTGCTATAATTGTATACATGATATTAATATTAGCTATATAACTACATCTAGCTCATTCGAGGTTTTCAATATAACATAGTGACTTTCCCATTTAAATGCCTGTACTACTCTAAAGAAAAATTTAGGGGACTAAAAAAGTTCTGGTGCAGCTAATAAATCACGACTAGTTTCCGTAAATTAATGCTTATCGTTAGAGCTCTAAAGTCAAACTTTTGTTTGTTTTTAACTTAATCATTTTTCCCCACTGCTGTTTATTGAATTCCTCCACTGCACTCCTTTCATATCAGAAATTTATGTCAATTTTTATACTTAGGTTTCTATACATTGATTAGGATACAATGTTTTATTTCCTTGTAACACTTGTTGACACTGTAGTTATCCAAAAAAGCAAATACAGTTGAGAAATTTTTCTAAAATATGTAAAGAACAATTTGAAAAGCTGCTGGATTTTTGTTTAATAAGTTGAATGCTCATAGCTGGCTTTGCCTCTTGGTTTAGTTGCCTGATCAAAAAAAGAAAAAAAGAATTTCGGTTGTGTTCTAAGTTGATTGCAGTGGCTACTTCCACAGTGAGGTGTGTGTAGTGTGTTCTGGCATATGACAGGTGTATGAGATTTAAAAATTCCCAGCAAAGTAAGAGCGAATGCTAGAATCACTCACGTTTGGTCTGCTCAATTAAATTACAACCCCTTTATGAAGATCTTATGAAATAGTGTAAGTTCAAGCTGTCCTGCTCTGAGACAGAGTGGGGAAATATTAGCAATATTAATGGTGCCCTAAAACTGTTCACTAGCTTGTGAGAATCATTGACTGTATTTTTAGAAGTTTTGTGCCTCTATGATCACAAATTATACACACTTAAGCAAATTATACAAAAAAAAAAAGGTTAAAAAAGCACACAGCACACGTCCTCCTAGCCACCTGACTACATTTTCCCATCATGCTCTTGTGGTTGTTTACAACGAGCCAGGCTGGATGGTAGGAGCACCACCCGCTGCCATGGCTTCCACACACACTTCCCCCAACTCCGCCTTCCGTGGCAGGTGTTCACGGACCAGGTATTTACAAGCGTGCTGAAGCTGAAAGAGGTTTTGATTTCAAGAAGATAATTTCTGTGAAGGTGCAAACAGTTTAACAATCGACCACGTTAAAGGTGTTAATGACAAGAAAAACTTATAAGATCAAGATGCGACTGAATGCATGATTTTGTTCAATGTGGTTGAACAGTCTGTGATTGTGGCTAAAGAGACCGGGGCAAATTGGCAAAAGCATTCCGAGTGTCGACAAACTACACGGAACTTGCCATAAATATTCTGTGTATTACACGTGGACTGGGTGCTGCACAGCCGTTAAATCGGCAGGATTGATAAGCGTATGTTCACCTAGATGCAGATTTTTCCCCCTGGAGAGTCCCTTGTTAAGGTGTTAGCCAGACACCACCTATTCTGCAGGAAAGATGAAATTCAATAGGTAGCTTTTTCAGAAAGCCATAATGGAACCAAGTTTGTCTCTTTGTGAACATAATCTGTTAAAATTAGTGTGGAAGCATGCTGGTACCAGTTTAGCTTCACCATTTTGAAAAGAGTTTTATTTCCAATTTTAATCAGAAACTCCTCTAGTTACAAAAAAGAGCTAGAATTTCAACCAAACAATACCATCAACACTTTTGTCCAGCCTAGAGGATGGTGGTTATGGCTTAGAGATTAGAAAGTGCTATTTATTTTAATGGTGACTTACAAAGCAATACGTTTGTTAAAAGAATTTATTTTATTGGAAAGGCAGACTTACAGAGAACAAAGCAATACTTTTAAAATCAAATTATTAGATGCAATCTGATTAGTATTTTCACCACTGAATTAACTGAAAATGAGTATACCATCTCCTTGCTTCACGAACAACCCTGCATGCTCAGAGTTTGTTCATTGTTTCACCTGTAGGGAGCCGAAAACTCAGCCCGTCAGGCCAGCTCAAAGAAATTAGCAGGTGACAGCACTGTTTTGTACCAGATATCACAGATTTCAGTGAAAACTCTGTCCCAACCCACATCAAATGATCTCTATGCCCAGTGTATTAAATAAGTTGTACTGGTCCCTGATGTCCTACTGTGTGAAGTTTTACGGACCCGTAAGATGCACAGTCACCCAAGCAAGCTTGACCTTGGTCTTAGCCCATCTCCAATTTAGCAAAAAATTCTCACAAATGGTTCCAGCTGTAGCAATGAAGACACCATGAGATCTAATCCAAGAACTCAAGAAAATTATTTCATTTTCGACGGTGATACTTGTTCAGTTCTTGAAATGTCAGCAAAAACAGTCGCGGTCGGAAGTGTGCGTGCGTGTGTGTGTGTGTGTGTGTGTGTGTGTGTGTGTGTGTGTGTAAGACCTGCCAAGATCGCCTGGGTCCATGAGATAACTGCCCCTTTCTGTTTCTATTCAAGGTGTCATAAAACTGAGTTCTGCAGTTGAAGGTACGTTTTGACCGCCACAGAGCCGGTTCTGTTTTGCTTGGAGGTTGCGCAGCGTGGCTTGTAGCTAGCGAGCTTCTTGTGGCGCTGGTGTCTGACGCCGTGTCCCACTCGCCCGCCCTGGCCTCTCCGTGTGTGTCGCTCCTCATTCTGGTCCCGTGAGGCCCTGTTGTCTCTCAGGCCCCTGACAAGGGGCATCCACCTGACCTGAGCGGCTGGCGCCGCTGCAGGAGCCAGTGTGTCTGGTTTCGTTTCTTCATGCCATCCCCTCGGAGTCCCCAGAGCCCCCCGGCTCTCGGGCAGCCCTGAGGGAGGCGCAGCTTGGAGCTTTGTCGGGAAGCTTTGCCTTGTTGTCGCTCGGCAGGGCCTGGTGCAGGACCTTGGTCCTTTATCCCCCACTCAGTAGATGTATCTGCTCAGGGAGTGAGGGGGAGCGTGGAGGGTCTCATGCTCCCTGGTAAGAAAACAGGTGGCTGAGGCACCTGCCAGCCGCGAGTTGAGTTCACACACCGCCCGTGGGATGCGCCGCCATGACGCGGCGTGAAGACGGGCTTGCCTCAGTGTCACCCTCCTCTGTGAGGGATGCTTCCTTTAGCTATGCGAGGAAGAAACTGAGGGGGGAAACAAAAGAGGAGGAATCTTCGGGAAGCTTGAAAAGAGGGCAGAGCAGCTGAAATGATTCATTGGCTACTGGTCATAAAAGGGAGCTGACCCTCGTAGCAGCTCTAACAGCCCCAAAGTAGAGAATGTCTAATGTTCTCTACCGTGTTTCTGTGTTTGTTTGGGTGCATGTGTGTGTGTGTTCTCGCTTACTGGGAGTTTGTCGGTCATGCTTCCGAGGCTTCTTCATCCTCGCTTAATCAGGGGAGGCTGCCTGGAAGAGGTTTTGGGCTCTAAGGTGAGTTTTCTGACCCACAGAGGGATATGGCTTGATGGATTGGGTGATGATGCATGGAGATGGGTGGAGAGAGGGCGAGGGAAACACAGGAAGGGTGGGACAAATAGAATGCTGACGTCCTGGGTCTGACTCAGGCAAAGGGATTCAGTGGGCTGGGGTTCAAAATGTGGGAAATGAGAAAAAAAAAGCTCAGAAATGTACCCATAGGACAGACATTCGGAGTTCTGGGACTTGACCAGGCCCGGAGAGGGGAGAGGAGGTGGGTCCTTGTCTCCTTGTGCACTTGAACCCATCACATTTTACAGAACCGAGTTGAAAAGGTGGTGTTCCTGGCAGGCAAGCAAAAGGTGCAGCTGGGGTATTACAGAGAAGACAGAGGCTGAGGCTGTGTGTCCCAGCCCTCTGCCAGGTCCTTCCTCCCATCCAAACAGGCTCTTAAGGAGCATTGCTCGCCTAGCAAAATAAAACCACACATGACACCAAGCGGGACCATGGGGAGGACATTGCCTGCAGAAACTCCCAATGGCAGCTTGAGCCCGCTGTCCAGTTCATTATCTGTAGAACTACAGATAACACTTGGTCCACCTTGGGCTGTTTTGATGTATTATCAAGGAATGGTTTTGAAGTCCTAGCTTTAGGCTGACTGCTTGGCTTCAGCGTAGGATTCTGTGTGCCACAAGAGAGGATGGAGAGACAACATGAAAATTGCATTAGAAGCCGAAAAGTCAAGAGAAAGATCATTTTTAAAAGATTGTCCCACCAGATTGCTACCGGGTGGCGTGACCCGAACAGGGCAGTGTATTCTGGAGACAGAGTCATGTTTGAGAGGAAAGTGACTCCCTGTCACTTGTTCAGTAGCTTCTCACCCCGCAAGCTTCTGGAATAGCAGAGGTCAAAACCAACTCCAACTGCCGTGTGAGTGTCTTCTGGGCAGCTTAAGGGCTGTAGAGCTGGAAGGCAACAGGAGCATGTTGTGTTGCAACCGTGGTAGACTCCGTGTGTGTGCAGGGGTGCTGTGGGAGAGGTGCTGGGCGCGAGGTATTGGATGGGCGGACCCACGCGACCCTCCGCAGCATGCTCAGTAGAATGTGTGCTAAACACCGTCTCTTGATGAGAAATCCGACCTCTGACGGTGATCTTGATACCGGAAGTGTTGCTTTCCATCTGGGAGATGAATTCAAGGCAGTTTCCATACAGCTATCGTGTTGATGGATACAGAGAGCTGCGGAGGGGATCAGCTGCTACAGATAAGACATCTTTTCATTTTCTTAACAATGACTGTTCGGGGTTAATCTAGAACTCTGAAAATAAGGTTTATTCTCTGGGTAGGTTCTTCTTTTCTTTCAAACCGTCAAAGTTGTGAGAGCAAAGAAGTACCAAATGTTTTTGCCCTCGTTATGTAGCTGCTGCTTTTCTGGAGCACAGAACTCCCCTTCAGCGTTTTGCCACATCATGCCAGCTTTTAAACTCACCAGAAGGAATTTTACATCACAGTTACAGTGAGTAAAAAGCGAACTTTTCCTTGCAAGACAAATTTATACTTCAAGGGAACCACAATGACTTCATTATCTCGCCAGAAACAAAAATATTTGAACAGGAAAAAAAAAAGTTAAGTAAAAGAATCACATAGTTTTGTTAAAAACACCAGAGATTTTTACCGCTAAATTGTTTTGTATTATTTTTGTTTATTTATTTGGAAAGTTGTGTCAGAGAGAGGACTGCGGAGGAGAGAGAGAGACAGACAGACAGACAGAGTGTCCCATATACTCAGTCACTCCTCAAATAGCAGCAGTAGCTGGGGCTGAGCCAGACTGGAGCTAGCAGCCAGGAACTCCAGGTGGGTCTCCTATGTTACCGCAAGAGCCCCAACTGTGTGAGCAATATTCTGCTGCTTCCCCAGGCATATTCGCAGGACACTGGGTTAGAAACGGAGCATCCAGGACTCCGATTGGTGCTCGGATGTGGAATGCTGGGCTCCCAAGCCTCAGCTCAACAGGCTGCCCTGGAACACCAGCCCAGCAGCTCTAATTGTAGATGGATCATTTCCAACTGAAGAAATCAGGGTGAAACAGGTGCATCCAGACATTAGCCGGTGAAAAATCATCCATGGGAATTATTCTAGAATAGAACCTCTTACACTTTCCTTTTTTTAATTTTTGAAATTTATCATACAATTCTGTATAGTCTGGGATTCCCGTCCCACCATTTCCCACCTCCCCCGATTGATTTTTCCCATAATGTCACAGCTCTTCATAAGGATTTACAACTCCATCAGTCTGCTATTTGAGTGAAGGAGACTTTCTTGGAGTTGGAGTCTAGAGAATACGGAGACAGGTGACACATACTTTCACAAAGAAGACTAAAGAAACAGCCCTGTGAAGGAGAAATGGGGGGAAGGAAGCACCGCTGTGGCACAGTGGGTTAGGACACTGGCTGCGACATCGGCTTCCCACCTAAGTCCCAGCTGCTTCACCTCTGCTCCCTTCTAATATACCTGGGAGAGGAGCAGAAGATGGCCCGTGCCCTCGGGTGCCTTCACCATGTGAGAGACCTGGAAGGAGTTTCCCTCTCTCTCTCCCTGTCTTTCCCTCTTTTCTCTGTAATTCCACCTTTCAAGTAAATTTTTTAAATAAAGTTTTAAAAAATGGAAGAGAGATCATCACTGTGGCAGATCAAGTTAAGCCTCCGTTTATGGTGCCCTCATCCCATATGGATTCAAGTCCCAGTGCTCCACTTCTGACCTAAGTCTTTGCCAACGTGCTGGGAAAGCAGTGGGAGTTAATTCAAGGCCCTGGACTGCTGTACCCACGTGGGAGACCTAGAAGAAGCTTTTGGATCCTGGCTTCCAACTCGCCCAGCTACAGCCTTTTTTGGCCTTGGAGACTGAACCAGCAGGTGGAAGATCTTTCTTTCTGTAACTCTGCCTTTCGTATAAAGATAAATAAATATTTTTTAAAACTAAAACAAATTAGACTTAGGTCATATACCAGAGTACTTTCAAAAGTTCAAGGAAAATGGAAGTAAAAGACCAGCTTATCTGGGGATACAAAGCAATGAAATCCATTTATACCAGTGATCTTCAATAAGTTCATGGAAAATGAGGACTACCGAAAAATTACTACATGGATATTTTTTAATGGATTAAAGTAGACATCTTCATATTTTGTTTTTCCATCAGTTTCCACAAGTAGCGTCAGAGGCTTGTCAAGGAAAATTGAGGACACCACAAGTGCCAAGTCACAGCTGAGTCAGCACTGCTCTGAATCTCTGTGGCCAACTCTTTCTCTTGAGAGAGGGAGGACCAAGCCCCTGCCAGACAGGCTTTGTCCATTAGAGGTGGCACAGGCGGCCCCATGGGCACGTGGTACCAACCCCGGCAGTGAAAGGCCGACAAGGCCTTTGCTGGTGGTACCCAGGATGGATTCTGGCATAAACTATGCCTCCGAGGCAATCTGTTACTATCCTTTAGATGGACATCCCAAGCCCCAATGTGACTCAACACACTTGTGAAAAGTCCTGTGGGGAAAGGAAGTTTGACTTCTTGGGACAGCCAGCCTCCCTGAAGACATCAACTAGACAAGATGGGTATCAGAGCTCTCTCTGCTTCTGATGACCCCTGGCCCGGGTTGCTGGACCCTCTCTGTTTTGCAATCCAAGAGAAGCCTGCTGGAGTTAATGGTTCAACTTCGTGCATCTCCATGAACAGACAGTCTGGGTGTTGTAGCCAAAACTCCCTTAAGCACGTGGATTTCCTTCTTTTTTTCCCTTCATTTCACTACATGATATCCAAGTTTTAACGAATGAATTGTTTTCATTTGAAAGGTGGAGAGATGGGGGTGGGGAAGCAAGAGAGAGAGAGAGAGAGAGAGGAAAAAAAACCTCTATCCACTACCCAAATGACTGCATAGCTAACGCTGGGCCCGGCCAAAGCCAAGAGCCAGGAGCTCAATCCAGAACTCCCACAGTGTGGATGCAGCCCAAGTATCTGTACCCACCTGCCGCCTCCCAGGGTGCAGGAAGGAAGCTGCATTTCAGAGCAGAACTGCATTGGAAGCTCAGACACTCTGATGGGAGTGTGAATACCTCAAGCAATGTCTTCACTGGGTCAAACACGCACCCCAGATATGTTTAATGAATGCTTTGTTGTGCAGTAATGTTCCTGGCCCATAGTGCTTATCAGGGCAGGAGACTGTGGCCTATTGTCTTATCCAAGGTGGTGCTTCGTGTGGCACTTGAGCCTTGGGCCTAGCAAATGCCAACACTTCTCCATCTCAGAAAAAAAATACAGTCATACAAAGCTAAGCTTTTGCTCCCATATTCAAAATTCTCCACACCAGGAGCATTCTGTTTATTTTAAATCTGTAAGAGAAAGTTTTGCTTCTCTGTTGCAGATTTGAACTGGTTTTATTTAAGAAATTCTATTTTTCACAATGTGCCCAATGCAATGTAACCAGATGGATCTAATGTCTTTAAAATACTCCCAAGTGTGATGATATCATTCCTTCTGTAGATGAATTTGGTTCTTGCCATTATGTCTTTCTAGGTGCTTGGTTTTGTTTTAAGCAAAGCCATCTGCTCAGTGTGTCAGTGTGGACTACATTACACGCGTGAACAGATCAGTTGGTGACAGGCCGCCTTCCAGTGGCTAGTTGAGAATGAAGTTTCAGTATTTCCACTACTGAAAATCAAAGCCTTCAGGCCCAGAGGCTGACAGGGGTCAGGGAGAGCTGCCCCCCAGGAAGGAATTCCTGCTTTTCCACCCCACTGTGAAAGGCAGCAGTGTGTCTACCCACAAGACCCAAGAAATGTATTTGTGCCAAGAAACCCAGGCCTGTTGCTCACAAGGGAACCTGGACGCTGGATCCACTGCTGCACAAATAAATGTGCCTGTCTGAAATGGATTTTGCAGAAAATCTCATGACACTTTGGGTAAGATTTTTCTATTAAATAGTAATATGCCTGAAAGCGTTCAATTGAGGATTTACCAAACACAGTCGCTCCTTAGTGTCTGTGAAAGACTGGTTCCAGGACCTCCCACAGTTACTGAAACCCAGGAATGCTCAAGTCAGATGGTATAGTGCCTGCATAGAACTAACACACATCCTCCTGTATACTTCAATCATGTCTGCAGCCAATATTGTGACCCAGCTGGTTAAGCCACCAATTGTGATGCCTGCAGTCCATGTCAGAGCACTGGTTCGAGTCCTTGCTGTTCTGGTTTCTAATCCAGCTAATGTGCCTGGGGAGGCAGGGGAAGATGGGCCAGGGACTTGAGCCCTGCTACTTTTGAGAGACAAGGATAAAATTTCTGACTGCTGGCTTTAGCCTGGCACATCCCTGGCTCTGGAAGCCATTTGAGGAGTGACCTAGCAGATGGAAGACCTTCTTTCTCTCTCTCTCTCTCTACATTTCAAATAAATAAATAAATATTTTTAAATAATCCCTAGATTTCTTGTTACAGTCAATGTGATGTCAATGTAAATAGTTATCATACTGTATTGTTTAGTGAATGGTGACCTGAGCCTATACATGTTCAATACAGATCTAGGGCTGTTTTTTCAAATATTTTTAAATGGAATTTTAGATTCACTTATTTATTTGAAAGAGTTATGAAAAGAAGGGAAAAGATAAAGAAAGAGAATGATCTTCCACTGGTTCACTCCCCAATTGCTCATAAGGCCAGGAAGTAAGTAAACCAGGAGTCTGGAACCCCATTTGGTTCTCCCATGTGGATTTCAGGCCCCAAACCCTTGAGCCATCTTGCATGCTTTCCAGGCACATTACCCAGAAACTGAATCAGAATCAAGTACCTGGAATGCAAATCAACACTACAGATGAGATGTCAGCGTCACAGGCAGTGACTTAATCCACTGCAATACAATACCAACCATTTTAGGCATTTTTAATCTGTGGTTGGTTGAATCCTTGGACACAGAAACTACAGATACGGAAGGCTGATGTTAAATTCTTACCACAAGAACCCTCCTCAAAGGCAAAGATGGAGCCATGTGACCCAGCACCCAAGGAACAATTTCAAAGGTCACCTACTCAGAGCCTGGGGGTTGTCTTCAGCTCTGATGTGATTGACCTTGGGTGGCCACTGGTGGCATTTCAGAGCTCTTTTCGTTTCCCCATCATCCTTCCATCTCCATGCACTTCTCCATTTCTGCACCTCAGTAAAAGGCAGTGGAAAGCCAACCTCCCACTGGAGGGGTGTGTGAGTGACCACTGTTTGTGCGAGTGTCCTACCCACCAAGTGGACACCTCCATTTCTCAGAGAGGCTGTTCAAACCGAATAGGATGATTTCTATGACTACTTAACACCGAGTATGGAGTATAGTACATGTCCAGTAGGTTCCTAAAATGGAATTATGACAGCTTATGCCAAGGGGAGCCCTCAAGATCAATAACATTCTTATTTTTTATTATTATTATTATTATTGTTTTCCATCATACAGTTTTGTAGATCTAGGGACTCCCCCTCCCACTTCCCTCCTCGCCTCCTTCTCTTTCCTCTCCCCTCAGCATTTTCTCCTATATTATTATAATAGTGTAGTCCTTCAGCAACAGTCACAAGCCCAATACTCTTCTGTTTAAATATATAATGACATTATATATATAAGCACTTATAGAAAATCTAGTATCCCATTGTCAAGGTATATTTATCAGTTTCGTTGGGAGTCCCGCTTTTATTTAGGAGTAGAGATGCCTACTCCAATGTATCTTCATTTCCCAAAATGCTAATCTCCATTTTACAGTCCATCTATGAAAAGATGTATATATACATGTTTACCTATATATCTATTTTGTATTTTGCATGAAGATTGCCTTGTATCAGAGAGAACATATGATATGTGTCCTTTTGAGATTAGCTTACGTCGCTGAGTGAAATGGTCTCTGGTTGGGCCTATTTTGAATAACATTTTATGATAAAGAAGTTCAAATCTTAAATGTTCCTGAGCTTGTTGTTGTCGCCAGGCACCTGGGATATAAAACACCAAGAGCTCCTGATTCGATGCCCACAGTGTGCTGTGGGCACCCAGTATGCTTTCCTAGGAGACAGCAGCCCTAGCCACTGGTAACAATATAGCCTGTAATTGGTGATGGGTAAGTGAATGTCTGTCTCAGAATCAACAAACCATCATGAGAGTGTTTGAATAAAGGGACCTGAAATGAATAGGTCCAGAAATCTACCTTTCATAAATCCCTGAACTCCCACTGCCAAAAATCTGTACTAAATAAGCAGGCTTGAGCACCTGGCAACAGAAGGGCATAGACCTGAAGATGGTTGGCAACCAAAGCACCATAACCACACCTTCCCGCTCCTTCCTGGGCCTAGAAATTTGTAAGTCAAAGACAAGTTGTAAACACACTTTTGCAATCTTTAGTCTCTGATTTATTTTCTCTCTTTTCTTCATTGCATTTTTTAAAATAATTTGTTTATTTGAAAGGTAGAGTTACAGAGCGAACAAGGGAAAGACACAGAGAGGAAGGTCTTCCACCTGCTGGTTCATGCCCCAAATGACTTCCACAGCCAGGAAAGTGGAGCAGTTGGGACTTGAACCAGCACCTGTTTAGGATACTGACATCACAGACAGCAACATCTTTGTTTTGTGTTTTGTTTTTATATGAAAAAAAAGGCAGAAAGATGCTGTTTCACTCCCCAAATGCCCACAACAGCCAGGACTGGGTCAAGCTAAAGATAGGAGCCTGGGACTCAAACCAGATTTCCCACGTGGGTAACAGGAACTCAAGGACTTGATTCAGCACCTGTTGCCTTCCACATTAGGAAGCTACTGGAATCAGAATCAGAGCTGGGATCCAAACACAGGCCTTCCATGTGGGACACAGCCATCCTAAGTGGGTCTTACTCCCTGAATCAAAGGTCCACCCTGTGTGTATGTGTTTTAGCAGTCTGTTGGGCGTTCAGTATAAACTCTGTAAGAACAAGTAATCCTGTGAAGTCACCTGGAAGTCTATTTTAAGAAAAGTAGCCTAATAAACAGTCTTTTAAGACCAATTCAGCAAAAGCATCAAACTTGCTTCTAGTATTTCAGTCCCAAATTTAGAAGACAGCCTTTACATTTTCCATCTTAAATTATGGTCAGACCCTCCTGTTAACTTTGGAATACGCAAGGATTTAGAGAACTGCTGAAATCGTTTACCACTGTGGTTTGGAGTATGACCCTGGAAATCACACCCTCTTCAACTCAGCATCACACCGATTCAAATGAACTGTAAGATCTGATTTGTATTGATTTTTGTGTGCGTTTGGTATTCGGCAAAGATGCTTGCATGTCTAAATATTGCCACAGCTGGACATGCAGCAGTTCTGTAAGAGCTCTTGATGCTAACAGCTGAAAAAGCATGATATGAGTATTGTTTGCTAAAAGCCAAAACATTGTTACAGCAATGTGTCAATGCAGTGGAAAATCAGATGTCAAAAGCTTTGTGAAAGTGAAGTGTTTGGGGCTAAGGATTTTCAGGGATTTCCTAGTTTTTACCAATATGTGTGCTTAGGTGAAGACAGAAAGAACCAGTACATCAGGAAGAGAGAGTGGTTCTTTGAACCTCTTGAGAAGTACAGAAGCAAACCAACTTCCTTCCTCAGCCTTCTGTGTCAAACTGTGCATGTTATAGTTGGCCTCCTCCTGCTGCTGCTTGGAACCTGCTAGATTGGAATAAAGTCTAAAACTATAGAAAGGACATGCCTTGGCTCAACCTCATAGCCAGCACATCCTGGCTGTGTTGTAACCCAAAGCAACATTCTTGCTGTGGGCATTTAACGTAATGGTTGATGCTCCAATTGAGAGGCCTGACTGTCATATCCGAGTGCCTGGGTTTGAGTCCAGACTATAAATCTAACTCCAGCGTCCTGCTAATGCGCACCAGGGAAGTAGCAGGTGACGGCTTGAAGAATTCCCTCTGCTCACGCGGGAGGCACACACTGAGCCCCAGGCTCCCAGCTGGCCTCGCTGTGGGCATCAGGGGAGGAGATCAGCAAGAAGCAGAAGGTATCTCTCTCTTCCAAATAAATAAAATGTTTAAAAAGAAAGGGACTTTCCCTTCCTGAACCACAATTTTCTCATCTAAAAGTGGTGCTAAAGCTACTGGGAACTCTGATGGTGAAAAGATCAAATAAAATGAGAACACTAAAGACCCTAGTAGTCTACTTAGCATATAGGCTAAACTTATGCGTTTATTTGTGTCATGTTCTATTGTTTTTATTTATATTACCTTGTTCCCAAACATGAGTTATTCAAAAATGCATATGTCGTTACTTTTTTAAACGTGGAAGAGCTCCACAGAGACAGGCAGACACTGAGAGCTCCCGTTGCCTGCTTCACTTCCCACGTGCGTGCTGGGGCCAGGACTAGAGCTGGCAGCCAGGAATTCAAGTTGTTTTCCATATGGTGGCTGCTACCTGAGCCACCACCTGCTGCCCCCCTGCAGGGTGTACACTGGATGGAAGCTGGATCCAGGCCCAGAACCCGGGATCGAGTTCAGGCACTGCTGCAGGCACTGTCTTAACCACCAGGGCAGGCCCTCTGTTCCGCAGCTCTCCCTTCACGCTGCTTGTTACAGTGACCATGTCTCTGAGTAATTATGAATTCATACCTTAATCTAAATATAATTTTATGACATGTAACATAATGGAAAGCTACAAGAGTGATACAATCAAAGTCACTTCAGTAAAATGACCACCATGTATCTATCCTGGTTATTGTCTTGCATTTGTTTTATTTCCTTTTTAAAAGAAAATGCTGCTTTAGAGCAGAATTATTCTAGTAAATGTTTATCAAATTAAAATTATAACATTGGTACGTTACTACTCTGGAATAATTCAAACTATATCAACTCGAACCTTTTTTTTTAAAGGTTTATGTATTTTTATTGCAAAGGCAGATATACAGAGAGGAGGAGAGACAGAGAGAAAGATCTTCTGTCCGATGATTCACTCCCCAAGTGAGCGCAACGATTGGAGCTGAGCCAATCCGAAGCCAGGAGCCTCTTCCAGGTCTCCCATGTGGGTGCAGGGTCCCAAAGCTTTGGGCCGTCCTCGACTGCTTTCCCAGGGCACAAGCAGGGAGCTGGATGGGAAGCAGGGCAGCCAGGATTAGAACTGGCGCCCATATGGGATCCTGGCATGTTCAAGGCAAGGATTTTAGCCACTAGGCCACCTCGCCAGGCCCCATATCAGCCTTTTTCAATATTAAGGTACAGATAAATTGTATTTGTAAGGCCTGTGAGGTAGTGCAATCAGGTCACTCAAGGCCTGTGACAAGATGTACAGAGACTGTGCAAACATGATGCACTTTTTTTAAAAAAAAAAGGGGGGGGAGGGAGATTTTGTTTTGTTTTGTTTGAAAGACAGATTAGCAGAGAGAATAAGACACAGAGAGAAAAATCTTCCATCTGCTGATTTGCTCCCCAAGTGGCCACAGTGACTGAAGCTGAGATGATCCCGAGTCAGGAGCCAGGAGCCTCTTCTGGGTCTCCCACACAGGTGCAGGATCCCAGGGTTTTGGGACATCCTCTGCTGCTTTTCCAGGCCACAAGCAGGGAGCTGGACGGGAAGTGGAACAGGCAGGACATGAACCGGCACCCATATGGGATCCTGGCGGCATGTACAAGGTGAAGATTTAGCCACTAGGCAATCGCACCGGGCCCAGTCATGATGTATTCTATGTTTCATTTTTATTCCTGTATTTGCTTATGAACACTTTAATGGATTAAGTTAGTAAGTGTCAGTACTTGCTCATGCCCCATATTAGACCACGGGAATGGAAAGACAGACATAATTCTGATGTCTAGAGGAGGGAGCCTATGTGTAAACAGATCACTCGAACATGATACATGTAGCAGTGGACGTATATAGAAAGAATCAGGTGGATGCAGGTATCCGCCTAACGCGACTGCTTGGGAGGAGCGGAAGTGATTCTGTCAAAGTCATGAAGGCAGACAGAAGGTGGCAGGGGATGGAGTTATGTGGCTCCTGAGGTGAGGGAGAGACAGCGGCATGCCCCGCGCATGTGTGCGATGTGGCTGAGGCTGCCTGCCTTCGAGGAGTAACCAAGCCCAGAACAGGCATGCAGGCAAGACACACGTTTGTAAGGTTCCTTTAGGCAATCAACTGCCAGCAAAGCTCTTCACTTCACAGTCACTTTAAAAAGTTCACAGAAAATCAAGCAAGAAGAACTTTCTTTTGGTGCTTAAAAAAAAATCCTGAAAGCCATACATAGAGAGTCTTCCAAAAGTTAATGGAAAATATGAACGTTTTAGAAGATGTATTTATTTATTTCAAAGCCAGAGTTTCAGAGAAAAAGGAAGAGGCAGAGAGAGCTTCCATCTGCCAGATCACCTCCCGGAGGGTCACCAGCTGGCGTTGGTCCGACCCAGAGCTGAGAGCCCTGAGCTCCAGCCAGTTCTCCTTCAGTGACCCCATCTTCACTGCCTTCACAGGCACCTGAGGGAACAGGTGCAGGTGCAGCAGCCGAGACAAACCAGAGCCCATATGGGATGTTGGCACGAGTGGCAGCCTTACCCACAGCAACTCAACATCAGTCCTGGAAAATGTGTTTTAAGAAAAACTGCATATACAAATTTTTGGTACCAAAATAAACTTAGGTTTAAATTCCACTGCTCTACAAACTTTTAAAAGTATCCTCAGGCCCGGCGTGGTAGACTAACGACTCAAGTCCTTGCTTTGCATGCACCAGGATCCCACGAGGGTGCCAGCTCTAATCCAAGCAGTCCCGCTTCCCATCCAGCTCCCTGCTTGTGGCCTTGGAAAGCAGTAGAGGATGGCCAAAGCCTTGGGACCCTGCACCTGTGTGGGAGACCCAGAAGAAGCTCCCGGCTCCCTTGGGGAGCAAGCCAGTTGATGGAAGATCTTTCTCTGGGTCTCTCCTCTCTGTAAGTCTCATCTGCCTTTCCAATACTAATAAATAAATCTTTAAAAATTATTTTCATTGTATTTGAATCACAGAGAGACAGAGACAGACAAAGATATCTTCACCCATTGGTTCACTTCCTAAATGCTTACGACGCTCAGGGCTGGGCCAGGCTTAGATCCATCCAGCTCCCCACCCGGGTGGCAGGACCCACGGAACTTGAGACATCGGCTGCATTCTAGACCCGCATTGGCAGGCAGCTGTAGTCAGTAGCAGGAACGAGGAACCTAACACAGAAACTGGTGTGAGAGTTAGGCCTCCTAATCAACAGCCTATCCACTGCGCTATCATCTGCTCCTCGGTGAGCCTTTTGAAGTTCCCCGTGTATAGTATTGCACTGTTTGGGTTTATCATCATTTACACAGTTTCTGCTTTGCACACCATGAAATTTCTGACAGCAGTTTCATAAATAATATTTTAGACAAAATTTTGTCCTACTTTCTTCAGGCTAAATCCCTAAAGCAAGACTGCTGATTCTATCATGCAGGTTAGCTTTTGCTAAATAACAAACCTTCACATTCCAGTGGCTTAGCGTAATTAAAATCTTCCAGTCCCTTCTACACGTTCCAAATTGGCAGAAAGTTCGCACTCCACAAAGTCTGCCAGAGACCCAGGCTGCCACAGGCTGCACCCCCTTGTGCCAGCACCATGAAGCCCTTCCATCCTCCACTCTCATGGCATGAGGGAGCAGCTTCATCCTAGAAGTGACCAACAGTATTTCTAGTCCTGTTGGCTCTTCCAACACTTAGTGGAAACACAGGTTTGGGAAGCACGAATTCCATACATGTCACAAAAGATGCATGCTCTTTGATCTCATAAATTGCTGCCAAGTTCCCTTCCACGGGTTTTGCGACAGGCACCACTGGCACCACTCGCTGCCACCCCTCTCTCCACAGTTTCTGCAGCAAACTCTGGCTGAACTTTTGGGGTTTCAGTCTGCAATTCTCTTACGATGTTGGACATATGCAGAAGGGTTAGTTATAATTCCGTTTTCAGTGAACCATGAGTTTGTAGTCTTTTCCAAGCTTGCTAGTCCTTTTCTTGCTGATTTACTGAGGTTCTTCCTAAACATTAGGAAGAAAACCTATTTGAGATTATCTTCCCAAGTTCCTGTTCTCTCTATTGCCACTTGCTTTTTTAAATTTCATAATATATCCTCATTTTTTTGTTAAGGCTGTACTCCGTTAGGTAAGTAGTACATAATTTATTCAACTAATATAGGAGATAATTTTAGAATATTTTAATTTTTTTTATTACAAATGATGACACAGGGAATAACCTTGAGTCAGTGTTGCTTCGCATTTGGCAAGCTTTGTCTTCAAGCGGACTCCTTGGAGTTGAACCTGGAGTTTCGGAATCAACGCAAGTGTAATTTTATTAGACATTACCATATATGCACAGGTAGTACCTTTTGCCGTCCCACCAGCAGCACAGTAACAGACCTGTCTCTTAGGTGCACTTTTTTTATTATTATTATTGGAAAGGCGGATATACAGAGAGGAGGAGAGACAGAGAGGAAGATCTTCCGTCCGATGATTCACTCCCCAAGTGAGCACAACGGCCAATGCTATGCCGATCCGAAGCCAGGAGCCTCTTCCGGGTCTCCCACGCGGGTGCAGAGTCCCAAAGCTTTGGGCTGTCCTCGACTGCTTTCCCAGGGCACAAGCAGGGAGCTGGATTGGAAGCGGAGCTGTCGGGATTAGAACGAGTGCCCATATGGGATCCCAGGCGTGCAAGGCGAGGACCTTAACCACTGGGCCACTGCGCCACCGCGCTGGGCCCTCTTAGGTGCACTTTTAAAATCCTGGACCGAGGAATGTGTTGTCATACAGAAAGCTAAACCACCATCTGAGATGCCTATATCTTGTTTTCAAGTGCCAGTTCAACTCCCACTACTCTGCTTCTGATCCAGTTCCTACTAAATACTTGGGCTCCTACCACCCACTTGCAAGACCAGAATAGATTCCAACTGACCCAGTCCTGGCTGTTGACTCAAATAAATAAATGAATAATTTTTAAAAAAAAAAGTTTAGTTGTAGAATCTGAATAGATATGAATTCTGGTTCTCCTACTAAGTGGTTGTGTCACTATGGGCAAACGAACTTCTCTGTGCCTTGGTTTCCCAGTTAATCTGAATTACAGGGGATGGCATTGTGGCATAGCATGTTGAACCACTGCCTGTCGTGCCAGCATCCCATGTGGTTGCCAGTCCATATTCTGGCTGCTCCTTTTGGAGTCTAGCTCCCTGATAATGTACCTGATAAAGAAGAGGAAAGGACCACTGCATCCACCAGGGAACCAGGAGGAGCTATTAGCTCTTAACTTCAGACTTCGACCTCACCCAGCTCTGGTTGCTTAGAAAAATAGTACAGATGGAAGGTCTCTCTTTCTCTCCCTGTATCTCCATGTCTTTTCATGTCTCTATCTCTGTCTCCCATGCTCCCTCCTTCCCTCTTCCTGTCCTTGTCTCTAATTCTGCCTTTCCAATAGATAAATGTTTGAAAAAGTGTGGTGCAACAAGTCAAGCCCTCATCAGCTTCAGCTCCACCAGCATTCCATATCCAAGTGCTGGATTCCAGCTCCCACTGCTGCTCCACCAGCTCTAGCTGGTAGGCCTGGAAAGTCAAGTGCTTGGGTCCATGCCACCCATGATGGACCGAGGATGGATGCAGTCCTAGGCTCCTGGTTTTGGCCTAGCCCAACCTTCGCTGTTGATTCGCTGTTGAGGCCATTTGGGAATAAGTCAGAAAATGTAAGATCTCTCTCTGTGTCCTCTTTTCTTTCTCTCTGACGTTCTGCCTTTCAAATAAACAAATCTAAAAACTAATTAGAATGACAGTAACAGTAACCCTTAAAGTGTTTAATACAAGGTAATGTCCTAAAATAGATGTCTGGCATGTTGTATTCGCTTCATTAATAATGAGAGTACTTGTAGTAGCAACAGCAAGCATATTTCTTAAAATCTGAAAATAATTCTGTGCATAAGGAGTCACTGAAGAGGTGGGCACTGTACTGTCGTGTTGCCACGTGGGACACCTACATCCTGTATCAGAGCTACTCTGTGCTTCCAATTCAATTGCTTGCTCATGTGCCTGGGAGGCAGCAGGTGTGGGCTGAAGTACTCAGGCACCTGCACTCCAGCTGGGAGACCGAAATGGAGCTCCTGGCTCCAGCCTATGCCAGATCTGTGTATTGAGGGAATCCGGATAGGGAACCAGCAGATGGAAGATTGATCTCTCTCTCTCTCCCATTCCCCTCCCTCTGTGTGTGTGTGTCCTCTACCCCTCTACTACTTTACCTTCATATAAATAATGATTAATCTTTTTGGAAAAGCTTAACTATAAAGCCAAGGTAGCTGTTGAGTTGCTCAGTTTTGAGCAGTATTTATGCATGTGGTCCTCAACTAGGAAAAGCTAGCAGCTTAGGTGATCCCTGGGCCCTCATACGAGGCTGGAAGTCCATGCCTAGGATTTGTCTAACCAACTTCCCTGTGTGCTGGGATTCCCCTTGGCTAGGGCTTGGTTGGTTTCCATCATTTGCTCAACAAAGAACCCATCTCACCATGAGTCAAAGGCAACCAACTCTGCTGTTTCTTGCCATAGCAGGCCCAGCTTTCCCAGCCACTTTGAAGAGCTTTGAAGATCATATCTACTGTTACATGTAAGAATTCTGTGTTTGATCCTGAGAGTGGACCAATCCATACTTCTTGGCCCAGAAACTCAGGATTGCAGCATGTGGTTTGAGGGCACAGCCCCTGGCTTGTGAGAACAGAACAACATGGTCTTGAGCCCAGAGCAGGCCTTCAATACAGTATGTATGCCATTATTCCCATTTCAGCCTGTGTGTGTATGTGTTTCTCATACATGTAGGGACCCACTTACGTCGAATGGTGCATTTTTTAAATTAATTTTTTTATTCAAAAGGCAGACTTATAGAGAGAAGGAGGGCTAGAGAAAAAGATCTTCCATCTGCTGGTTCACTCCCCAAGTGACCACAACAGCCAGAGCTGAGCAGATTCAAAGCTAGGAGCCAGAAGCTTCTTCCTGGTCTTCTATGTGGGTGCAGAGTCCCAAGGCTTTCACCCATCATCTACTGTTTTGTCGGGCGATGGGATGTTAGCTTTACAGGTGAAAGATTAGCCTATCGAGCCATGGTGCCGGCCCCACAAAGTATGTTTTGTTTATTTATTTATTTGCATCTGCTTGAATGATCAGCAGAGAGAAAGAGAGAGTAATGTTGACTTCTATCTGCTGGTCAACTTTGCAGATATTCAAAACAATCTAGCTTGGCCAGCCAAAACCAGAAGCCACAAATTCCATCTGGGTCTCTTCCATGGGTGGTGCTCTTGAACCAATGTCCACTGATTTCCCAGACACGTTAGCAGGAAACTGCATCAGAAGAAGAAAATTAAGGGGGCAAAGATTTAGTCCAATTATGCTGTTTAGGAAGTGGGTCTTGTGGGGGGGGTGCTTATGTTTTGGGGAGTATGTTCTTTAAAGATAATCTGTATAAAGAGGACTGGTTAGGAAATCTCTGTTGGGCTTGGCATCCTCTTTCTGTGACTCTTCCCCCCACACACACTCTGCCTTTCTCAATGTTTGTCCTCATCAGGTGTCAAGCCAACAGAGCAGCCCAGATTCAGAACTTAAACCTCCAAAGCTGTGAGTTAAATATACCTTTTTTACCTTAGGAAGATAATTGCCTCAGGCGTTTTGTTATAGTAATAACATGATTACTATGGGAGTAGTGCTTTTTAGAGGAAAGGAATGAGCCCATAAAACAGTTATCTGAGACAAGTTATTCAGATTCTCTAGAGGTGCTACGTGTTAAGCTTTCTCCTCCAGTATGGGAGTTTAACCTTCCTTAGTCAATAAAATCTCAGTGAGATCAAAAGCGATTGTTCCTCTAGGGCAAATCCACTCTTCAGCTAGATAAGGGAACTTCAAACAAAATGTTTCACTGGTTGATTGGTTGATTGGTTGATGAGATGGTGGGGACTGTGGGTGAGGTTTCCAATGCACCTGCCTTTATTTTGAAAGAACTTCCTTCCATCAGACAGGAAACCCTCTCAGTGCTTGGGAATGAAGAAAGAGGAAGACCCTGGCTATGAAGTAGCTTCTAAGGCCTTCCAGTGTCCTTTAATTCAGAATGTTCGTGAGGTCAAAGTGATGCTGTCACAGCCCTTTCCACCCATTTCTCCAGCAAAAGAACCAAATCCTTACTAGTTGTTATAGAAGAGATTTTTAGCCTTCTAGGAATTAAGGTTCCATTATCCTTTCCCAGCAGGAAGCAATTTCTGCAGACTAGACCTTTGGTCCACTGTTTTTCCAGATAAGGGAAATATACGGTGGGTGTTAAGGCACACCTGCTTGGGACACCTGCCTACCACGTGGGAGTACCTGCGATTAAGTCCAACCTCAGCCTCTGTGCCAGCTTCCAGCTAATGTACACAATAGAAAGTTGCTGCCACCCATCTGGGTTTCCCAGATGGAGTTCCAGGTCTCTGACTTCAGTCTGGCCCAGTCTGAGCTTTATGTGCATTTGGGAAGTGAACCAGCAAATGGAAGATACCTTTCTCACTATCTCTCCCTCTCTATATGCCAGTCTACCTTTCAAGTAATTAAATCCTTTGAAAGAAATGGGAGTTGTGGTGAATGAAGCCAAATTAAGTTACCACTTGGGATTCTGACATCTCACATTGAAGCACCAGTTCAAGTGTCAACACCTCACCTCCAATCCAGCTCCCTGCTAATGTGCCTGGAGACACAGTGTATTATGGCTGAGGTGCTGCTGTCCATGTGAGAGACTGAGGTGGAGTCCATAGCTCCTAGCTTTGGCCTGGCCCAGCCTAGCTGTTGCAGCCACTGGAGGTTGAACCGGTGGATGGGAAATAGCTCTCTTTAACTCTCTCCTTTTCAAAAAAATAAATAAATAAATTTTAAACAGCAATTTCAGGTTAGCACCAAAAGTTCTATGCTTCAGGTTCTTATTTTATAAACCCTGAAATTGATGAGTTTTGGAAATCCTCACATTTGGAACCAGTGGAACTACAGAGGGAACAATGTAGCATTAGTTTTTTGAGTTATTTTGAACTTATCACTGAACATGGCTAGAAAGGAAATAACTTTTACTCTCCAATCATTGCAACCTGTCTAATAACCACCTTGATACCAAAAATTCATGTGATTATTTTGGGATCTGGCTACATTTTAGGCTGTGATCACACTAATTTACAGCTGCTTTCCAGACAATATAGGACTCAAATATTAATGATGTATAGTATTGAATATTTTGCTGTTGTCAAAAGCAACAAAAATGTAAGGCTCTAAATATTTGACATTATTTTTTAAATTATTCTGCTTTTAGATAATATATATTCATAATAATAAAATAAGACTAAGGCCAGCATGGTAGCAGACCAGGGTAATCTTCAGCCTGCTGACCCTGCCATCCCATATGGGTGCCAGCTGGTGTCCCTGTTGCTTCACTTTTGATTCAGCAAGTGGCCGCAACAGCTGGAGTTGAGCTGACCTGAAGCCAGGAGTCCAGAGCTTCTTATGGTCTGGCAAAAGAGTGGAGGATGACCCAAGTCCTTGGGCATCTGTACTCAGGTGGGAAACTGGGAAGATGCTTCTGTCTTCCAGCTGCCATTGTGGCCATTTGGGGAGTGAACAAGTGAATGGAAGACCTCTCTCTGTGTCTCTCTTTCTCTCTCTAATATCTGCTTTTCAAATAACAACCGCTCTTCTAAAAATAAAAATTAAAAAAATCATAAGACTATCAGAATAGTCACTGTAATATTTACAAAATGTTAAATTGTTTCATTATGAAAACAATATTCAGAGTGATAAACACACATTAATGTGACTAAAGAAAGAAAAACATGTGATGAGGCCAGTGCTACGACATACCACATAAAGCTGCTATCTACAGTGTCACAGCCCATACAGCCGCCGGTTCCAGTCCTGGCTGTTCCATTTGTAATCCAATTTCCTTCTTATGAACCTGGAGGATGACACAATAATGCACAGTGGAGAATGACACGAATGCGTGGGTTCCTGTACTCACATGGGAGATCCAAAAGAAGCTCCTGCTTCTGGCTTCACATGAGCTCCAGCTCCAGCTTCACTTGTTGTAGCCATCTGGGGAGTAAATAACATCCTCCCTCTCTCCCTAACTCTTTCAAATAAACAAATCTTTTAAAACAAAGAACAAAGAAAAATGGATGGAGCCATGAGATGAAAGAAAAAAAAAAGGGGGGGAGGATCTGGCACCGTGGCTCAGTGACTTAATCCTTGCCTTGCACATGCCCATGTGGATGTGGGAGCCAGTTCATGTCCCAGCAGCCCCACTTCCCATCCAGCTCCCTGCTTGTGGCCTGGGAAAGCAGTCGAAGACGGCCCAGAGCCTCGAGACCCTGTACGTGTGTGGGAGACCAGAGGAAACTCCTAGCTCTTGGCTTTGGATCGGCTAAGCTCCGGCCATTGTGGACACTTGGGGAGTAAGTCAGTGGATAAAAATCTATCTCTCTGTATGTCCTTCTCTCTGCAAATCTGACTTTCCAATAAAAAATAAGCAAATCTAAAACAAAACAAAAAACTTCCCAACAGAAAAGCCAACACTAACCTACATTTGAAGGTGAGTATTGGTAGATTTAAGTGGGGAGAGCACAGCATTTAAAAACACTGCTTAGAATGCCCAGCTCCCCAACTTCCAAACCAGCTACTTCCTAACACACATCCTGAGGGACAGGCTCTGCTCGTGGATCCTGCTGGCTCTGGCAACCAGCTTTTCCTGAAGATTCTTGGGGAATGAACCAACAGGCAGAGGCACTCTGTCTCTCGTCTTTTCCTCTCCATCACTCTCTCTGCAAAATAAAATCATTTTTTAAATATTTGTATTTTTATTTTTGGAGGTGGAAAGACAGAGAGAGATGTCTCCCATCTGCTGGTTCACTCATCAGAACATGCGGCAGTCAGGGTTGGGCCAGGCCAAGTCCAGGGACCTGAAACTCAACCCCGGTCTCCTACAGGAGTGGCAGGGACCAGCTGCTTGACCCTTCCCCGGCTGCCTCCTGGGGTGTGTGTTAGCAGGAAGCTAGACTCAGAAGCAGAGCTGGGACTTGAACCAAGGCACTTGAGTAACTAGGAATCAAAGCCAGGCACCCCAATGTGGGATGCTTGTATCCCAAGCAACATCTCAACCAAGTAATCAAAAGCCCCTGCCTCACCCCTAATCAGTAGACTTTATTTATTTATTTATTTATTTATTTAAATGTATTTTTTAATTGGAAAGATAGATTTATAGAGAGAAGGAGAAAGAGAGAAAAATATTTTCCATCTCTGCTTCACTCCCCAAGTGGCCGCAATAGCCGGAGTTGAGCTGACCTGAAGCCAGGAGTCTAGAGCTTCTTCTGGGTCTCCCATGTGGGTGCAGGATCCCAAGGCTTTAGGCCATCCTCAACTGCTTTACCAGGCCACAAGCAGGGAGCTGGATGGGAAGTGAAGCAGCTGCTTATATGGGATGCCAGTACTTGATGGTGGAGGATAGGCCAGTTAAACCATTGTGCTGACCCCCACGAAACAGGTTTTAAATACACAGAGAAAAAAAGTTTTTAAATTTATCTTATTTCTTTGAAAGGCCCAATTACAGAGACAGCAACAGAGAGTCTTTCCATGTATGGGCTCTCTCCCCAAATGGCTATAACAGCCAGATTAGGACTGGCCAAACCCAGGAGCCAAAGCCTGCTCTGAGTCGCATGGGTGCAAGGGCCAAAGCACTGGAACCATGCTCTGTTGATTCCCCACATGCATTATCAGGGAGCTGAATCAGATGTGGAGCGTCTGGGTCTCAGAAGCCATATAGGTGCTGGTGCTGCAGATAGTGGCTGAACTCACTGCACTACAGTGCCTAAAGCAATAAGATACCCTCACTCAAATCTATTTTATAATGATCCAATTTTGGGTGGTGGTAGGAGGAATCAGTTAACTTAGAAAAATGTGAATTAATTTAAAATATATAAATGTATGATTGAAAAAAAAAATTGAATTGAACCAAGCCCTGTAAAATCTGGATTCCAAAATATTTTAGACTTCAGTTCTGACCCCTTGGATCAACAGAAGTGTGTAGTGAGAGGTGGGATAAAAGGTGTGAGAAGCCCCTGTGAAGAAACAGTAAGGGTGAACCAGAATTTTCCACCAGAATGGCAAGAGCAGCCCCGAAGGATGCTTAGGGGTCTGGCCAGGTACACAAGCCTGGAGGAGAGTCTAGGCGTAGGTCCAGTCAGTGGAGCAGGAAACACAGAAGTCCCGCTGTGCCTGCAACTTTGCTTTTAATTATTTCATTTACCTATAGGCAACCATGATTGGAAAATAGTAAATGGAAAACTGCAAAAGTGAGTAATTTGTAAGTTTTTAAAGATTTATTTATTCAAGTTTTGTTTGTTAAGTCAGAGAGAGACACAGAGACAGAGAAAGGAGGTCTTCCATGCTCTGGTTCACTCCCCAAATGGCCACAACAGCCAAAGCTGGGTCTTTTCTTCCATCTTCCATGTGGGTGCAGGGGCCCAAGGCTTCAGGCCATTCTTTGCTTCTTTCCCAGGCCACGAGCAGAGAGCTATATCAGCAGTGGAGCAGCCAAGACTCAAATCAACACCCATGTGGGATGATGACGCAATAGGCTGTGGATTACCTTACTATGCTGCTGTGCCTGCCCCAATCTATAAGTTCTAAGTTGCACACTCTTCTTTTAGTATTGTGTTGACATCTAGTGCAGATCTGCTTAGCCATGCCTGGGATGTGTGCTATCCCTTTGTCCAAGCATATTCTTCTTATATGTGCTCCCTGCCAGTTAGGCAGTTGGCAGCCCTTTGGGTTCTCAGATAAATTGTTGCAGTATCATTCCACTTGTGTTCAGGTAACTATTATTTTACTTTATACCAGCCACAAAATGCTAAAGTAGTGTTACAAGTGGACAGCACAGCAAAGAATATCAAAGGACATAGTAGTTAAGATGTCTGTGACCCATATCACGGTACCTGGGTTCAATACCCGCTTCCTCTCTTTGTTCCAGCTTTCTGCTAGTACAGACTCTGGGAGGCATCAGAAATGACTCAAATGATGGGATTCCTTCCACCATGTTAGAGACCTGGATTGAGTTCTTGTATCCCCGCTTCAACTTAGCTGAGCCAAACCATCACAGGCATGTAAGGAGGGATATGGGAGCTTTTTCTCTGTTTCTCCAAGATGAAAATATAGAGTAACTCTGGTACCACGTGGCAATGCTGCAATGCATGTAGGGAACAACATGGTACACGTAAGGGTTGGTACTATGTGCAGTTTCAGTCATCCTGTGGGGTCCTTGGAATACATCACCGATGGTTCATGGGGCAAGAGGCCTTTGAGACCAGGAAGAACTAGAAGATAAAGGGCTATGATGTGAAGATCCCAACAAGGAGTATAGAGTTCACTATTTGGGAGTTTAAAAGTTGCTGAACCCACAAATGGAACGATAATGTTTGTCTTTTCAAACTGTAGCCCAAAGAGCAGCACAATAAATGAATTTGGTAGTGTTCAGATTAGAGGTAGGAAAATTACAGTGATGTTTGATGTTAACCAAAACTAAGGCAATCCATGGGGGTAGAAGGTTGCAAGTTTAGAATCAATGTTTAAACTATTTTTTGAAGGTTTGTGTATTTATTTATTTGGAAGGCAGAATGACAGAGAGCGAAATAGTCCATCTGCTGTTTCACTCCCAAAAGACCAAAACATTCAGATCTGGCCCAGGCTGAGGCCAAGATACAGAAACTCCATCCTCATCTCCCAAATGGGTGTCAAGAACTCAAGGACTTGAGTCATCTTCTGTTCCTTTTTCTAGGCACATTAGCTGGAAACTAGATCTAAAACAGAGTGGCTGTGACTTGCACTGGCTGTCCTTGAAAGCACCTGCCTGACCCACTGGGCACAACACAGGCTCCCTGAAGACAATTTAAATGTAGATATGAAAGTGAGCCAGATGGGCTTACACAGTGAAGATTGTCTATTTCCTTATTTTTTAGCGGTTAGCACTCAGTAAAGAAGGTTCCAGGAAGCTAGGGAAGGTCGGGTTGTACCTAGAAGTTGTTGCCAAACAACTGATCCCAAGTTGCTAAGCGGCCAAGTGCTGGAGGGGCTCCCTGCTGGGATCCACCCCCCCCCTTCCCCATTAGCATCCTTGGTTCCCAGGAAGTGGTTCTTAGCCAGTCATCTGCCCTCTGCAGCACCACCACAGCACACCTCCAAACATGAATAAGTGAGTTGGCTGGCATTAGTGACAGTGGCATTGTTCAAAGGCCAAAAAGATGCATTTCCCATTCACTGATAAAATTGGGACAGATTCCTGAGCACTTGGCTTCTATGAAACTCTCTGTGGTCAGCAAGCTAGAATACTTGCACATCTCAATGTGATCCACACCTTCTGTGCTAGGGATCTCTGTGATGGTTGTACATACTTCCTTACTTCATTCCCAACCCTGCTATAATGAAAGTCACGAAAAAGATCTCTTTAATATTATACAATGTGCCTCATATCAGATAATACATTTTCAGAAAACTTGTTCTGTTTAAAAAAAATAGATTCTTGTTAAATTGAAATAACAGATGGGATGTTTAATATCTAACAAAGATGAGAATTATTTCGCCCACTCCTTCATAACTACATCGGTACGTGGGCCAGTGAGAACCCATCAATGTTCTGGAGCTAGGGACCATTGTGAAGGCAAGATATCTGATCCTTCGCTGCTTTAGGAGATGAGTGACCGGGTTTTCCACCACCGGCTGAGGGATGCCTCCCTCCACCTGGTGACGATGAGAACATCTGCTATTCTGCCATCTGATTTGAGTTAATCATTCACAAAATTGTATTAAAGTATTCACAGATGACTCTGGTAGAATGGAAAATAAAAGATTCATACAGAACTTCAGAAAATATTTTCAGTATAATCTACTGAAATGGATAACTTGAGGAAGAGAAGCAAAGCAATATGATCAGCCAATGACAAAGTCGAGATGAAAAGTCCAAAATTGACTTTTTACAGAAAGATTTATTTATTTTTATTGGAAAGTTAGATATACAGAGAGGAGGAGAGAGAGGAAGATCTTCCATTCACTGGTTCACTCCCCAAGCAGCCGCAACAGCCACAGCTGAGCTGATTCAAAGCCAGGAGCCTCTTCCAGGTCTCCCACGCGGGTATAGCATCCCAAGGCTTTGGGCCATCCTCTACTGCTATCAGGCCACAAGCAGGGAGCTGGCTGGGAAGCAAGGCTGCAGGGACACAAACCTGTGCCCATATGGGATCCTGGCGTGTGCAAGGTGAGGACTTCAGCTTTTAAACAAAAAGAGGTCAAAGTTTTCACCTGTGGGAAAGGAGCTCATTCACATAGCTAAGAGCACTTATAATCTGTTCTTTTTGTAGTATAGATTATTTTTTTAAGTAGAAAACCATTAAATAACTTGGTTTTATTCATACATGCAAAAAAATTCAAATTTACAATAGGTAAGATGTTCACATAGTTATTGATTTAAAATGTCTAGCCACATTTAGTACGTTTCTTGTGCAGGCATTTATGCGTATACCAAAAATAACATTATAATTTACATAATATAAAGGCAATAAAGTCATTCTAATAATTTTTATAAGTCACTCTCATGCTTTTTCTAAGATTTATTTATTTGTATTGCAAAGTCAGATATACAGAGAGAAAGAGAGACAGAGAGGAAGATCTTCCATCCATTGATTCACTTCCCAGGTGACTACAATGGCCGGAGCTGCACTAATCCGAAGCCAGGAGTCAGGAGCCTCCTCCAGGTACAGGGTCCCAAGGTTTTAGGCCGTCCTCAACTGCTTTCCCAGGGAACAGGCAGGGAGCTGGATGGGAAGTGGAGTAACCTGGACACGAACCAGCGCCCACGTGATATCCTGGCACATGCAATGCGAGGATTTAGCCACAGAGTCATAGTTCCTGGCCCATTCTCAATATTTTACAAGCTAAAATTCTTTCTTTGGATCCATGAGTAGGCTTAAGACGGTCCCTTCAACCACCTGAGGTGATAATCAGAAGTTGTGCTTGTACACACACTTATATCTGGAGAATATCTGTAGCTCCCAATAAACTCATCTAGGAAGTCAGAAACCCAAGGTATGGAAGAATTTTCTCTTACAGAATCTGTGAAACTTCAACTTCAATGAAGTTTTCAGAAACAGAATGGAATAGTGCTGCTCACGTTTTTAAAATTCCAAACTGTTTTTGATGTACTAGTGCTGTCTTGTGACATTAAAAACTCAGAACTCAAACACTTGTAATGCCAACAGCATAAATCAGAAGAAGGGTAAACTGGTCTATAGCTTTTTTCTTTAAGATTTATTTGTTTATATCGGAAAGTCATACTTACATGGAAGGAAAGACAGAGACAAAGATCCTCTGTCAACCAACCCACTCCCCAAGAGGCCACGATGGCTGGAGCTGCCCATTCCGAAGCCAGGAGCCAGGAGCCACCTCTGGGTCTCCCACGTGGGTGCAGGGTCCTAAGGCTTTCAGTGGTCCTCAACCACTTTCCCAGGCCGCAAGCAGGAAGCTGGACGGGAAGTGCGGCAGCTGGGACATGAACCAGCGCCCCCATGAGATTCCAGCAGAAGTAAGGCAAGGACTTCAGCTACTAGGCTACGACACTGGGCCCTGAGTTATAACATTTTAAGTATTTTGTGTTTTCTGTGAAGAAGTTAAGGGCATTGATTAACACTAGAAATTAATAATTGAGAGTTTTAATTTTTAGATTAGCCAATGAAATTAAAGGGGAAAAATGAGTCATTGCTATACTCCTAGAAGCATACTTAGACATAAGGGAAGTAGGAGGGCAGCATTGTTTTGTAACCACTTGCTCTCAAGTTAACTAATTCGATTCTTGAGAACAGTATGAATCGCTCTTTATAACCCGATCAGGCCTCCCACCTCCCAAGTGTTTGCTTTAATTGGTGGATGTGTTAAGTTGCTCAAAATCTGACCTTCTGGGAAATAACTGCCAAATTTAGCCTGCGAATTGTTTTTTTGTCTAAGATATTGTTTGGGTGGACAATGGAAACCTGGAGAACTTTACCAGTGTGTCGCAGTGTGCGTGTAGTGTGCGTCACCTGAAATGATGTCAGACACACCCTCTGCCAGAGTGCAAAAACAGAAAATGCCAACCCAGCTTCATGGAGGCTTATCGCCAAAGAAGCAAGTCGGATGCTCTAAGCCTTATACAATCATCTAAACAGTAGTACAATTTGGCAGTTATAAAAATCACTAGGGGGTGGAGTGGGCAGTTTGTCTAGCAAAGCTTTCAGCGGGGCTCTGAGACACTCCCCGCCCCCAAGGGCTGCAGGCTGCAGTTCCCCCTCAGGCACTGTGTGGGGAGCACCTGGGGGAGGCCTTTTGGTGGGGAGGTTAAGGCCCTGAGGGGGTTAGGCAGTGAAGTTCCTGGGCATGTCTCTGTGGTCTGTTTCTTGGAATTCAGAATATGGCCTATATCAAATGCATAATGACAATGCATCCTTAAACAAGAGATTAGATTTGAATAAAAAATGGGACCAGCTAACCTCTCATCTGTTAGTTCTCTGTGCTCCTCGTCAGGACTTTTCAGTACATTGACTTCAGACTCTTACAAAAATCAATCAATCCCTTGGGGCAGAGAGGGTAGAGTGGTGTGAATGGAAGTTAAACAGGCCTTTCTTTTTCCAAGGGGGTAAAGTTTTTAAGTTTGGGGACCTGGCAGATGGATTTGCTACAAATAAGTTCCCAGAAATCTAGGCTGGACTGTGGGCTTTGAAATTCCTCAAGTTGGCCCACTGTCCACTGATTGCTGGAATGCCCTATCAGGACAGCAGGAAAAACCTGCAGTAACAGCAGGGGAGTGGTGGTCATCCTTGCCTGCCCTGTCCTGGACATCGGGGATGTCCACACAGGCTCACCTTGCCGGCCCGGGGGCTCGCACTCTGGTTTACATGCTGGGCCCGCCATGCCCCAGCACCAACCCCACTAGCGGAGTCCACAGGCCTGCTCTGTGCATCATGAGAAAGGAGGAGCCAAGATGACGGGAAAAGCTGTTTTCTGAGGACGCTGGCCGCAAAGGCTGCCATTCGCACAGGCAGGTCCTCTGGGTGCCAGCCTGCCCCTGCAGGACATGGTATCATACCTTTCCAGATTAGTCGGGGACAGGTGTGTGGGCTCGGACAGCTGGCAAGGGACAGGGCAAGGCTTTCACTAGGATCATAGGCACGCGGGCACAAGCTGGGTGAAATTAGGTGACCCACTTGGCCTGTGAGCATCCTAAGCAGCAGGTTAAGTGACTGCCCCACAACACCTACCGTAGGTTTCCCTCTTCTTGACATACGAATGCAATTGGATTAGGGCCCACTCCCATGACCTAATCGTAATGTAATCACCTTTCAAAAGAGTCCCTGCCAATGCAGTCACCTTCGAAAGCACTAGGATGTAGGATTTTAACGTAGAAGTTTTTGGGGCACACAATTTCACCTACAACAGTGGGCTAGGATCTTGAGCTTTTAAAGGCACCTCCATTCATTCTTGGCATTACAAGTGGGCTGCTAATGGGGTAGGGAGAGTCGTTCAGCCCTAACAGCCTTGGGTAGGGACGGGAGGAAGACAGGGAAGGTGACAGAAGCCACCAAAGGTGGACCTGTGATCTGTGGGAGCAAACAGCATTTAGGATTCAGCCTCCCTGGGGCCAGACCCCAGCAGAGGGTGTGTTACCTGATGCCTCATTGCACAACTAGCTCTTCAGAAATTCTACCGAGTCAGTGCACACCTAGGTCTAGAGAGAGCAGACAGAGTGTCTTTGAAAGGCCGGCTGGATGGAGATGATTTCATGCTGCAGGCACGGCTCTGACGGGGAAGTCCAACAGGCCGCAGGTGGAAGCAAACCAAATAGCTTCTCTTCCTCCAGAGTCACAGGTTCCTCTCTGTCAGAGCGCTTTAGGGGCCGGGGACTGGAAACTGTCATTGCTAAGGTAATTGCTGTTGCCAAGGCCATCCTGGGACATGGGACAGCTTTGGCTTCTGAGACGAGTACTAAAGACAGATAGACAGATACCTATGATGTTTGTCACCTAATATGCTTATATGTCATATTTAAGAAGAGACCAAGATATATACATGAGTAGCTGGATTTCGAGTCAGGAACTGGAATGGCGGTTTCCAGGGGCTGGGGCTGGGAGGCTTGTGGAGTTGCTGTTCATGAAGCCAGGGTTTTGGTTTTCAGACAAGCAGGGTTCTGGAGATGGATGGTGGGGATGGTTGCATAGCAGTGTGGTCATACTTCACAGCGCCGAACTGGGCGCTGACAACGTCATAATTCAACCAACTTCGTGTTATGTACATGTTGCCATCATTTTGAAAAGGCCGCCAGAAGACAGTCCTAAAATGGAAAGGGTGCGTCGTAGGGATCCCATCTCTGCCATTTGGTAGTTTAGAGGCAACGTCCTGTTCATTTCTTGGTACCAAACCACTCCAAGACTTTGCACCTTCACACCACAGCAGGCATTGTTATTTCTCAGTGCGTGGGGGTCAGCAATGAGGACACGGTTTCAGCAGAGTTCCAGCGCGAGCCTTTCCTGAGCTGTGTTTGGCCTCAGGCAGCAGCCGCTGGGCCCTGGTGAGCATCTCGCTCTTTCCCATATCAGAGGCCACGGGCTTCTGCAGAGGATCTGCCAGGTGGGCCATCTTGTGCTTCCATGCAATACAGCGACCCCTGGATGACAGGCCTTCTTCCCAGGTGACTGGGAGAGCCGTTTCACCTTTTCTGATGCAGCTCAGAGGCCATGTGGTATTTCCTGATGTCTGGAAGATAAGCAAATCACAGCCACACCCCTCCAGGTTCCAGGGGAGGGGATTGGACTTCACCTGCTGATGGGAAATAGCCAAGTTGTAGAGCAGGGATTGGCAAGCTGGGGCCCTTGGAGCAAACCCTGCTCACCTCCTGAATACAGCCATGCCAATGCATCGTCCCGTGGCTGTGTTGCAGGGACAGAGTTGAATCACCAGGACCAACAAAATAATGCACAAAACCCCAGCTTTTGTACAGTCTGAGTATTCACAGAAGAAAGGTTGCTGGGGCAGCCATTAGGCCCGGTAGTTAAATGGCTAGTTTTCGATTCCAGCTTGCTTTTGATGCAGACCCTGGCATGGCTCAGGTAGTCAAGTTCTCTCCACCCATGTGGGAAACCATGGATTGAGTCTCCAAGTCCTTATGGACATTTGGGGAATGAAATAATAGATGGAAGCTTCCTCTGTCAAACTTAGAAACAAAATTCAAAAAGCATTGTTCTGAATCCTGTTTTATAAGAATGTGTGGGATGGGAGACCCATGGCAGCTACCTTCGGAGAACATGGTGTGTCACAAGCTGGTCCCTGGCCTCTTGGAACTTAACTTCCATTTCCGAATCTATAAAATGGAGTACCAATCACACATAACAAGCACTTCCACAATCCCATGCTAGTAACAGACAAGGATAAAATGTAGTTTCTTTTCCAGGCTTAATCTTATTGGAGAGTCATGGAAAGATGGTTGCTTCCAGTATAGGTCTATTAGCATCATCAGGAATTCCCAATTTTAGATATTCACTGGAATTAAGACCAACTTTATAAAATTGCTGCCCTTTAATAAAATACACATTCCTGGAGTAGATGCTTGGGGTAGCAGTAGAGGTGCAGCTTGGGACACCCACATCCCATAGCACATTGGTTAGGTTGGAGTGCCAGCCCTGCTCCCAATTCTGGCTTTTTCCATTCTCCTTATGTGCACCCTGGGAGGCAGCTGCTGACAGCTCCAGCACGTGAGCCACTCCAGGAGAGAACCAGATGGAATTCAGGGCTCCAGACTTCCAGGAAGCCCAGCCCCAACTGCCAAAGGCATTTGAGGCATGAACAAGCAAATGCATCATTCTCCACCTTCTCCCTGTCTCTCAAAAAAGACAAATCTTTTTAAAATGCACCATCCCCTCCCCACAACCCCCACAAAAAAGTTAGATTAGATAGAGCACAGCAAGGAAAGCTCAGCACCAGACAGGAAACAGTTAGCCTGGACTCACATATACCTTACTAGGTAGGACACAAAGATTAGTTACTCCTCACTAAGGTATTGAAGATTTCTCTGCACACCCCTCCTAAAACTGTTCTGTGCCTCAACTCTTGACAAATGCCTTGTTAGAGTTATAAGCCAGCATGGACTATCCCAAAATCTACCAAGTTCAGTAAAAATTATGCTTCAACACTATAAACTGCTAAATACAAAAATGAAAATAGACATGAGACAGCTGAATAGTACCCTATAGCCATTTTAAGGTGTATAGCAGCCAGTTGTGTATATACTAAAATTGAAATGTCAATGAAGTAATCACAGGATGTGGTTAAGAACTTGCATTTTCTAATCATATTGGTCACTCAATACCATGTCAATTAACTCCATAAGGTTGTAAACCGTTGTTGATGTTATGTTGTGGCTTTTAATGGGTCAGGGCGATATTCTGCCAGCTCTGCCTTCAGACCAGAGATGGTCTCCCCAAGAAACTGTTGAATTTATCTGGACAATAAGATGCTGGACACTATGCAAAGTACATGCTTGCAATGAAAGAATTATGACTGGATTTGAACTGTAATACTGCAATAAGGTAGAGGAATCCACCATGGGGGGAAGGTACGGGGAGGGGTTGGGGAATCCCAGAGCTTATGAAACTGTGTCGTAAAATCAAAGGTAATTAAAAAAAAAAAAGTACACTGCTCTTACCCAGTGCATTCCCTTCTCAAGTCAGCTTCATTTTTACCTAGCACCCAGAAAGTGTCTCAGGGAATGGGGGTTGGGGTGGACCAGGAGGGTCAAGGCAGCAGCAGGTTGCCCATTGCCTGTGGAAAGATAAACTCGGGAAATCACCCCTCCTTCAGAAAAGGCTTCAGGCTGACTCTGCCTCCTGCAAAGCGAGGAGAAATGAGATGTTTTCTTGGCCTGGATTTATCCATCATCCCCTCCCTTTTGCTTTCACTCCCATCTGCCATCTCCTCTCCCTCCCGCTGCCAACTGCTAATATCTGCCCTGGCCTTCTTCTCTCTTCACCTGAGCATCTCCGTAACCAATATCCCAGCAACTCCTGAGACTATACACTGTTAATGCTGCTGGAAGTTCAAGCAGGGTCATCCAAGAGCCTGCCCCGTAGCAGTATTTGTTAACCTGTGTCTGAACTCCTTCCCATAGAGGCCAGCCTCTCTGTGACAATGTGGAGACCTCAGGGAGTGTCAGCCATGGGAACACTGCACCTTCAAGCCTCACATTTTCTACTCATGTTCAAATACCACCAGAACGATTAACTCTAGTTATGCTTCTTAAAAAAAAAAAAAGATTTACTCTCTCCTCTCCAAGTTATGTTCGACTCCAGGCATTTTGAAAACTTACTTAACTACTTCACCTTAATGTGTGTTGGAAGTATTGGCCCCATGTGTTTTTATATCAAATGTTATGAGAGTTTTGGAGTTGGTTAGAAGGGGAAATGTGCAAGGTATGAATAGATCCATTCCCTTTGATCCATACAAACTTTTCACAGCATTTTTTCTTCCTGTGAGACCTAAATGTGCACACATCCTTGTGGAAATTTTATGACATTTTGTGATACTCCCAGAGCCCCAACTTGGTATCAGACAGGGACCAACCCAGGTTATGCAACTCCAGGAAGAGCTGTGCTCTGTAAATACCACTCAGCTGACTCCTAATAAAGCAGCAGCTATTATATCCCTAGTTTATACTGAACAATGTGCAATTGATAAAAGACTCTCACACATGCGACCTCATGGATGCTCACCCTAACAAGTGTTTATAATTACCATTCCATTCATAGAAAAGTTAAATGCAATGCTAAGGTCACACACCCACCAATGTACCCACCTGCAATTCCAAGAGCTTTTGATTCAACGAGACAAAAATCCTTACTTTCTAAAAATGCAGGCACTGAACTCTGACTTATTCTCTCACTCATTCATTCATCCAAGAGACAGAGCGAGGGAGTTTTGTTCTGCTGGTTGACTCCCCACATGCCCACAACAACCAGGAGAGGGCTAAGCTGAAGCCAGAAACTGGAAACTTCATTCATGTTGGGTGGCAGAGACTCGGTCACCTGAGCCATCACCTGTAACCTCCTAAAGTGTGCCAGGATTTGAACCTAGGCACTGCAATATGGAATGCCAGCATTCCAAGTGGTATATTAACAGTTACGCCAAAGGCCCGCCCCACAGAGTCTTCTGAACTGCTAGGCAAAAAGTCTACCCATGCTGGGCCATTTCAACCAACATGGCTTCCTTTATTCCTTCTAAGGAATGCCAACCTTTCTCCTGAGAAAGATTTTTCATTTATTTCCAGCACCACTTAGAAAATCAAGCACTAGTCGCATTTCATTTAAGCTCAAAAACTGTTTTCAACAGGACACTTTCTGATTGGATCCTTCTTATGTTAGCAATAGAAAATAGACCAAGAGACCAGACTTCGTGATCCATTTAGTTGAAAGGTTATCACTGCTTTGCTTTCTGCTTTCTGATGGTCTCAATTAAGCATGTGGAGAATAACAAGAAATTAACATGTACAGATGATGGTCAATGTGAATTGAAGGTTATTTTGGTTCTGTACACTTTAGGAGCAGTAGAGTTTAGCCTGTGATTTCATTGGTCTCATCACCTACCAACTACCTGGCACTGAATTAGATAACATGAACATAGGATTGCAGCTGCACCTGACTAACTACCAAGGCAAGATCAAAAGTTATTTCTCCTATGGAGTTGCTGATGCTATGACTGAGGTCATTGCTAATTTCCCATTTATTAAGCACTTACTATATGTCAAAGAATACAGTGAGCATACCCATGTATTACTTCATCTCATCCTCCCAGCCATCCCATAATAACAGTATGAGTTTTTATTACCGTTTTACAGAATGAGAAAAAAAAAAAAAGCCACCAGATGTGATGATACTTCAAAATCACTCATGGATAATAGAAATAAAAATGTTCATGTTGCTGCAAGGAATTAAGATTCATGCATAGTCCTTTCATCACACATTTTCTGGTGGCTTTTCGAAGACCCCCTCATAGCTCTGAAATCCAAAACCTCTAGTACCAAGATAAACTGATCCTTTAATTCCATTTTCCACAGGCACTTTGAATATGCTTATAATCAAGAATTAATCAAATCTTCCCAGTTAATACAATTCAAATCAAACTCAGTCCCCAACATTTACATCGTTAAACATCATGTTTTGTTGGCTTACAGCCATTTAGAAACAAAACAAAGTTATTGTTTGTTAGGTAGATTTTCAGTCGTTTTAATGAAAAGATTTGTGGCTAATGCCCTACCTTGTTGCCATGGTAAGCTAGGGAACTGTTGCTGCCAGACATGACGCAGAGCTTACAGAGCATCTGTGATGCTAAATTCTCCAGGATGCACTTGACCTCCCTGAGACTGAGCTGGACCCATTCACTTTGCATCCTCCAATCCACTCCAGCTAGAAACCACAAGTGTGGACTACGGAGGCAGAGGAAAACGTGCTTCCAAGTTTGCTTCTTTGGTTTGAAGATTTTTTTTTATTGTTTTGTCTTGCCTTTTAAAAAAAGATTTCTATTTTTATTGATTTGAAAGGTATAGAAGTGAGAGACAGAAAATACAGATCTTCTGTGCCTGGTACGGTAGCCTTGTGGCTAAAGTCCTCGCCTTGCACACACCATGATCCCATAGGGGCTCCAGTTCTAATCCTGGCAGCTCCATTTCCCATCAGCCCCCTGCTTGTGGCCTGGGAAAGCAGTACAGGACCAAGGCCCAAACCCTTGGGACCCTGCACCCACATGGGAGACCTAGCTCCGGGCTCCTGACTTCGGAACGGCTTAGGTCTAGCCACTGCAACTGCTTGGGGAGTGAATCAGCTAATGGAAGATCTTCCTCTGTGTCTCTCATTCTCCCTGTATATCTAACTTTCCAATAAAAACAAAAAAAAATCTTTTAAAAAAGAGACAGAGAGAGATCGCCCATCCCCTGATTCATTCCCTAAATGCCTCCAACAGCCAGGACTGGGCTAGGCTGAGGCAGGAACTCCAGCCAGAGCTCCTAACACAGGTGGCTGGAGCCCAAATGCCTGAATGATCATTGGCTGTCCTTGAGGTGCCTAAGCAGGAAGCTGATGGAAAGCAGCGGATGTGGACTTGATCCTGTGCACTCCATCATGGAACGTGGGCATCCTAAACAATGACGGCTTAACGTGCTGTGCCACAACATGTCTTCTGAAGTGAAAGGTGATATAGAGGAGATGGGAAACATTTGAACCCACTGCATGGAGCAGTGGCACAGAACCGAGAGCTGGGTCCGTGGGAGTGTTCCGGCTTTAAAAAAGCTCTCTTCATGGTCAGTGTTTCTGTGTGCTTCTTACATCAGTGCGGGATGGCAGGGCTGGGATGGAAGTATGGATCTGCTCTCCTATGAGAGTACAACTGAATTAAACCAGTGATTAAAACCTCTCATACTAATCATTAGAAAAGGGCATCTTTATTATTATTATTTTTTAAAGATTTATTTTTATTATTTTTTTATTGGAAAGACAGATATACAGAGAGGAGAGACAGAGAGGAAGATCTTCTGTCCGATGATTCACTCCCCAAGTGAGCGCAACGGCCAATGCTATGCCAATCCGAAGCCAGGAGCCTCTTCCGGGTCTCCCACGTGGGTGCAGGGTCCCAAAGCTTTGGGCTGTCCTCAACTGCTTTCCCAGGCCACGGGCAGGGAGCTGGAAGGGAAGCGGGGCTGCCGGGATAGAACTGGCGCCCATATGGGATCCTGGGTGTGCAAGGCGAGGACCTTAACCACTTGCGCCACCGCGCTGGGCCCCAGAAAAGGGCATCTTTAAAAAAAATTTTTTTTTTTTGGAAGGCAATAAGAGAAAACAGAGTAAGACAAAGAGAAAGAGGGAGAGTAAGAGATTGTATTGACTAGTTTACTCCCCAGATGCCTGATATACCTATGGCTCGCTCAGGCTAACCCCCAGGAACTCCATCCTGAGAGCTGCTGATTCTAATGAGCTTGGGTCATTACCTGCTGCTGCTAAAGACAAGTGCTATTAGCCTAGCTCCTCAAAAACTAAGAGCTCGGGCCCAGCGCAATAGCCTAGCAGCTTCAATCCTCGCCTTGAATGCAACAGGACACCATAAAGGCGCCGGTTCTAATACTGGCAGCCCTGTTTCCCATCCAGCTCCCTGCTGGTGAGCTGGGAAAGGAGTCGAGGACGGCCCAAAGCCTTGGGATCCTGCACCCGCATGGGAGATCTGGAGGAAGCTCGTGACTCCCAGCTTTGGATCAGTGCTGCACCGGCTGTTGTGGTCACTTGGGGAGTGAATCATCGGACAGAAGATCTTTCTGTCTGTCTCTCCTCCTCTCTGTTTATCTGACTTTGCAATAAAAATAAATTTAAAAATCCTAAAAAAAAAAAAGAAACTAAGAGTTTAATGGTCTAAGTTCACAAATGCAACAGGTCTGCCCAACTTCCAGCTGGTGCCTTTTCTGATGTAGAATATTTTCCTTATTCAACAGTAGGGTCCTGGCTGATACCCATATAACAGAGGATAAGCGTAACGAATCTATATAACCAACACTTACTATGATGTGGGAAATGAGTCAACATAAGACTCCAGGACCCAAGGAAAACTGGTTTTAAATGCTTAGGTTCGATGCAGACTGGGTGGTCATGTAGAAGTAGAACTAGACAAAAACAACATGAGCTAATGGTGATAAACTGGTTCAGTTCCCATAAAGGGCCGCAGCAGCCAAGACTAAAGCCAGGAGCCAAAAATTCCACCCAGGTGGGTGGCATGGACCCAAGGATTTGGGCCTCTTCCATTGCCTTTCCAGGGATGTTAGCAGGAAGCTGGATTGAAAGGCGAGCAGCAGAAATGGGAATCAGCGCTCTGACATGGGATATGGTGCTACAAGCAGTGGCTTAACGGGGAGTACCACAATACCAACCCCTCACATATCAAATTTTTTTTTAAGTTTAAAAAAAATTTTTTTAATTGCAAAGACCAAGGAGAGAAGGAGAAACAGAGAGAAAGATCTTCCATCTGCTGACTCATTCCCCAAGTGGTCGCAACGGCCAAGGCTGAGCTGATCCAAAGCCAGGAGCCAGGAACCTCTTCCAGGTCTCCCACATGGGTGCAGGGTCCCAAGGGTTTGGGCCATCTTCTGCTGCTTTCCCAGGCCACAAGCAGGGAGCTGGACAGGAAGTGGGGCCACCAGATATGAACCAGCACCCAAATGGGATCCCAGTGTGTGCAAAGCAAGGACTTTAGCTGCTTAGTCTACCTCACCAGAGAAATACATCTTAAAGTCATTCTCGTCTTACCATATTTGAACAAAAATAAGCTATTGCTTTTTGGCTTAGAGAAAACAAAAGCAACACAGTACAGTGTAAGGACTTATTCCAATATCCCACCCTGGACCCTGCGCCATTCCTTCTTCCTCACAGCTCACGAAATTCGCGCCAGTCCAGCCATCCACCAATCAGATGTAACCTGGCATTCCACCTGAGAATCCCACCCCCAATCTCCCAGCCCCTTCCCCAACCCCGCCCACTCGCCAATCATCCCCAGGCATTCACCTGCAGGCACCAATCCCCTGGGGCCTTGACCTCAATCCCTCCGAATCCCCGCCCCCACACCTGGCAGACAAAAAAGGCCCCCCCCCAGGTGTGGTTTTCTCTCTCTCTCTCTCTCTCTCTCTCCTTCTTCTTGGCCTCTTCTGCGTCTGGTGTTTTCAGCTCACGGTAAAGAACCAGGTTGCGGGAATTAGCTGCGCGTAAAGTATCGTAATATCCTATGAACTAGAACTAGAACTCGCACCCCTTTTTAAATAACTAACATACAGAAATATGTATGCTGCTTTGTAAATTGGGTTCAAAAAAAGTTTTTGATTTGAGAGCATTTTGTGTATAGCATACTTTTGTGAAAACATTCCAAATTTGGAGGTGGGCTGCACTGTAGCATAGCTAATCAATCTGCCATCTGTGATGCTGGCATCTAATATGGGTGGCAGATCGACCCCTCGCTAATGTGCCTGGGAAAGCAGGAGAAAATGCTTGGGTACCTGCCCCACAGGGAGATCCAGATGAAAGTCCTGGCCCCTGGCTTCAGCCCGACACAGCCCTGGGGCATCTGGGTAGGGACCCAGCAGACAGAGGATCTCCATTTCTCCTTTTCTCCCTCTAGTTTTGCTTTTAAAATAGCTTAATCCACCTTTTTTTTTTAATGAACTATTTTTAAGTTGAAATCTGTTTCAAATCATTTCTAGCCCCAGCTGGCAGTATCGTTCATTTTTGAGTTTTCCCCCAAAGGAAGGGATGTGATTGTTGAATTTCTACTTGATGCAGCAAGGCATCCACATGCAAACACCACAGGCACAGAAGCCTAGCCTTTAGTGTGGTTCTGGCAGGAGAAGGAGCAACAGGGCACAAGAATGGAGGCCCCATTTGCTCCTGGGGAGATGGCCTTTCACCCTAGAGAAGTGTCCGTGCTGCGGGAGCTGGGCCTCAGCTGCGGGAATGGCACTAGAACATTCTCACTGTATCCACGTGCTAAGAACTCAGCATACACAAAATTCTTCCCTTTGGAAAAGGAGATCTGATTATTGCTACACTTTTTAGCCAGGATTTCTTCGTTTATTTGGAAAGACAGCGAGAGAAAGCAAGCTTGTGTCTTCTGTTTCATTCCCCATAGGGTGCTGGGCTAGCCTGAAGCCGGGGGCCTGGAATTCCATCCTGGTCTGCTGCAGGAGTGGAAAGAATGCAAGTATGTAGGCCATGTCCTGCCAGCAGCCCAGGGACACCAGCGGGGCAGCTGGGACTCAGAGCAGCTCTCTGACAAGGGATTCAGCGTGGCAGACAGCAGCTTCACACGCAGTGCCACAGAGCCAGTTCCCTGTTCATTTCTCCATTCTAGTTGCAGTGAGAGGATTTGATAAGATGTAGGACCTGCTTCGGCAGGGTCTCTGTCATTTCGCTATGGAGCTTGTGTTTTAAGTTCCTTTCACTACTTTTATAAATTTTCCTCATACAGACTTGTTAGTGGCACTTAAACATTTTTGTTTCTGTCGGTCGCTTTCTTTTCAGAAAAGCTCTATAGGAAGGCAAGTCCCTCCCCTGCACCGCCATCCCCCAAAAAAGCTTTTTACCTTGGGAAAGTCCCTTGATCTCTCTTGTCCTCAGGAGAAGAGAGTTCAAACCAGAAGGCCAAAGCCTTCTCAGGCATTACTGAATTCTACCCTTGCATTCCCCTGTAAAGGAGCTGAGACTTCAATAGGGTGAAGGAATCCACAAAGGACAAACAGCTTGTCCGAGTTCTGTCACTTTCAAGAGGAGCCGAGGAAATCTGAAAATGCATTAGATTGCATTTGGAAGGCCAAAGAACTGGATATAGATAAGCATAAAAGATTAATAATAATTTTTTTAAAAAAGCTAGGTTGCTTTCTAATAACTACACAAGAAGTCTGCACTGTTCAAGCACAGCCTAAACCTGCATTTCCTGAAGGACTACCTGCAGCCAAGCTCTGGCAGACAACTGGGAAGACATTATGATGTCTAAAATGCGCTGTCAGGAAAGTATCAGTGTGAAAACCTGACATTTGGAGGGCATTCCAGATGTCTTCCTGGACCAAGTGACACCTAAATTGATAACGTCAAGAAGAGGAGCAACGAATTTTCCCACAAGGGTGAATTTCCTGTACGGAGCCAGGGAACTTGATGGATGGAATCACGAGAGGTTACAGCGATCAGGACAATGAAGAGTTATTCTGGAATCTTCAAAACCCTCAATCCTTTACCCCAGGGCAGATTTGCACACAGGAGTGACAGGAGCTGTCGGCTGTTCTTCCGGTCTTGGCTGTAGGAGAACAAGGACAAGACGGACTTCATGTGAGCGATTCGCAAGTCTTTTCTCAACGCACAGACAACATACACTTCAGAATGGCCGTGCACCTTGCACACACAGGAGACGCAGCAAGTCTCCGCGAGGCAGGTCCGCGGGTATTCCCTTTAACTGCTTCCGCCGTCTAGAGGGCGACACTGTATGACTCACCTCCGCTGATTTCATGACCCATGGCTGCATCAAAACCCAGAACTGGAGAAAGCTGCTCTGAGATTCAGGAGAGGAGGTCGTGGCAGGATCCCAGGAGGGACGTAAGAGAGGAAACAAGGCCGGAAAGAAGTTAAAGGTGACACGGACAGTGCCAGCGGGATCAAGGGATGAAGAAGGGACTGAGGTGCCGAGCCCAGGAAGGTTAATCCATTGGGTGCGGGGGTGTTAAAACAACATGCACTTAGGAAACCTGGAGTTAGAAACTTACCACTGCATCCCTGGAAAGCAATCACACAACTCCAGGCAACGTCAACCTTTATTTAAAAAGAGGCAACAACAGGATAAAGAGGCTACGAGAGAGCCCAGAGGTAAAGAGTGGCTGCCACGTCCATCCCAAAAGCTCCACCGGGACTGGAGAGCGGCTGAGTTACCGGTGCCCAGGGAAACAAGCAGCCGCTGTAAATACCCACCTGTGGGTCATTGCAGCTGCCGTCGGGGCTGCTGGGAGGCTGGGAAGAGGTCAGGTTCAGCCGTGGCCGTTGGTTCAGCAGAGCTGCTGCAGGAGTGCCGCCGTGTTGGCACGGGGTCGAGATACCACCAATCGGCAGTACAGATATTTCTGGTGCTCTCCTCAGAAAAAAGAGAAATGCCATGAACTTTATTCTCCCTGCACGCACACCCAGAACTTTTGTTTTTCCCTTCCCCAGCCTCTACTCACAGTTTTCACAGGTTCCCCCTCCACCCCACACACACACCTAAAAACCTTTTATTTTGCAAAACCATAGGGAGTGGTGGTAGCCTGTGGCTAGCTGAAGACTTGGAACAATCAGTGCTTCAGAGCTGGGTTTATTGAAACGGTCTTGCCTGTGTCCTGGGGGAGATTGTAAACGAGATGTCAACAGGAGCTCTTTTGTGTGGATGGCATTCACGCCGGCAAGAGAGGAATTCTCTGGCTGTGCCCGTCTTTAAAGCAGATTTGTTGCTGCTTGGGCTAAAACGCTTTATCCGACAGCAGGCGCTAACAGCAAAGAATGAGTCACTCAGTGTGAGGGTAACTCGCTTCCCGCCTTAGCAAAGCAATGACTCAGTCATTTACATTTAGAAAGGAGGGCTCCTAAGAAGATTGCTTGAATTTTCAGCTGTGTGAGCCTCTTTTCCTGGCCGTCACGTGGGACAGTTCTGTCAACAATGCTGTTAACCCCGGGTGAGGGCAGTCTGGCCAGGCTGTTTTTCTCACTCCCAGGAAAACTTCTTGCTGTTTTGTTGGCTTTCTTTTTCAAACCCAAGGAGAAAGACAAACAATTTCCTTTCTTCCTCAATCCCTCCTCCTCCTCCCCCGCTCCTGTTTTTTTTTTTTCTTCCTGGTGAAGGACAGGCAATTTCAGTTTACTATAATTACTGCAGGCTGTGGTCTGCCTAGCCCCACCCTTAGAAGATAAGGCAACCGTTTTTATTACCTCTCAGCCAGGTGCCTGCGGGTGACAAGACGTGGCTTTATCGGGCGACCTGACAAGGTTATCTACAGCTGCAAAGGGTTGCACCTTGGAGCTGTGGCCATTCAAACGCTACCCTTTCCTGCGATCCATTTTTCCAACCCTTTATGGATAGTTAACTTCGATCCAAAGACTCGCTCGACTTTTCTCAACGTTTTCCGCATTCCTGCTCCTAAGGAGCCTGTCCGGTTGGGTTCCACTAGCAACCAAAGTGGCCGTTAAACAAAGCAGAGAAAATCCTGCGTGGGTCAGCTGCCCCCAGGAGCCCACTGCGCACAGCTGGAATGTGAGGCTTCCACGCCAGCCCCACTCAGGAGATCCCAAAATCTCTTGGTGCAGCAGCATTTCAGGGCTTGTGGAGAAGTTTTCAAGGTGACCCTGGCTTTAAAACTTAGATAGCCTTTCCTTTGTGTGTAAAGCCACTGAAAGGAACTCCATAGCAGCAGACAGTGCAGGGTTTGTTTAAGATCTAAGCCCTGATACGTGCAGGTTCGCCCTTTGCCTGGGACACACACGCCTACTTCAGAAAGTTCACAGATCATGGAATTCAAACCCAAGTTTATTTTGGTGCAAAAAAAAATCCTTAGTCTCATGCAGTTTTTGCCACAATTAGCCTTCTTTTTTTTTTTTTTTTTGCATGAAGTTTTGGAGATTCTACCTTTTTGATCCCATTTTCTGGGAACTTTGTAAGTTAATCCTCTGTCTATTGATGCTTTATTCAAGCCGTGTCGGGTGGATGTCAGGTACCCCAGGCGTTGGAATTGTGAGGAAGCATGCTCTTTTGAAATGATTTTCAAGTTGCACACGGACTTAGAGCTTGCACCCATAAACAGTGCCTGACACAGATCAACGCTCAGGCCAGTGACCTGGGCTACATCAAATCAGCCAGAGCCCGGCCAGGCCCTAGCACCCGCTGCCCTCCTGTCAGTGCAAATCACCGTGGGCCAGGTCAGACTGTAGCCTGAGGGTAGGGGTTGGTAAAGAAAGGGCGGGGCAGAGTTCAGCAGAATCAGGCACGCCCCCTTTGCAAACGTTATTTTCCACCAGGGTACATCTGACCCCAGACACACAGTATTGCACACTTTGGGAGAGAATGGCTAAAAGCCCTATTCCCGAGACAATAAAAAGCACCAGAGTGTGTTTTCTGAGGGTGATGTGTGAAACCCGACCAGCGTGAGGAGTGTTCACTGTCTGGCAGCGACGGACTCGGTGCACGGAGCCGGTAATACCCGTGGACTAAGTTTATTAACAACATCAGACTTGTAAGGACTGAGGGTCCTGTAGGCACAAGAGAGGAGAGTTTGATGCATTTATATCTCAATAGCAAGAGGGAGTCTCTCTTCGTTTTGTCAAATGATATCCACTCGGTTATTCTCTTGCAAATGATATCCAGTTGACGTCCTCCGACAGAGAAACCTACGAACATCCAGACACCCAACCGAGGAAGTCAGGAAGGATGGGGAGTGTGGATGCACAGTGGTTTATGACCTGTTGGGACCACTCACATCGCACATTGGAGTGGCACATCCAGTCCCGGCTATGGTGATTCCTACCCCACTTAGGATCCAGCTTCCTGCGGGCTTCAGCACAGCCCTGCCCTGGCTGGCGCAAGCATTTGGAGAGTGAACCAGTTGATGGAAGAGATCTCTGTTGCTCTACCTTTGAAGCAAACAAGTAAATACATTTTTTTTAAGTTCAAAAAAATGGATATTTTGAAAAAGCTATGGATGCTCTTTAAAATTTTTTTTTTTGCACCAAAATTAACTTACTTTCAGTGTCTACTTTTTGAATAATAAAGCCTCATTTTGGCTCTGTCTTTTCTTTAAAGACATACAGCCAGGCCCAGAGCAATGGCTCAATTGGCTAATCCTCTACCTCCAAGCATTAGGCTCCACTTCTCATCCAGCTCCCTGCTTGTGGTCTGAGAACAAAGCAGAGCATGGCCCAAGGCCTTGAGACCCTACAAACACATGGGAGACGCAGAGAAAGCTGACTCCTGGCTTCAGAGCAGCTCAGCTCTGGTCATTGCAGTTGTTCGGGGAGTGAACCAGCAGATGGAAGATCTTTCTCTCTGTCTCTCTTCCTCTCTGTAAATCTCCCCATCCAATAAAAATAAATAAATCTTAAATAAAGACATAAAGCCTTGCACAACCCACAGCACTGAGTGGTCCACTGCATGGAGCATGAGGAGCAGGGGTTCCTCTGCGGGAGGACCCTGAGGGGCCCTCTGGCCACTCCAAGCTCTTCCTTCGATCCTCGCTCCTTCTTTAGCAATCCTGGAGACCATGAGGCAAGTCCTGGTCCTGGAGCTGTGTGCGGTGTGGCAACACACCCTCACCTCAGTCTGCACACAGGTTTGCAAAGGTAATAAAGGAGTTGGTGCTCCTGTGCCAGCTGAGTGAGCAATGTGTTAGCAAAGTCCTCACTCCCAGGCACGTCTGGCTCTATCTGGCTCCAGATAGGGACCTAGCCAGCTCACAGAACCTTCCATTTAGAAAGAGAAGGCAGCTCTTCCACGTGTAAGAAGGGAGCCAGCTTCCTGCCAGTGTGGACCAGGGGAGACGGCAGTATTGGCTCATGTCATTGGGTCTTGCTGACACCCGTGTGGGAGACCTGAATACCTTCGGGGATAAAACGATAGATGGTATCTCCCTTTTTCTCTCTCTCTCTCTCCCTGACAAGTATGTTTTAAAATAAAAATTAAAGGTACAAAAAAAAAAGGTTTTGGTGGGAACGAGTTCGATTCCAGTCTGACTCCACCTGGGCAAACTTAGACGAGCCAGCGACGGAGCCTCCTTTCCATCTGCAGCATTGAGATCATAACCTCAGTAAGAATTTAATGAGACTCCAATGAAAGCATTTGGCTTTATTATTAAACCCTCAGTGGTGGGGGAGGAAGAGGGGGGAGGAGGGTGCTGGAGAGCAAACTCATAGAGGTTTCACTGCTGGCCTCACTGGCTACCCAGGTTCCTTTTGATTGACTTTTGGCAAATAACAGGCACCTAACTAGGAGGTGGGCTTTGAAAAACACTTTAAATAGTCCTGAGAGTGGGTGGCAGACAGGTCTGCTGGGGGCCTTGAGTCTGCCCACCTCTTCCTCAGGGACGCAGTTGGAACATGAGGCATCCTTTGAAAGTACCAACACTGTTCTTTGAGTGTCTGCAAGGCAGTGGAGCCTTTCTGGTCCAAGTGGGCTGCTACTAACAGGACCACAAGGCTAACTCAGACAGTATTTCCCATGATTCCTTTAGAGGGAGCTTCGGGAGGAAAGAGGGGGGAGTTGGATGAATAATTAAGTGCCTAAGTGCAGATACCTCCCACAGGCCTGGCTCCCAGGCCCAGGTCATTATCCTCCTCCTCCTGCTCAGGGTTGAGTTTGCCTGGGGCAGAAGCCCACGCAGGTTCTGGGTGAAGCTTCCCCTACAGCTCCTGGTCTTGGAGCTGCAGCTTCAGCTAACTCAACCCTCCCTGCAACACACAGCGGGGGGGCGGGGGGTGGGCGGTTTGCCAGGGAGCAGGGACTACTGGTAATCCAAGTGTCAGTTAGACCTCAGCCGCCCTGGCTTGGCATTGGATATGCCCAGTCCTGATGTGCAACCGCCTCTCCCTTCTTGAAGAAAGACCAATCGGCTCTCTATGCTGGCACCCTGTACCCTGTTTCTATCCACAGTCATTAGTTACCCTTGGGGAGGAACGTATTCAAGCATTTCTCTGTCTCTTCACCAGACCTAGCTGGGAGGCAGGAGACTGCGGGATTCCACTGCAGATTCGTCCGTTGTTTCTGGTCCCCATCATCCCATTGTATGATGATGTGGCTTGTGCGGTGACACCCTGGATGTGAAGGAAGCCCCGTGACCCTCCATCATCCCACTTGTGTGCAAGCAGACAAAGCAGCAGCGAACAAGTCCCAGGAGCAGTAGGAGCAAGGAGAGAAACGGCTGTGCAGGAAAGGGCTGCTAACACACCAGGGCCCTCCACGGTCACCAGCAGGCACCCGTGGGTGACACTCTGCAGGAGGACAGTAAATGGATGGCATCCTAACAGGAGGTTAGGACCTGAGACACCAGCTCCACGTCCAAAGTTGGGGGGCTGGCATACTTGAATTAGGCTGGCACTTGACCAGTGCCACACAAAAGCGCACGTTGATGATCAAAGATGGTACAATCGCCCCCCTGCCTGTGGGGACCTGGTGCTGGGACTCCTGGTATGAAAACCTGCAGATACTCACTTCCTTCCATGAAACAACATGTTCTGTGCCTAGAAGCTGGGCACACCCTCACGCGCCTTCTCAGTCCTCTCTAGGTGCCTTGAGAGATCTACAGGGTGAACGCAGTGTGAGTGGCTGTCGCAATGCACCGTGTGGGCACTGGGAAAAGTCTCCAGGGTGGACTGAAGGTGCAAATGCACAGCTCACCAATACGGAGCCGCCGGGCTCCGAGGAGGCAGCGTAGGGTGGCAGGTGCCACGGAGGTGGCCTCGCTGGGGCATTTATTTACCCTGAGGAACCCCCCTTTCCTGATCAAGTAGCCCCTTTTTCTTTTCCTTCAGGAAGTACTCACTCTCCCCTGTTCATTCCCCCAGGTGCTTCAGGTACATCTATGTCCCACACGTGTTCCAAGCGACATCCGTGACCGAGACAGGCTGCAGCGCGTGCCCTGCGCTGACTGCTTCCTAGTGAACACATTCCTGTCGTCCGGTCAGGGGGAAAAGCCACTGGCAGGGAATATGGGATCTGGTTGCTGAGAAGGGATAGCAGACACAACATGAAAACTGGTCACAGAAAAACCAAAGAGAAAAGTTTGCTTCCCTCCCCAACCAGCCTGAATTCCAACGAGACCTATCCTGGTCTCACTTGAGGGGCTGGTGGACCAGCTGCCCAAACAGGAAACCTTATATAATCCTGTAGCTGACCTTGGGCCCCAGATCTTCCCCTCCTGTAAACAGTCCATTCAACCCAGGAAGATCCATCGACCTGGCCAGGACACATTTTGCAAAACACACACATTGTTACATGTGTTTAGTTTTTTTTTTTTTTTAAATAATCCAAGCGGAAGTGATGTATCTGACTCAGGGTTAGCAATCACTTCATCAAGTCATGGAAACAAATGGAAATTGAAGCCCAACAGATGAAACGACCAAGCGGCCGCTTGTGTACACGGATGACTCAATAGCACCTGTTGGAAAGGCTGGGAAAATGAGCCGTGAAATCCTGCTCGCATTCCCTGCTGGAAGCAACACCCTTCCCTGCTCTGTAAGTGAGTAAACCCGATGTTCTCCGGAGCCTGGCTTCCACAAGGCGGCCCTGGCCGTGGGAAGATATTTTTTCTTCATTGCTGGTCAAGTGATTCTTACTCAGAGTCTCAAATTTTTCACCTTTAGTCTTGGCTCATAGTAGCAACAGATGTATTCTTTGGAAACCTTCTGTTTCGAATATTTAACTTATCGGCAAGTTACAGTAAAACTTCACATGAAAAGTTTTAGACCTTAGCCCTGGATCTGGGCCCTCTGAACCGACACCCTCCCCATCATGGTGTAATGTCCTCTAATTTAGTTAATGAATGAAACTTTCTAAAGGGAGCAGTTACTTTGATCTCAACCTCCTTAGTTTCCAGGGAAGATTTCCAAAGCGACGTGCAACAGATGTCACCTCTCTCTCTCTCTCTCTCTCTCTCTCTCTCTCTCTCTCGGACAACGACCTGAGTGGCTCACAGTTATCCTTGGTCCACAGCCCCCATGGGCAAGGGAGCACCTGTGCGGAGGGAAGGAGGGAGGTCAAAAATGCTGCCCTTGGCATCTGGGTGGGTGTTTGCCCCACACAGAGATCAGAGATAAAAGAGTTAAGGTGGGGCATGCAGGCATGTTCTCTGGGAAGCCAGGCCTGCAATGTGGAAACCCTGAGTTAAATCCTTGTAAACAGGCTCCAAGAACTAGCAGTGTCTGGCCTGGGAGGAGGAGTCTGGAGGAAGTACAAATTCCGCTAGAACTGGCAAGTTCAACCGTCCTCCCACCCCCATTCCCTGGTTATGAATCCTCACCACCATCCACTGCAATCCTTGAACTGGGAAGGAAAACGTCACAGCAGTTCTTGCTTTTTAATCTGCCACCTAATATATATATATTTATATCCTAGTAGCTGGTTCGAAACAGAAACAACAAAAAAAAAATCCCTCCCGACGCAATGCAGAGATATATTTTTTTTTAAACCTGCAGCTACGGTCATATTCTCGTGACGATATTAAGTTTAAAAGGCAGAAAGTCATAGTTCTTGACTTACTCTTTTTTGGACGAAAAGGCCGAGTTGTCCCCCCTCTTCTCACAGCAGCGCCTCACCTTGAAGTTGAACCGCGGATTTCAGGAGTACGTAAATGCTGTTCCGATCCTGGCCACAAGGCGACACTCGCGAGTAGGATTGCTTACAGCTACACTTTGTTTTCTCAGACTTTGGGCTGGGTGGGACCAGCCAGGGAGGTGGGGGAATGGGGAGCGGTGGTCATGGAGAGGCAGCTGGCTTGGAAAAAAAAAAAAAATGTTCCCTGAAATTATGCCACTTGCCATTTTATAAGTCAAAGGTTGCCACGTTACCTGTTGCCAGGTTCCCGAAAGGGCTTGGGGAGAATGTGGGCGAGAGGGGCGCAGCCCAGAGTCGTCGGCTTGGTAGCTCTTTTAACTGAGTTGGCGCTGGCATTCACGGAGCAGCTGCTCGGCATTGTTTGGTTGTAGTTCTAACAGAGGAGTGGCCGTCTCTGACATCATTTCCAGGCATCAAGTGCCTGGGGCTTTTTAGTTTTTTTTTTTAATGACTCTCACTTTCTGATCCCGCCCTGCCTGGAGCTTTGTACAGTACTCGCACTGTGCAAAACAGCATCAGTTCAGGAAGCCCAGAGTTTTGCAGGAACTTGTTAAAGCAACTTGGGTGCCTCTTAAAAAAAAAAAAAAAAAAAAAAAACCTGTGACTCTGAAACAAACCTTCCCAGTCTCTCCCCCACAACCCGTTCTGAGAACAATGTCGTGTTTCATCCAGTCAACAGCCGCTCTCCCCAAAAGAGGCAGCGATTATCAGCTGAATAGATCTCCAAGCCAGACACGCCGAGGCTTGGGCATTTATCTGGCATTAGGAAGTGTCTGGAATACTGGTAACTAGGGACCAGCCAGTAGTCTGCCCACCCTGCCCACACACACACACACACACACACAGCTTTTTCTACTTTGTAAAGGGAGGATGAGTGTGTCATCTTTGCGGTTTCCGTGGAAGATGACTTCAGTGGAAGTCAGCCACCTCTTGGGAGCCTGTCCTCCAGCGGAGGCCAATGGCACACTATGTCTCCACCGCCCCCCGCGGTCTCCGCGTCCCCTGCCGGGCAGCTGACCACCACACTCTGGGTGGCCTGCTGTGAACAGTCTGCAACAACATAGTCGTGTGCATTTTTCTTCTGTAGAGTTGCTTTCTGAGCTATTTCCATCCGTTTGAAAGGCAGAGAGAAACGGTGCAACAGGCAGAGAGCTCCCATCTGCTGATGCGCCCCCCAACTGCCGGGGCTGGGCCGGGCTGCAGCCAGCAGCTGGGAGCTCCACCCCGACCTTCCACTTGAGCTGCGAGGACCTAGCAGCCTGAGTCATCACCATTGCTTGCCAGGTGCGCACTAGCAGGAAGTCGGACCCGGGAGTGGCTCGGGGACAAACCCAGCCACTGCGCCAGGAGATAAGAGTGTCCCGAACAGCACCGAGACAGCTGTGCTCAATGTGCTTGCTTCCTGCAATCTTGGAAAAGTTGCAGCTGGTGCACCCTGTGTGGGCCCCTTCAGGTTCAGTTGTTCCTTCTCTGGCTCTTGCCTGAGTTCCTGTGGAGCACTGAGCATTCTGCATGGAGGCGTCACTCCTGGGAAACGCTGGGCTTTGTTGGATTCTTTTGGGGGGTGAATAGAAGCAGTCTGAGCTAGTAAAATGACGGGGGTTTGAAAGCTTGAGCATTCCAACACTCAGGGCTGCCATCACCTGGCCCTGCACCTTAGAATGTTTGTATCAAGTCAAATGGGAATGTTGCAGTCTGCTCACTAGCGGTCACGGCTCACTGTCCCATCCGGAGTAAGGGTTTGCTCCCTGGAGAGGAGGAACATCTAGTAGCACTTCAAGGGCCTGAACGAATTCGCCATCTCTTGCTCCCCTGGCTCGGCGCTTTGTCTTAATCCTTTTTTACTCCAGTAAAGCATCCAAGACATGTTACTTAGAAAGATAGGGTTTTGGGGGGGGGAGGGGGAGATGCAGTTCATGGATTTGGAGGTTCAGAGCCAGAGCTAAAGTCAGGGAACAGTGGGTTTCCTGCAGTCAGGGTCCCAAGGTGGCACTGAGCAACCGTGGAGAGAGGACAACCCATGTTGGGCTTGTCTGTCCGTGAGAAGCTGCCATGATTCCAGTGATGCCTGCTCTAGTCACCTGAGCCAGCCTCCTGCCACACAGTGCCACCTTTTCTCTAACTTCTCAGCCAAAGATGGGCTGCTTGCGTACACCAGCCGCTGGCTGAATGGGCCATCCTGCATCTTGGAGCTCTTGCCCGGGCGGCTTCCCTTGGGACCCTACACTCAACCAGCCCTGTCATCAGCCACCGAGCAGCCCTCCAAAAAACACGGAGCACCTGCTTTCCTTCTCAAACACCCTTCTCTTTATTCCTCGCTCTTAAGATGCAGTTTCTTCTTCTCAGAGCATCCTGCAGTTCTCTGTTAAAGAGAAGTGGCCAGAACAAGATGTTGGGGCAAGCTCCCTCACCCCCGCTGTTGCAGATACCACAGTCAGTTCACACACCTCTGCAGAAACAGGCGCCAGACCTGATGCAAAATCCACAAGCCCGAGCTGTCCTAGTCTGGGCTGTTGCAGTGGCTTCTAGATTTTGTCCTTTCCCTTCACACTTTTTCTCTTTTGCTCTCTTCATAAATGCTCCCTAAAATAGACTACAGGTTCAAATGAGCTCTCAGATATGTTCTGTTTTTTTTTTGTTTAAGATTTGATTTTATTTTAGAGAGACCGGGAGATCCTTCAGCCATTGGTTCACTTCTCAATGGCTACAATGGTTTTGGCTGGATTTGGCTGAAGCCAGGAGCTTGCTCGAGGTCTCCCCACATGGTGGCGGGAGCCCAAGCTCATGGGTCATCTTCTGTTGCTTTTCCATGCACGTTAGCAAGGAGCTGGATTGGAAGCAGAGGAGCACACCTTGCCTGTCTCTATAATATGTTCTTTGGATTTGCAGAATCCAACATCAGAGCGTTTCACACCGTCTACTGATGAACATCCATTCTGTTTGAGCTTCAACCTGTTATAGATCAGAGTTTTGGTAAAATGCAATAAAAAAAATACTAGCTAAAAGGACATCTAAGAAGCAAAGCATATAAAAACGAGCCCCGTGTTTTGTTTTTGTTAGATTCAGCAAACACTGTACACTAAATAGAAGCTTCCTCTCGGTTTGTATAGCATTTCCCATCTTGCACGGTAACCAACATGGTAGCGTGTGAACCGACATCCAAGTGGGGATAATGCTTTACACAGCCTCATTCTATGCACAGTGCAGTGCTGGAAATGTGTACAACTAGCCCTCCAGACGGAAACTTGCTCAGTTACAGCTATCCATGACAAGAGCAACTTGGAGCCAAACTCAGGGAGAAAGAGATATGCACAGTCAACGCTGGCAAATGGGTCAGAGCCATTTCCAACTTCAAGTCGTCAAGGCCATCCGGCTCCAAGCCGTCAAGGCCATCCGGCTCCCAAAATCTTTTAGTGAGTCTTTTATTTTTGTATTTTGAGAAGCACGGAGGCAAATAGACAAAGAGCTCCCAGACAACAGGTGAGGACTCAAAGGCTTGGGTCCCTGTCATGAGCAAAGGAGACCTGGATGGAATTCCAAGATCCTGATTTCAGCCTGGTCCAGCCATGGCTGTTGCGTTTATTTGGGGAGTGAATCAGCAGATGGAAGATCTCTCTCTCCCCTCTCCCTTCTTCCTTCCAGATTTTACTCTGTCACACTATGTTTCAAATACATAAGTAAATAAACTTTTTCAAAGACAGAGAACTGTTCCCACTCGTTGGTTCATTACCAAAACACCAGTGAAAGCTGGGAGTTGGGGACTCTACCCAGGATTCCCACGTGCGTGTTAGAACGCAGTGACTCAGCCATCACCGCTGCCTCCCGGGGGACATTAGCAGGAAGCTGAGTCGAGAGTGAAGCCTAAGCTCTAAGGAAGACACTAGCCGCTAGACCAAATACTCCCCCCGCCAACTTGGGTTTTGAAATTCTGCTTTTGAGGGTGACTAACTAAGCGTAAGTCTTTCACTGTTTCTGGATCTGGCATTTCGCACACTTGCGGGTATTCGGACTTTCTTCGTGGTGTTGAATAGTGAAGATGGTGTTTCAAGGCTTCTTTGGGGGGGGGGGGGGGGGCCTGGGGGTTTGGCCTGCAGAGCTGGGAACGAGGGACGTGGAGGGAAGTCAGGGCTTTGGATGGTATTTCTGGAACAGCCTACGGTGTCAGATAATCGGGCAAGAAGGAGGGAGTGTGAGGAACTTGTGCTGTGAATCCCGCTTGCTCTCCTTCAGAGGGAAGCTTCCAGATTTGAATTCTGTTTAAATTCCTGCAGGAGGAACGCAGGAAGCTTTTGACTGAGGTAGGACCGTGCCAGACCTCACGTGGCCATGAAATTTGGTGACACATTGGAGCAGGTGGCAGGCTCTGTAGCTAAGCCGCTGCTTGGGATGCCTACCATCCCCCATCCGGGTACCTGGGCTCCGGTTCTGCTCGGAACCGGATTGTAGCAACAGATGATGGCTGGAGAGCTTGGGTCCCAGCCATCCACATGGGAGACCAGGCTGGAATTCCGGGTCCCTGGCCTCTCCCAGGCCCAGTTGCAGCTATCACAAGCATTTGGAGAGTAAACCAGCAGATAGGAGCTCTTTTTCTGTGTTTTTCAAGTAAAATGAAAATAAGTACTTTCTCGCTTTTGAAAATGTGTTTATTCATTTGAAGGGCAGAGTTACAAAGAGAGAGAAAGATCTTCCATCTGTTGCTTCACTCCCCTAAAGACCACCATGGCTAGAGCTCGCTGGGTCCCAGGCCAGGAGCCAGGAGCTTCTTCTGGGTCTCCCACATGGGTGCAGGTGCTCGAGCACTCAGACTATCCTCGCCTGATTTCCTAGAAACGTGCGCAGGGAGAGGATTGAAAGTGGAGTGGCTGAGATTTGAGCTGGAGCCCAGATGCGATGCCAATGCTACAACCTGAAACGTCACAGCGCCTGCCCCCCCCAAACAAATAACATTTTTAAATAAAAAAAACTCCCCTCATGTTATAACCGTCCCCCACATTGCCTAGCACCACCCATCTAAGACCATGCAGCTGGTTCCTGTCTGCTTTTAAGCTGCTTTATTCAAAGTGGGACCGTTTCAAACCCTTAGCTCCGTTGGGTGTCAGAGCTGGGCCTGTCCACTGCAGAAGCCAAGCTCCTAACATTCTCCTTGCCCAACCTGACCCTGGTAAAACTGCATTTGACCTGGGGCGTGTGGGGACACACAGCCCTAAGTGCAACCATCACCCTGGATGGGATCTAACATCCCCCACCCCATGATTATACCATGGCAGGCTATTTACTATATATCACAGAAGATGAAATGGTATCATGTTTAGCTGGATTGTTCATTTTTTAAAGATTTATTTATTTTTCTTGGAAAGTCAGATTTACAGAGAAGGAGAGACAGAAAAATCTTCTATCCACTGATTCACTTCCCTAAGTGGCCGCAATGGCCAGAGCTGAGCTAACCCAAAGCCAGGAGCCAGGAGCTTTTTCTGGGTCTCCCATGCAGGTACAGATCCCAGGACTTTGGGCCATCCTCTACTGCTTTCCCGAGCCACAAGCAGGGAGCTGGATGGGAAGTGAAGCTATCGGGACATGAACCGGCACCCATATGGGATCCTGGCACGTGCAAGGCAAGGACTTTAACTGCTAAGCTACCGTGCCAAGCCCGCATTGTTCAATCTTGATTACCCATGCTCAAAGAGGAAGCCTGGGAGAGCTGATGACAAACCGTGCCTGAAACAATCCAAAGGACCAGAGAGTGGATGCTCCGATGTGTAGGACTTAGCTTCTTTCCAGGGTGATGAGCTGCATGGCTTGAGAACGCCTTGCGAACAAAATTTTGAGTTCACACTGGGAAGGCTTGTCTTAGGGCCAACAGAACAGGATACAGATCCAATCTTAGTTGTGCTCCTTCCCTCTCCCACTCACCACAGGCTCTCGGTAGGGTCACTGAGACGGAGCACTCTCCCTAATCCTGACGGCCCACAGGCAGCGCCCTGGTGGGTTCCGTGCCTTGCACGAGGAGGCCATGTCCCAGCAGCTGAGCCAGGGGCTTCCCAGGAGGGCCAGCAGAAGGGTTCTGCTCCTGACCCTGGATCTGTGAGTGGCCCGAGGAAAGCAAGCAGTTCACAGCAATGGCCCCCATGTAGTTGGGACTACAGGTGACAAGTGGAGACTGTGGGACCAGGTCTAAGTACAATCATGGTAATGCCATTTATGAATGGAAAAGGCCTGAGGTGATGAGGAGAAAGTGATGAAACATAACAGTTTGCAATTTTTTAATTAATTTATCTGAGACATAAAGAGAGACAGGCAGGGTGCTCCCACCCTCTGCTCTATCCCCTAATCACCCACAATGACAAGGGCTTGACCAGGTGGCAGGAACCCAACTACTTGACCCACAGCTTGCTGACCTCCCAAGGCTCTGCATTCGCAGGAAGCTGGGATCTGGAGCTGAGCCAGGCGCCGAACCCAGACACTCTACCGGCAGACAAAGGCATCTTAAACTGGTTTCTCCATCACCAAGCCAAACATCTCTCCTTGAAAAAGTTTTTAAGGGGACCAAACAAGCCCCCAGAACTGACTCTTCACCGATGGGAGTTCCCACTCAGAAACCTAAATAGATCTTTTATGACCTTTATTTTGTTAAATCACACTCCACAAATGGCAAGCAGAAAACTCATGTGGAAAGCTTACTCTAAGATCCTCAGGGTTGCACTCAGTCGGCCGGGAGAAGGGTTAGGGGCCGTGCTGGATGGACTCTCAGGGAAAGCTCGGCGAGTCCACACCACGCATGGACCCGCGTGTCCTCCATCCAGACCCCTTAAAGGGAAGCACATCAGGAAACAGGCTCATACAGGCCAAACACACACACCGAGACTGAGTTCTAATGCCAGGCTTTCTGTACAACAGGGAAATGTGGTGCACTCCCTTTGCAGCAAGCAGCCCTGCTTCACAAACAGACCCAGGTTCACAACAAAAATGGACAATGAGCACCTGTCAGAGAAATGAAAGAGGGTGGGAGGGTCAAGCGACAGAGTGGAGAAGACAGAAACACAGCCAAGTGGAATGAGAGAAGGAAAGAGGGTGGGGTGATGGCTCTCACTGAAGTGCATTGCAGGAACTTGCTGCGCTCGCTCCTGGGACCCCAAGCCTTGTCATTAGGGTCAGCACACGTAGTCCCTTTACTCTCTCTGCTTTTTTTCCCCAATGTTCTCAGCCACAAGGATTTTCCCTAATGTGACACTCTTTCTAACCTGAAGTGCGTGTTAACACTTTCCTGAGAAGGTAGAGACGCACCACACTTTATCCACGTGTTTATACCATGTTGTTGCCCGGGCAGATTCCTGCAGATGGTTGATTACGTCTCCTGGGAATTTCCATCTCAGAGGTGGATGTCGCCCCTTACCTTTGTGGGATATCACCTCATGGGAGGTCCAGGTGTCCCAGCTAAGCAGGGGTCTTCCGTGTCTGTCACCGGACTTGTCTCCACATCCAGTGTTGTAATGCTGTTGTGTGTGCCCCTGGTTCCAAAGGCTGTCAGTTACAATATCAGATCTGGAAGCCCACCCAGAAATCACAGTGTCTTTGTTTTCACTGTCTTCCAGTGTCATCTTGCATTACAACATATAAGAAGACTCCACCTCCAGTCCCACCCAGAACTACCACGAAACCTTTCATTTCTATCACAGCCCAGAGTAGCACAGAATCTGCGCAAGATGCCTACATGGACGGCCAGGGCCAGCGTGGGGACATCATCAGCCAGTCTGGACTCAGCAACTCCACGGAGAGCCTGGACAGTATGAAGGCTCTGACTGCCGCCATCGAAGCCGCCAATGCCCAGATCCATGGCCCTGCCAGCCAGCACATGGGCAATAACACTGCCACCGTCACCACCACCACCACCATCGCCACGGTCACCACCGAGGACAGGAAGAAAGACTTTAAGAAGAACCGATGCCTCTCCATTGGGATCCAGGTAACTACCTCCCTTCCTGGGTTTGAAACGGGAACCCACAAGTGAGGAAGAGTCTCTGTGTTGGCCCGTAGGAGGATAGAGCCACAGTATGACTGCATTTGTACATTAACTGGCTGTGGGCTTCCTGCAGTTGGATGTGGTCCAAAACCATGGATGAATTTATGTCTATAGACGGTGTAACTAGCAGCTTTTTATTATTGTTGTTATCAAAGTTCAATGTATGACTCAAACTCTAAGATAATTCAAAGAATGTGAGTACATTCAAATGTAAAGTGCATTTGAATCCTCAACAATGAAGGAGGCACACCGAAGTCACCTCAGTTGTCGGTTGTGTTACAGTCTGTTCAACCCCACTGAGTTACCCGGTGGGAAAAAAATGGGAGTCATTTCTCCTGGGTGTGGGAGAGCAAGACCAGAGTGAGTGGTGGTGTGGAAAGCAATAACTCAGCTCCCAGCATCACCAGGGAGGAATGTGCAGGGGCCACAGCCCGATTGCTGGCTACTTAATCATGCATTTCATAAGTGCAGTAGACAGCTCAGCAGGCTTCTCGATTCGGGTCACTGTTTCCTGTCTGTCTCAGATAAAATTGATTCTGCCTTTTTTTTTTTAAACTACTGTTTAGTTTGGGTTACCCTGCTAGAGATTTCCTTCTGTCAAAATGATTTTTTTTTTCTCTTCATTCTTACTGTGCAGTATCGTTCAGCAGGTGCCCGTTGAATTGTAGCTTCTGTTTGAGCTCCAGTAAGCCTGCCCACATGGAACCATTCCTAGGCACATCTAGACAGCAGGCATGAGGCACTTCTCACAGTATTTTCACAGTCTGTTTTGAAAAGTCCACCTTTAAAGGCGATTTAGCTTTGTCTAGTAGCAGTGAGTCACAAATCTTTTTATAATTCCTGGGTTGCCATGGCACAAGTTGCTGAATTTCCCTGAAGACATTGTCACATTTGGACTTGGAAGTGGATGACACGGTGGGAGTGAAGGCCCAAAGGCAGGGCCCACACCTCACCCGTCTCTCCCTCCCACCACCCCGATCCTTGGTTTCTTCATTTATCCCTTACAGGATTGTTTGGACAACTGAATTTCCAAAAATCTACCTTCTTATGGAATTATTTTTAAAGGGTGCAAAGTTTCAGTTTGAGATGAGGGGAAAAAAATCTTTTTTTTGGAAAGATTTACTTTTTTTTATTAGACAGACATACAGAGAGAAGGAGAGAGAGAGGAAGATCTTCTGTCCAATGATTCACTCCTCAAGTGGTCGCAATGGCTGGAGCTGAGCTGATCCAAAGCCAGGAGCCTGGAGCCTCTTCTGGGTCTCCCACACATGTGCAGGGTCCCAAAACTTTGGACTGTCCTCAACTGCCCAAACCAGCACCATATGGGATCCCAGCATGTTCAAGGCGAGGACTTTAGCCACTAGGTTATCACGCCAGGTCTGAAGGGAAAATTCTAGAGCTGGCAAATGCTGATGATTGTGCAAGAACAGGAGTGTGCTTCCATCATTGAATGGCACACTTAAAAATGCTTAGAGATCAGGCCTGGCACTAATCGGGCCTGGCAGCCCCACTTCCCATCTAGCTCCCTGCTTGTGGCCTGGGAAAGCAGTCGAGGACGGCTCAAAACCTTTGGGACCCTGCACCCGTGTGGAAGACCTGGAAGAGGCTCCTGGCTCCTGGCTTTGGGTTAGCTCAGCTCCAGACATTGCGATCGCTTGGGGGGTGAATCATCAGATGGAAGATCTTCCTCTCTGTCTCACCTCCTCTCTGTATATCTGACTTTGCAATACAAATAAATCTTTAAAAAATTAAGTGATGTGATGTCATAGACCACTTAATGCAGGGACATCTTCTGAGACACACAGGTCGGGGGGGGGGTGTTTTTGTGGGAATATTGTAGGATGTGATGACACCAACTAAGATAGCTACGGTGTCATAAAGCAGCATGTTGTCTCCTAGGGTACCACAGTTGTTGAAAATGTCTTCACGCGGGGCCTGACCACATGCGCGGGGCTCTAAGCAAGCACAGGGTCGGCACACCAGGGCTCCTCACTGTCAGATGTAGCTTTCTCAATCATCTCGCCCTCCACTAGCCAAACACACTGACATTCTCTCTCCTGCTTTGGATGGGATCAGTTTCTTTTAAAACAGATATATTTACCCTGCGATTTCTTTCGAAAAGTGTGAAACCCACTTTGTAAGTTGAAGCAAACAACCCTAGCTATTATATATAAGAGAACATCTGTCAGCAATGAGATCTAAATAAGAAGATCAGTTATAGAGAGAAATTTGCACACAATGACCAGAGCTAAAAGATGCTAATATCCTGATACTTTGTGGGATTCTTTTGCTTTTATTTTTCTTTTTCAAAAGTTTAATTTTCTTTTTAATATTGTTTGCATAATTGAGAGCGATGTTTTACCCATGTGGACCTGATGAGGGTGGGGAGGGTCAGACTTGAAGGAAGATGAGTGGAACAAATGCTTCAATTTTTTTTCTCCTGTGTCCCCTTCTCCTTGCTGTCAAAAACATAAGCAACCCAGGGATGCGAGATGGTCATTTGATGATGCCTTAGAGACCCAGATGTGGGGAAGAGTGTTCCAAGGTGTTATCTGAGTGGTTTTGATAGTTCTGAGATGTTGCTGGTTTCATTGCTCCAGGGTTGAGAAAATCTTTCCAAGGTCTATTGGTTGACAAAGTCCACCTTAGTGCATCCACAGACCCAGGAACATATTGTAAAATTTGGCCAGGAGAATTGTTCAGCCTGTTCTGCTCTCCATCTTCCTACAGGGCAATTGACTTCCTTTGCTGGTCTGGCTGAGCTGCTTGTCACATCCTTCGTGTGTATCTGGGTCTGCTGTCCACTGCATGGGCATCAGTAACTGAGGAGGCCCAGTTTCATTGCATACATTGCAAGACCAGACAACACATCTTGTGATTTTTTTTTTCTCCTTATGGCTGGGATCTGTATCCAGCAGTCCATTGCAGGGTCCCCGTTTGCCTGGGGTGACTTCAGATTGACTCTTGTGTGTGCCCACCAGTTCAGGGTCAGGTGTGGTCTGTCTCCTGCACCAGCCAACACACATAGTGGTGGATACAGCTTGGTCAATTCTGCCCCCGCTCCAGATCTCACATGAACCAACAGGTTCTGTGGTGTGGCCCAACCCAACTAGCCTGCCAGATCCAATCCTCACATGTATCAGTCAGTGGGTGCCACAGCCTAATGGCACCCTTCAGCAGGCCTGCCCCCAGCCATGGCTCTGATGCTCACCAGCTGGAGCTGCAGCCCAGCAGAGGAGTGCCCACATTTTTCTTGCCAGGCATGCTCCTTGTCTTGGAGCTTGTGCCTGCCAGGAGGTACTGTAGTCAAGCCTGACATGACTCACACTTCTCATACTCAGGCCTGGCCTAGGTGCTTGACAGCTGGTGCTGTGGCCCAGTCTGGTTACCCTTCACCCATGTTGAATCACTCCGGAGGGTGTGACAGTCTAGCCCAGCCTGGCCTATTCCCAGTCCCAGCTCTCACGCTCACCAGTAGAAGCAGAATCCCTGCAAGGGAGTCATGTACATTCCTACATGCATGACTAAGTCCTAGGTCTTGCATGTGCCAGCAAGTGCTGCGGCCCAGTCTGTACTGGCCCATAACCAATCTCAACATTCAGTATCAGATTCAGCCCAGCCTTTTCCCGTTTCACAGCAGGTACAGCAATCTAGTTCAGCCTGGCTTACTCCCAGGTCTAATGTGGACTGACAGATGTTGTGGTCCAACCATGCCTGTCCTGCACTCCATCCTGGCTCTTGCTCATGCAAGTGTGTGTTGTGGACAGACCCTGCTCACATATATGTCAATGGGTGCTGCAGCCCAACTTGATCTAGACCGACCCTAGCCCTCACACTCACCAGCAGGAATTATGACTTAACAGAGGCATTCCTCAAGTTCCCCTGTCAGTCCCACTTCCAGCAGTGGATCTCACGTGTGCGAGCAAGTGCTTCTGCCCAGACTGCATGACTGGCCTCCCAGTCCTGGCACTCATTGGTGGGTACTGTGGCTTAGCCCAACTGGCCTGTACCCATTCTTGCTCTTATTGGTGATTGCCACAGCCTTGCCACTCCAAGACGTGGCTGTCATGTGAACCAGCAGGTGCCAAGACCTAGCCTTGCCTGTCCCACACCCATTCTGGCCTCAAGAGCATCTGCAAGTGCTGGAACCTAGCCCAGTTTGAGCTATCCCCAGACCTAGCCCCCACACACATTGATGGGTGCTAAAGCCTTACCCAACCTCCACCCACAGCCTCAGTGGGGACCACAGCCCAGCAGGTAAGTCCTCAGAGTTCCCCTGCAGGCCCGTTCCCAGCCCTGAGTCCCACAAGTGCTGATGGGTGCAGTGGCCCTGCTTGGCATGATCTGCCCTCAGTTCCATCTTTTGCATATGCCAGTGGATACTCAGCTTGGCCCTGCCCAGCCTGTCCCCAGACTCAGCCCACACAAATGCTGACAAGTGCTACAGACTTGCCTGGTCTGGCTCGCCTTAGCCCAACTCTTGTACTGCCCTGCAGAAGCTTCAGCCTAGTTGGGGAATTCCCTGCATTTCCCTATCAGGCCTGCTCCCAGCCCCAGATCCCATGCATGCCAACAGGTGCAGCGATCCCCAGGTCTTGGCCTTTGTGCGTGCAAGTGGGTGCTACAGCCTGGTCTGCCCAGCCTCCTCCCAGCCACAGCTCCCCTGAGTATCAGGTGGGTTCCTGTCAGGTGAGCTCTGTGGTCTAGCCTGACTCAACCCGTCACCATCCCCCAGCTCTCTGCATAAACCATCGGGTGTTGCAGTCTCACAGAAACCAGCCCACAAATACTTTATAGAATCTGCCCCCAGATCCAGTTCTCTCACTATCTGGTGGGTGCTGTGGCCCAGCCTGACATGGCCCACCCCCCTGCTCTGACACTTGTGGACAAGTACTACAGCCTAGTCCAGCCAGGTGTGCCCCCCAGCTCCAGCTTCTGCCAATGCCAATGGACTACGGGTGATGCTTTTCAGCCTATCCCAGGTCTCCCACGTGGGCAGGTGCCTTGGCCTGACCCAGACAAACCTTCCGTTTCCCCTCTCTAAACTATTTGTTTCAGCCCCCTCACCTACCTGCAAGGCCCAGTCTGCGGAGGATCCCAGAAGTCATTCCTCTCCTATTCTGTGTGTGCATGCCCTCAGCTGTTCCCACTCTAACATGACCCTGACCTTGTTCCCCATGCAGTCTGGAGCCCCACTCCATCTGGGGGGTCTGGGGGGTGTTTTCTGTCTTGTTGTTTCCTGTCTTCTCCACATATCTATAAAAACAAAACAAAATAGACAAACAAGAAAGGAATGAGCAGCGATGCTGGCACCCTGGTGTAGTTAACACAAACTTGGCACCAGCCAGGCCCAGAATGCCCACCAGCTACTGGCTGCTTTTCTCCCAGCAGTGTAACATTTCCGTAGCAAGGCAACCTGGACAGTTGCCTACAGCTCACGGAAAAAGATGGTAACCCTTTGATGCAAAGGTGCTGGCAGTTTAGGGAGGCAGGGCAGGGTCTTTCTTTTCTTCTCTCTCTCTCTCTCTCTTTTTTTTTTTTTAGGACTTATTTATTTATTTGAATGGCAGAGTGAGAGACAGAGACAAAGATGAAGACAAAGAGAGATCTTCCATCTGCTGGTTCACTTCCCCAGTGCTCATAATAGTCAGGGCTGCATCAAGTTGAATCCAGAATCCCAGAACTGTGTTTGGATCTCCCACGTGGGTATCAGGGGCCCAGGTACTGGGGTCATTTTCTGTATGTTAGCAGGAAGCTGGATCTGAAGCTCAGAATGGCCAGGACTCCAGGCAGAAAGCTGATACCCCTACCACAGGGATGTGTGATGAGGGAGTGTGATGTTTCCATCGCACATACCCCCCCTTTGGTAAGTTTTGAACCAGGAAGAAGAAGTTGAGTCTCCATTCTAGTGCTCATGACCCTGTTTCCTTTCTTTCTTCTTTTCTCTATATATGAAGGGTCTTTGTTCTTAGGAAATGATCTATCTTGCCTTTTTTTGCAAAACATTTCACTGGGTCACTTTGATGTTACCCTACAGTATAAAGCTGGAACATGCTACTTTGGCTGCCATCCAAAGCATTTTTAATTTTCATGCATGTAGCCATATGGAATTGATTAGAATCTAGCTGAGGAAATCAAAAGCCAGGATTGTGACTTCAACGGAGGCAGTTTAATACACAGAATTGGTTACACAAGTCTGGGAAGGCTGTGAGAGCAGTAAAAGATGCAAGAAGTCTTCACCACTCCTAGACTTGATAAGACAGAGAAGGAAGGGTGAGGTTACCGGGCTTAGGGGGTCAGAAGAATGATGGCGTATGTCCAGCCCACTGGGACCTCTGAGGGGTGCAGGGCATCTGGGACCGCTGCCTCAGGGAGCAGGAAGCTGCAGCCATTGCACCCTGGGATGCTGAGGGATGCCAGCAGGAGGTGCAAACAAGGAAGAAGCCCCTGACCTTGTCCTGCCTTCCTTTGTGGAAAGAACGTAACTTGGAGATGTACTGCATGGAAACCTGAGATGCAGATAAATCTGCAGAATGCATTTGCATGATCATGATAAACATGAGCTGTTTTCCTCCATGTGCAAGTACATTTAAAACCTACCATGAGACCCGGCGAGGTAGCCTAGCAGCTAAAGTTCTCGCCTTGAATGCACCAGAATCCATATGGGCGTTGGTCTGAATCCCAGCAGGCTCTGCTTCCCATCCAGCTCCCTGCTTGTGGCCTGGGAAAGCAGTCGAGGATGGTCCAAAGTCTTGGAACCCTGCACCCATGTGGGAGACCTGGAAGATGCTCCTTGGTTCAAATTGGCTCAGTTTGGCTGTTGTGGTCACGGGGAGTGAATCATCGGATGGAAGATCATCTTCTATGTCTCTCCTCCTCTATGTATATCTGACTTTCCAATGAAAATAAATAAATCCTTAAAAAAAAAAAAAAAAAAAAGGAAAACCCTACCATGAGGGGGCCAGCTGTGGCACAGTGAGTTAGGCTGCCACTTGGGACACCAGCAATCTGTAAGAGTGACAGTTTGAATGCCAACTGCTCCACTTCTGATCCAGCTTGCTGCAAGCACACCTGGAGATGCAACAAAAGACAGCTCAAGTTCTTGGGATCCTGCCTCCCATGTGGGAAACCCAGATGAAGTCCCAGGAGCCTGCTTCCAGCCTGACCCAGCCCCAGCCATTGTGGCTATTTAGGGATTGAACCAGCAGTTGGAGAATCTCTCTCTCTCTCTTTAACTCTGCCTTTCAAACACATAAAAGGAATCTTAAAAAAAAAATTTTTTTTAATGAAGAGAGAAAGTCTAGGATGAGTTGGGAATATCTCTCAGCACTATGATTCCAGACAACACTGAAGCCTAAGTCCAACTCTGTCCCGGGGCTGTGCTGACTGGCACCAGCTGGGGCGGGGGGAGGACTGCTGGGTTCAGATTTACAGCAGAGTTCTATGCCATTATCACAAAGTCATGGGCAACACCAGCAGTGATTTTAAAAATAAATGTACTTTTGCGGGAAAGGCAGATTTACTGGAACAATGGCTCAACTAGCTAATCCTCTACCTCCAAGCGTCAGCATCCCATATGGGTCTCAGTTCGAGTCCTGGCTGCTCCACTTCCCATCCAGCTCCCTGCTTGTGGCCTGGAAGAGCAGTGGAGGACGGCCCAAATCCTTGACCTGTGCAGCTGTGTGGAAGATGCAGAAGAAGCTCCTGGCTCTGGGCTTCAGATTGGCTCAGTTCCTGCCACTGAGGCCATTTGGGAAGGAACCAAATGGAGGCTCTTTCTCTCTGTTTCTTCTCTCCATAAATCTGATCTGCCTTTCCAATAAAAATAAATAAATCCATTTTATTTAAAAATATGTTATTTTATCTTTTCTTTTAAAATATTTTATTCATTATTATTGGAAAGAGATTCACAGAGAGAGAGAAAGGTCTTCCATCCGCTGGTTCACTCCCCAAGTGGCTGCAACAGCGGGAGCTGAGCCGATCCAAAGCCAGGAGAAAGGAGCTTCTTCCAAGTCTTCTACTTGGATGCAGGATCCCAAGGCCTTGGGCCATCCTCTACTGCTTTCCCAGGACACAAACAGGGAGCTGGACGGAAAACGGAGCAGCTGGGACGCGAACCAATGCCCATGTGGGATCCTGGTGCATGCAAGGCAAGGGTTGATCCACTAGGCCACTGCAACAGGCCCAAAAATAAATAAATCTTTTTTAAAAAAGATTCAGACATTTCCTTTATTATTTGTCCATCTGTAAATATATATAGACACACATATATATCTAACAGTTTTTAAATGTTAATTATCTACAAGAGAGGCAGACCCAAAGAGAGAGAGAGACAGAGAGCAAGCTTTTACCCATAGATCCCCACTTTCCTGTAAAGGCTGAGTTTGGGCCCGCTGAACCTCACAGCCTGGAACTCAATCCAGGCGCCCCAAATGGGAAGCCACTGGAGCCATCACCACTGCCTCCTTTGATCACCATCAACAAGAACCTGGAGTCAGGAGCCGGGTGCCGAACGCAGACCCTGCAACATGGGCTACATAAGTAATTAGTGGCTACATCTTTTTAAAAAAGATGTATTTAATAATTATTTTTATTGGAAAGTCAGATATAGAGAGAGGAGGAGAGACAGAGAAGGTCTTCCATCGTCTGATTCACTTAGCTTAAGTTAGCTTAAGCTAAAGCTAAAGAAATTATCTAAATTTTTCATTTGCCCCCGAATTAGCTACATTTTCCAACCATAATGCATGAAAATGAAACAGATAATAAAAGAGGGGAGGGGGGAATCCCAGTGCCTGTAAAACTGTGTCTCATGATGCAATGTAATAAAATAATAATAATAATAATAATAAAATAGAAAAAAAATCCAACATTTGAACATATTAAGATATCTAAATAACATTTGAATGGAAGAGGAAATTCAAAATGACTATGAAGGGAATGACAGTGGAAGTTCTGTAAATCGTTTCTGCGCACTTAGCCAGAGCTGCAGTCTGAAAAGAATTTATAGCTCTGTGTTCTGTCATAATGATGAAGAAATATCCCAAATCCAAAACACAATTGACAAAGAAAACAAACACAAAACTAACAGGAAGAACGTAATCATGGTGAGAGTGGAGATGCGTGCACTAGAAACGGAAACAGAGCCTGGCGATGGCAAATCCGGTAGAATTGACTCCTGAGAACTGGTTCTGAACAGAGAGCAAATGAAAGGCAAGTCTGAGAATAAGAGAAACTTCAAGCCACTAATTACTTACGGAAGAAGGGCATGACCGTCTGGAAATTACAAGAGCCTTGTTACAATTTATTGCTGGTATACGTGTTTATTTTTTTTTAAGAGAGATTACTTTTTTAAGATTTATTTATTTTTATTGGAAAGCCAGATATACAGAGAGGAGGAGAGTCAGAGAGAAAGATTTTCCATCCTCTGGTTCACTCTCAAAGTGGCTGCTGCAGGGTTCCAAGGCTTTGGGCCGTCCTTGACTGCTTTCCCAGGCTGCAAGCAGGAAGCTGGATGGAAAAACGGGGCTGCCACGATATGAACCCGGCGCCTATATGGGATCCTGGCACATTCAAGGTGAGGGCTTCAGCCGCTAGGCTACCTCGCCAGGCCCCAATGCTGGCATATTTAAACGCAAGATATAACAGACATTTATGGAAATTACTGGTACTGAAGGAAGGAGCAATTAAAAAGCTGGGACAAAAAATCTAGCAACAATAAAATAAATAGCAAAAATAGTAAAAACAACAAAAATCTCCGCAAACAGGGCCCGAGTCGCCTGGCATGGGTTCTTGGTCCCCTCTGGGAGGGCTTGTTTTCCTCAGTGGAAAAGACAGAGCAGTGCATAGCAGGCCCACGGGCACACGGAGTGTTTGGCAGCCCATTGGAGCTTGCAGAGGACGACTGGGACCAGGGCAGAGGATGGAGAACAGAGCAAGTTGGACAACTACCCCAGCTAAAAGATGACAGTAAAAACCTGGGCGAATGGAGACTCTAAGGCCAACTGTGCCAGTCAATGGACATTGCAAGGGGTCTTTCATCCTTTCGGTCAGTGAGATCAACAGCATTTCAGAACTATTGAAACCACTTGGCTGCCCAAGAGCGTATGCCACATTGGAACTCTGGGCTGATGTGGGGTGGCTGTTCCCCATCCCTGGGTGCTGGGGTGGTTGAGAGGCTGGGTGTGGCTTCTCCTCTTATCTCCTCCATTCCCCTCAGATGCTGGAAGAGGAAATGAAAAGGCAAACATGAAGGAAAAACTAGAGAAAATAGCTTATAATTAAGCATTAAATGTTGATATGCTAGTACAAAAGAAAGAAACAAAAAAAGAAAGAAAAAAATCTCCCTAAAATAGTGCAGAGGTGGATGATTCTACAGAAAAGGTTATGGCAACATTTAATTAAAAAAAATACTTCCTATTTTGTAAATAAAAGTGAAGATGCGCACTGTCAAGTAAATATAACTCTGATATTGAAACTCTAAAAAAATCGGAAGAAAAATAATTACAGAATAACATGCTTACAGGCAATGCTGTGAAATCTAAGAACTAATGCAGGTATGCCTTTTTTAAAGATAATATACATATGGGCACCAGTTCTAAGGCAAAGCAGTCGAGGACGGCCCAAAGCTTTGGGAACCTGTGGGAGAATCTCGGCATAGTATCGGCTCACTTGGGAGTGAATCATCGGATGGAAGATCTTCCCTCTGTCTCTCCTCTCTGTATATCCGCCTTTCCAATGAAAAAATAATAAAGATAATATATTATTAACAAGCAGTATATAGCCCAGAAGTTAAAAGTTAACTTAGCCTTTGAAAACCAAAATCTGATATCCAGATAGAAACTAAAAAATAACAGTATTCAGCTAAATTCAGAAGTCATTTCAAATATCAATGCATTCAAAATGATCCATGGGGGACCACCAGCGCTATATAGCTCCAATTGTGGCCAGAAGCCAGTTAAATTCCTGCTTAAAGGAGGGACCTGATAGAAATATTCCAGAGTTAGAAGTCAACTGTTGCCCTTTGTTTTCACAAGCTGATTCAGTTTCACTTGCCTGTCTTAGCCAAGACACAAAGCGAGAGAGATAAGATGTAAATATCCCAAAGAAAGAGCAAAATTGCCAAGAACGTGAAAGCACAAAAGTAAACATAAGAGAACTTTTAAAAACTTGCTCAAGGTGAGTCCTTTTCAAACCATTAAAGCTAGGTATGGTTACATAGTAAAAGATTGCCTACAACGAAGGGCAAAGTTTAAAAGATTAATGATAAAGAAAATAATTGCAGTTATGTATAAAAGGAAGGATTTAGCATCACGAAATAGAATCCTATGAACATGAATTTCTTAAAAGAAGACTTATTTACTTATTTCAAATCTCACTTTGGGTAGAGGCAGAAACAAGCAAAGGATATAATCAACCAAAGAAAACCAAGAAGCATTAGGTATTTTTCGCTGTGGCATTAGGGAGGAGCCATTGAATAATGCTTCCTAGAGTTGTGTGTGCTCTGTGTCTTCCATTTCCACTTCTAAGAATGTTTTCCAAGCAACACTTGCATAACTCTTCTAAAGATACATAGGTGATGTTATTTATAACACTATGTACGATAGCAAAAAAGAGTATATCACTATGATGTTGTTTAAATAGTCATTAAAGGAAATATTCATGCAGCCACCAAGGAACTGGCGTCCAGCTATACACTGACATAGCAAAAGACTCAGATGATGACAGTGTTAGTAAATGAAGCAAATCTCAGGAAAAGTATGTGTGATCCCACCTACATAATTTTAGTAATAATGATCATTTATGAATGTCTACCTAGATCTAAATCACAGTGGGCCTTGTACCTAGGGAAATGTTACACTACTGGGAGAAAGCAGCCGTAGCTGGTAGGCACTCTGAGCCTGGTTCATGCCAAATTTGTGTTAACTACACCGGTATGCCAGCATAGTTACCTATTCTTTATACTCCTCCCTCCCCCCACCCGCCTCTGCCCTTTTTTTTTTTTTTTTTAATAAGATGTGTGGGGAAGGCAGGGAACACCTTGCCTGCCGGGACAGCATCCTGGCCTCCAGGCAGTTGTGGGAAGGATTGCAGGTTGCCTGGGGAAGGGGGTCTGGAGTGGGAGCAGCTGAGGGCATGATTGTCAGGGGAGGCATGACTTCCAGAATCTTATACAGACTGGGCCCCTGCACTCACAGGTAGGCGGAGGAGCTGAGATGGAGTGGTCTTTAGAGGAGGGAAACCACAAGACATGTCTGGGTCAAGTCAAGGCAGTCGCCCACATAGGAGACCTGGGCTACACTAAATAGCATCACCTACAGCCCAATGGCACACACAAAAGCTGGGGCTAGTGGAACCTGCCTAGCTAGACTAGGTTGCAATACCCACTTACAAGGGTTGGAGCAGCGGGTGGACCATGTCAACTGGGCCACAGTACCTACCAGAATGCAAGAGAACTGGATTTGGAGGCAGATTCTATAGGGGACTGTGGGCTCACTTCTGTGGGACTGCAGCACCCACTGGTTTACCTGAACAGCTGAGCGTGGTGATGCGCTGAGTCTAGACTGGACCACAGAACTCACCTGACAGGAACCCATCTGGTACTCAAGAGAGCTGTGGCTGGGAGGAGACTGGGTAGGGTCAGGCTGTAGCACCCGATGGCACATGGAAAGGAAAGAACTGAGGGCAGACATGCCAAGCAGGGCACTATACCCACTGGACATGTGGGATCCAGCACTGGGAGCAGGCATGGTAGGGAAACTTGGAGCACTCCAATACTAAGCTGCAGTTTCCACTGGGGAGCACACAAGATACATGACCTGACCTTGGACTGCATATATCAGGACTGGGGTTCCTCAGCTGTTAATGCCTGTGTAGTGGACAGCAGACCCAGATACACACGAGGGATCTGACAGGCAGCTCAGCCAGGCTACCAGGGGATGTTGACTGCCACGTCAGAAGATGGAAGGTAAAACAGAATGGGCCACGCCACTGGCCAGGCTTTGCAATATGTTCCTGGGTCTGTGGATGCCCTAAGGTGGACTTTGTCAACCAATAGACCTTGGAAAGATTTTCTCAACTCTGGAGCAATGAAACCAACAACATCTCAGAACTATCAAAACCACTCAAGTAACACCTTGGAACACTCTTCCCCACATCTGGGTCTCTAAGGCATCATCAAATGACCATCCCCCATCCCTGGATTGCTAATGTAATTTGGCAGCAAGGAGAAGCCCCCATCTCTCCTCGCCCTGGGGACACAGGAGGAAACAAAAAGCATTTGTCCTATCCACCTTCCTGCATACTTGACCCTCTCTACCCTGATCAGAGGCCCACACGGGCATGCATCCCTCTCCGTATGTAAACAATATTAGGAGAAAATTAAAAATTTTAAAAGCAAACTAGCAACAATCTATAATATATATGTCTGTATTTTCACTTCTTTAAAAATTTATTTATTTTTATTGGAAAGACAGATTACAGAGAGGAAAGACAGAGAGAAAGATTTTTTTCCATCTGCTTATTCACTCCCTAAGTGGCCACAATGGACAGAACTGAGCAGATCTGAAGCCAAGAACCTCCTCTGGATCTCCTATGTGGGTGCAGAGGCCCAAGAAGTTGTAACATCTTCTACAGTACTTTCCCGGGCTATAAGCATAGAGCTGGATGGAAAGTGAGGCAGCCAGAACATGAACCAGTACTTATATGGGATCTTGGCGCTTCAAGGTGGAGGATTAACCTATGGATCCACTGCATTGACCCCTATATTCTAATTTCTTTATTTCTTTTTTCTTTTTCTAGCTTTTTTATTTCTTTTTTTAAATTTTTTAATTTTAATTTTTGATGATATTTACACAGCTGATCAGGGTGGGAAGGGTTAAGGACCAGGGAAAATGGGTGAGCCTGTTTTTTCCAGATTTTCTTTTTCTTCCTCCTGTATCTGCAGGCAGTGGGAAGATAAGAGTAAAAACCACACCCAACCTCCCAACCACCTCAGTCCCCGGGGATGGGGAACAAACATCCCATGTCATCCCACAGTCCCCAGTGTGGAGCATTCTCCGGGGGATCTGCTCAGGTGGTGTCCATAGTTCTGAAATGCCGCTCCAAAGACAAGGTCCATTGGCTGTCATAGTCCACCTTAGAATCTCCATTTGCCTGGATATTTGCTGTCATCGCTGGCCTAAGATAGTTACCAATTTGTTCTGCCCTCCTTCCTCTGCTATGGTACCAGATGTCCTTTGCAGGCCCCAGTGGACTGCCATATCCTCCATGTGCATCTGGGTATGCTGTCCACTGCTCCATCTTATCCCCCCGAGGAGCCCAGTTCTGACACATGCACTTTATGGTCAGTCCACAGATCCTACAATTCTCCCCATGGTTGGAGTTTTGAGTCTAGCAGTTCAGTTGAGGTGATCCCCAAAGAAATCTCATCTGAGGTGATCCCAGATCTGACTTTTTGTGTGCTACCCAATACGGGGTCTTTGGCTTATTCCATCACCCACATCAGCCTACACAACTCTGGTAGTTGTAATTATTGGGTCAATTCTGTCTCTAGCCCCCTCTCTTAGGCAAACCAATGGAGGCTGTGGCCCAGACCAACCCAGCCCACTACACACTCAGCCCTCACGTTCACCAGCAGGACTACAGCCTAGTTGGAGTAACCCCTTGTAACCCCAACTAGGCCCACTCCCAGCCCTGGTTCCTGTGCTTGCCAACATGTGCAGCATACTGGTCCAGTCTGTCCCACATCCCATTCAGCTCTCGTACATATCAATGGGTGTTAGAGCCTAGCTCAACCCAACTAACCACATTGTCCAGCCCACACTCACGCTGGCAGTGCCACTGCCTGACAGCCAGGCTTGCCCCAGCCCTGGTCCTCATGCTCCTCAGTGGGAGTTGTAGCCCATCAGAGAGGTACCGACAGTTTCCTTACTGGGCTCTGTATTTTAATTGTATGTAATTTAAACTAACTGCTTTTGTTTTTAGAGACAAATACTGTACTAAATATAAAAGGACAAAAAAGCAACAATGCTAAATCCCTAATAAACCTAACATCTGAAAAACTTCACAATTTACTTCTAATGTGGGTTGAGGCTAATCATTCATTTAGACTGCTAGACATATGTGGATATCTTTTTCATATTAGTTTTAATATGTATATATATATAGTTTTGGAAACCATAATGTGATATTCAAAGTCAAATATTTAATATGGAGGGAAAATTAATGAATTCTATAGTTTATCCTAAAAGGTTAGTATCTAAATCATCCAGCATCAACAGTTAAAATACATGAATTTTCTTTTTTTCTTTGTTTTTTTGCTTTCTACAAATTCAAGCCTTCCAATAACACACTTCTGTGATGCTCCCCTCCAACGCAGTGCTCACGAGAACTGTGTAGGTCAGTCTCTCGTGTCTATGGGTTCTGCTTTCACAGATTCAGCCAACCACAAAGCGAAAACGTATTTTTAATTTGTTTCATAATGAATATTATAGACTTTTCTTGTCATTATTTGCTTAAAAATGTATAGACTAACAAGTATTTATACAATTTGTATACCCCATTGTGTATTATAGTAATCATCAAGAGTTGTTTTAAAGAATATAAAAGGATATGTGCATAGGTTATATGAAAATGTTATTTCGTTTCATGTAAGGGACTTGGGCATCTATAGATTGTACTGTCAGTGGTCCTGGAACAGGTCCCTGTGGGTACTGAGAGATGAATATGCATACAGATCTCTGGAGGAATACAGAGGGATTAGCACCCTGAACTTTGGATAAAAACAGCATTTTATTAGAATCAGGAAAGAATACGTTAACAAAGTAGTGGGGATTTTCACCAAACATGCAAACGTTGAACATATAGGTTACAAATCACAAAGCATTCCAGTAATATAACATATTCCTGATGAACTATAACACTGGTCCTCCAAATGAGTTAACTGAAATCAAGCAGCTCAATTTCTCTGATTTCTTTAGGTGGATGATGCTGATGAACCTGACAAAGCGGGGGAAAATAAGGCAGCCAGTAAGTTCCAGTCTGTGGGAGTACAAGTAGAAGAAGAGAAGTGGTGAGTCCATTGGTATCTGTCTTATTTCATCTTGATGTTGGCAAGTATTTGTTCTAAATAGTACATCTACAAAACTGAATGCTGCTTCCCACCAACTTCTGGAAGCACTGAAGTTTGAATCAATATGCGTTGATTCCATGTTATGCATTTTATACCAGATGCAATAACAGTTAAATGCATCACATTCACATAGCACTGCATGTGCAATTCCTCTATTAAAAAAACTCAATCATTTAGATTATAGGCTTTTATGAGAAGAGAACATATTTCTATTTTTATTCCAAGCACATAATGCCTGGTAGTTAGTATGTGTTCAGTGAATGAATGAATGAGGAGAAATAAAGAAAATATTTCCTATCATCGCCCTGAACCCCCACTACCTTTAGATTGCTCTTTGAAATAAGCTTACTCTAACGTCCTAGTAATCAATAGTGGAAATTTAGGGTTTCACCAGATCAGGATCCAGGAGTTGGAAGGGACTTTGCAGATTCTTTGGCATTATAAGTGAGAATTTGATTGAGGCAAAGTGTATTGAATTCTTGAACTGTGGTTGGAATTATGTTTTATTGGGTACGGGTACTCCCACCTTCCAGCACTATATTTTGCACATACTAAATGTGGACTGTATGAAGTTAAGCTGGAGTTCGATGGGGCAGAGAGTTCTAGCTTATAGTCAGGATGTTATCTCAATTTTGCCACTAATGTCTTCTGTATTAATTAGGAACAATCATTTGGATGTCATCCATTACCCATCCATTCTGCTAATGGTTTGAAAACAGCTTTTCCACTCTGGAAAGCAAGTTAAAATTTGCCATTGTGGTGATGTTGGGAAGTTGGTCCCTTGAAAGGAATTACATTGTGAAGGAGGGATTAATGCCTTTCTCACAGGGGTGGTTAGGGAAGGTGGTTATAGAGAAGCCAGCCCCTCATGCCTAGCTGCCTTGCGTGAGCTATCTTCCTCTTCAGTGCTTTTCCCTGTTATAATTAAGCACCAACCCTTACCACAACCACAAACCTAACAGGTGTGTCACGTTCATGAACTTCCCAGTCTTTAGAATCATGAGTCAAATAAACTTGAAAAAGTGGCCTGAGATACATTTGATAAATAACTACATAAGCCTCCTATATATAAAAGCTATGTGTTTCCTAGACGGACTATCTGAAGCCATACATCAGTTCTGAAAATGGTCCTATTTTAGAATCTCCTGGTATTGATTTGAGAGTTGCTTTTAAATTCTATTTTAGTGACAATGAAACAACCCATAGTAAGAAACACTTTCCTCCAGCCTTCATCAGCTTAACTTGCTTGTTTTTCTCAATGGTGTTGTGGTTCAGAGCACAGAATCTGGATCCAAATCACCTATATCCAAATCCTGGCCCCGCCATGGACCAGATGGAGGGCTCTGAGTAAATCACCACATCTTGAAAAGGGGCACAATTGGTAATCTTTAATCCAATCTATAAGGAGTTTTGAAGTTGCCACTCTTTCTTAAAAACAAATAAAAGAATGAACAAACTGAAAAATCACCAGCCCTTTCCTGTGTCCGTCCGAGGGGAGTCACAGAGCAAACTGTTCCCCAGAAAATCAGAGACATAGATAACAGAGAAGCACAGCTTACCGAATAGAAGCCCATGGTCAGAAAACTTCAAGAAGCTGTGCCAGGGTAGCAAAACGTGAACTGTTAGTTGAGTAATTGAGGGAAGCTCCATGTGGACAACTCTGAGTTGAAAACTCAAGGCAGATCCTGCCATGCAAAGATCCCATGCTTTTGTGAGATTTACTAAGAGCTCTGTCAGATCTTCACTGTGAAAACTGGAGAAAAATTACCTTTCTCTCCCTGCAAGCGGGAGGGGAAAGAACCACTGTGAAATACACCAGGACCTGGTGCAACAGAAACTGTTTTGCCAGGCTTTTGGCCTGCTGAAGTTTCATCAGGTCTCATCTACCTGGGGAAGGGAACCTCTAGCCTTCTGGAGTTGAAGGTGGGGAGAGAAATCCCCACCCCCAGCCTCTATCACCGTTTTTAACCATAATAGGGAAAAAAAAAAATCCAAATTAAAACTGAAAAACGCGGGCTTCATAGTGCAGGGCACAGATCCACCAAAACATTGAGGGCTGATTAGAGTTCTATATATTGTGTTTCTTCTCTCTACATCTACCATTCATTACTAAAGGCCCATTTACCACAGTGTATCATGTCCTCTTTAAAAAAAAAAAAAATTACAAGGCATACTATAAGGAAAAAGCACAGTTTAAAGAGATAGAAAAACATCAGAATCAGAGATGGGTGTGACAGGGATGTTGAAATTACCAAATCAAGGATCTTTTAAACTATGATTAATATGCTAAGGAGCCTAAGGAAGAAATTAGATATCATACAAGGTATGATATCTAGGTAGGTAGATAAATGAAAGTTTATTGCTTTTAAGATTTATTTATTTATTTGACAGGCAACACTAGGAGTAGGGGAGCAGACTTCCATCTACGGGTTCACTTTATAGGCAGGAGGCAGCATGGGTGGCAGGGACATGTCTCAGGCACATTTACAGGAAGCTGGATTGGGTATGAACCAGCTAGGACTCGAAGAACCTGCTTCCTGATACAGAATATCAGGGATACAGCATACTGTTGAAGACGTGGAGGAAAATAAAGTGTATCCTAAGTGAAATAAATCAAACTGAAAACTCTGTGTTTTATATGAGTCCAACTATGACATCACAAAGTAAAAGGAATCGTGGTTGCCGGTGGGAGGCAGGGTGGGTATACAGTGAGTGCACAGAGGAGTTCAGAGCTATGGGTTGGCTCAGGGTCATGCAGTGGCAGAGTCATGCCATTATATGGTTGTCAAAAGGGTCCCCCCGCAATGCAGTCCTGATACCAATCTCCTGGGGGATATGAGAGCAGATGCTGTGCAGTGCTGGGAGGAGGAAGGGGGCATCAGAACTTGGTTTTGCAGTGAACCTTAAACCGTTCTAGAAAGTGAAAGGAAGATTTGGTTTTTAACAGTGGCAGTAGGTAGATAACGATATTTACTTCAGTGTTGTCCTAGGACGTGCTGTTAAATTTATGTAAAACTTTTTAGAATGTCCAACATGTAAGATTCTCTATGTGTTTCCTAGTCTATGAAGCACTGAAATAGAAACTTCTGTGATTGAAGTTTTGAGAAAGCCAACATACTGTCTTTTCTTCAAACATAAGACAAAGTCATATCAACTGTTTATCTGACTTCAAATATTTCCCTCACAGTCAATCTCCTGGCAAATTAACACGCTGACACCTGTCCAGCCACAGGAATGCTGAATTTTGCATTATTTCGATCTATCTAATAGCAATCTCAGGGCTTCAAAAAAGCTACTTTTATCATGTTTTTAGAAAGCTGAGCATTGATTGATATATATGTTTTTAAATTTTATGGCAATATTGGCAAGCTCGAGTTTGTAGCATGGTCAGTTCCTTGGGAAGCTGAGAGGTTGAAAATGCATCCCCGACAAAGTGCTGACAGACCACTTGTAGCGTGTAAGTTGCCAAAGTGTCCTTTTCCTCAAGGGTCACTTTGTAATGATTGTTTGTAACCCCTCCACAAGATCTCCATTGTCATGAGAAGGGTTTATCGTCCTCCTCTCTCCCCAGCTGTACTTCATTTTATAATGGGGTGGTAATTCATCTAGATAGGATCTTTAAAAAGCAAAATTACACAGATGAAATTACTTAATGGCGGCTGTTTTTTTTTTTTTTGGTTGTTTTAATTACCTAGTGATAAAGATGAGACTGCTGTTTTCACACTGAGTGGCCAGTAACAAGGCATCCCTTCTTCCTTTCTCAAATAAACAAGGCTGAGAAAAGACAACAACCCAAGAAAAAGTGACGGCAGGAAAATAGAGCCAGAGAAAGAAAGAGATAATCCAAAGAGCTGAAGATTAAAAGACGTTGAGAGAGGCCAAGAACCATTTAGGAAGCCAAAGTAACTTGCAGCTAAGCCCACCTAACTGATTTATTAAAGGAACACACTTGTAAATGCAGGGTATTCTTCAATGCTCCAACTCAGAACAGAAGGAAGATGGAGTCAAAGCAGGCATTACGTAGCCTCCACAGTGTGCCTAACAGCCTTCTAGCCATTTCCGCCCTCCCAGGTCGCCTCACCATGGGGGCTGGGCGACAACAAAGACAGCCCGCGGGTCACTAGTGGCAATGCCACGGCAGCAACAAACCAGAGAAGAAAGAAACGAGCCATTTTCATCAAGCATTAGCCACTTTTCCCACCTTCTCGTCTTAGGATCCCCCAGTGGCTCCCCAAGGGCCCACGTTTGCTGAGAGAAAGCACGCGGGTGCTGAGAACACCAGGCAAATTACGGCCACACCTCCCAGGACACTCCTCTCCAGCAGGGCTCTTCCTGGGGCTGCGTGCAGCATCCTGGCCCCAGCCTCTCTCATCCTTGTGACCGCTCCCCAGGAATTTGTAGGCGGTCTTCTTACCTTTCAAGCGGATAATTAGCAGATCTAGCAAACCAAAGGTGAGGAAGCCAGGAGGTTCCCAGGGATCTCCCCTTTCCTTCCAGATAACAAGTGTACTTTTCACACGCCTTCAAATGAGCACTTCTTTGCTGAACCACACTGGCAGCTGTAGAACTCAGTGATGGTGGACACAGGATATCATAGTATTTATTAGAAAAGGAGAATGCAGATTTCCTTGAGGAAAAACCTACAGCAGCATGTTCATGTGTCAGCCCTCTGGCAGGTTCTGGAGTAATTGACAAAAGCTAGGGGAATGCGTGCATCCTTTAAAACATAGGAAAAGTGCTTTCAAAAGATCCAGTTGAGGAGCAGGCGATTGGCCTGTTGGGAAAGGACTAACCGGGATGCTTGCTCCTGTACCTGGCTCTGAGTTTTGGCTGCCCTTGGCGGCAGCAGAGGAGGTGGCTCAGGAGGCCGGGTTCCCTGCCAAGCACAGAGGGGGCCTGGATTGAGTTTCTGCTTTCTGACTTCGGCCTGGCCCCATCTCTGCTGTTGCAGCATTTTGAGGGCGTGAACCAGTACATGAGAGCTCTGACGCTCTGTGTCCCAGCCTCTCAAACAAAATGAATTAAAAAATTTAAAAGCATTAATTTGATTCAGAGTTTTTCAGTCCTTAATAAGTATCTATTCATTTATCTAAATGGGGCATTCAGTGAGAAAGTGAGAAATTTTCCATCTGCTGATTTACTCTGCAAATGCAGACGAAAATCGGAGCTGGGCCAGGCCCGAGAACAAAGCTTGGAGTTCCACTGGGGTCTCCTAGGTACTCATCAGGGACTTGTGCATGTGGGCAGAGCAGCCAGGACTCAAACCATAAATTTATCTTTAAAAAAAAAGAGAGATAAGATTTGATCTATTTGAAAGGCAGAATATATAAGAGATAGAAAGAAAAGGAGAGAGAAAAAAAATCTTCCAATTGCTGAATCACTCCCTAGAAAGGTGCAATGGCTCACGCAGACTGAAGCCAAAGTCTGGAACTCCATCTGGTGAAAGGGGACAGAAGGACTTGAACCACCTCCCACAACTTCCAGGCACTTTAGCAGAAAGCTGGCTCATAAATGGAATATCTGAGACTGAAACCAGCACCCATGTAAAGGATGCTGGTGTCATATGTGGTGCCTTAACCCACTATGCTACAAAACTACACTCTAACTTAAATCTTTTTTTTTTTTTTTAAGATTTATGGATTTGGGTCTGGCTCAATAGCCTAGCTACTAAAATCCTCACCTTGCATGCGCTGGGATTCCATAGGGGCACCAGTTCATATCCCAGCTGCTCCAGTTCCCTTCCAGGTTCTGCTGGCCTGGGAAATTAGTTGAGGACGGCCCAACTCCTTAGGACACTGCACCTGTGTGGAAGACTCAGAAGAAGCTCCGGGTTAATGGCTTTGGATCAACTCAGCTTTGGCCATTGCAGCTGCTTGGGGAGTGAACCAGAGGATGGAGGTTTTTCCTCTCTGACTTTTTTCCTCTCTGTATATCTGTATTTTCAATAAAAATGAATAATTCTTTAAAAATTAATGAATAGATAATTATTGATTGATATATTTTAAAAGTCGGAGTAACAGAGAAAGAAATCTTGCATTGGTGATTGACTCCCCATGGGTGGCAGCTATCAGCGCTTGATCAGCCTGAAGCCAGGAGTTGCATTTGGAGCTCCCACATGGGTGCAAGGGCTTGTGCCAGCCTTCAGTACTCTTCCCAAGCCCTAAGCAGGGAGCTGGAGCAGAAGTGGAGCAGCTGGCACAGCAAGCGGGGCCTGTGTGGGATGCCAGCATTATATGTAGCAGCCTTACCCACTTGTTACGACAATACAAGCCCACCAAATATATCTTTCAATTTATATTTTCTATAAACTTTTTGAAGTACTTTAGTATATTATCTACTTTTTTTAAAAAAAATTATTTTATCTTTATTGGAAAAGCAGATTTACAGAGAAAAAGGGAGACAGAAAGATTTTACACCCACTGGTGCATCTCTCAAGGGACCACAACAGCCGGAGCTGAGCCAATCCGAAGCCAGGAGCCACGTCTCCAACGTGGATGCAGGGTCCTAGGGCTTTGGGCTGTCCTCTATTGCTTTTCCAGGCTCAAGCAGGGACCTGGATGGGAAGTGGAGCAGCCAGGACATGAACTAATGCCCATATGGGATGTTGGTTCTTGGAAGTGGAGGATTAACTGGTTGGAGCCATCGTGCTAGCCCCTATCTACTTACTTTCTTTCTTTCTTATTTTCTTTCTTTCTTTCTTTCTTTTTTTTACAATGAGTGTGTGTTACTGAAACATCCCTTTTATTAGAAAAAGCAAGGTAGCATTTTTCTATTGTGAAACTGATAAGGGAATAAAATTAATATCTTCATATTCAATTTGTTAATCATGAATTAATAAATGGGTACAAAAATTTTAATTGATACATAAAAACTGTACATACTTGTGGGCTCCCATGTGCTATTCTTATATTTATATATATATATACATATGTGTGTATACACACTTTATATAATGATAAAAATCAGCATATCCAAGATAATGAGCATACTGTTTACATGAAACATGTTGTCATAAATGATAAGATTGCATCAATTTTAATGACTGAATAATACTCTATTATATACAGACAGGTGTATTTTTGCCCACACTTTTCTCATGAACTTTTTTTTTTAATATAATCTTTACATAGTTGATTAGGGCACAGAGGGTCAAGGGCTACAGGAAAGTGGGTAAGACCATTGTTTCCACATTGTCTCTTTCTCTCTCTCTCTCTCTCTCTCTCTTTGTATCTGGGGTAAGGGGGGAGATAAAGGGAGAAGCCCCACCCTGCCACCCATCCCGGGGTCTCCGACGTGGAGCATGCTCCCAGGGCACTGCTCAAGCGGTTTTGAGAGATCTGAATTGCTGCTAGTCTCACCATTCCAAGCACAATGAACTCTCTCCAGAATCCACTGGCTGATATAGTCCATCTCCATTTGCCCAGATTTTCACTGCCAACACATGGCTAGGGTAGATGATTGGTTGTTCTGTTCTCCGTCTTCTGTTGTGGTACTGAGTGTCCTCTGCAGGTTCCTATGGTCTGCCATATCCTCCATGTGCACCTGGATATGCTGTCCACTGCTCTGTCTGAGCCTCTGAGGAGGCTCAGCTTTGACACATGCACTCCATGGTCAGACCATGGAACCTGCACTTCTCTTCATGGTTGGGGTTCTGAGATCAGCAGTTCAGTTGGAGGGATCCCCAAAGAAACTTCGTCTGAGGTGATCCCAGACCTGATTCTTGTGTGTGCTTGCCAGTACAGAGTCTGGCACAGTCCATCAACCCCATTCAGCTTATGGGCATGCTGGTGGTTGCAATTGCTGGGTCAGTTCTGTTTCTAGCCCTGTGTTCTACATGAACCAATGGGAGTTGGAGCCAATCCCAATCCTGCAAACCACACACTTGGACATGCAAACCAGTGGGAGCAACTAATTGGGGCGACTTTCACGAACTTTTAAAAAGTTATTGAAATAATCCTGTATGTCTTATCACATTTTGAAGAATCAACTGACATTATAACAAAATTCCTCCTTATTAAAAATTCATTGTGAGACCACTTTTGGTAGCAGGACAATAATCAAGTTTATGGAAGAACCATGTTCTCTTTTCTCTTTCTGCTGCTATTCAGTTACCCACATTATTATTTTTTTTAATTAAAAAAAACCCCATATTTGAAAAAGTCACTTAGAGAATGAGAGGGAAAAAAAGGAGAGCTTTTTTCATCTGGAAAATCACTCTCATGGCGGCAAAAGCCAGATCTTGGGCAAGGCCAAAGCCAGAAGCCCAGAATTCCATCCAGATGCCCCACAGGAAAGCAAAGACCCAAATACTGGAACCATGACCTGCTGCTTCTGGGGCTTGAACCAGCATCCGTTTGGAATGCCAGGACTGCAGCTGGATTAGCTTGGTGCACCACTGTGCCAGCCCTGTTGCTTCGCAAATGAACTTTAAGACACTTTTTAGCTAAGAATAAGCAAGGCATCTTGACTTTAGAGTATTTGTTTAGAGTGCTCCACTTCCCATCCAGCTCCCTGCGTACGGTCCAGGAAAGCAGTGGAGGATGACCTAAGTCCTTGGACCCCTGCACCTAGGTCAGAGATCCAGAAGAAGCTCCTGGCTCATGGCTTCAGAAATACTCAGGTCCAGCCATTGTGGCCACTTGCAGGGTGAACCAGCAGGTGGAAGATCTTTGTCTCGCCTTTTCTCGGTAGATCTGCTTTTCCAATGAAAGCAAATGAATCTTAAAAAAAAAAAAAAAAAAAGTAGTTAAACATTGTGATGCAGTTAAGCCAATGTCCAAGACACTGGCATCCCAACATAAGCACTGGTTCAAATTCTGGCTGCCCCACTTCCGGTTTAGCTCCCTGGTAATGTTCCTGGGAAAGCAGCAGAAGATGACCCACGTGTTTGAGCCTCTGCCAGCCATGTGGCAGGTGGAATAAAACTGCTGGCTTCATGTTCATGCTAACCTAGTCCTGGCCCATCACTGGCCATTCTGCTGGCCATTGCAGCTTAAAAGAAACTGGTAAATGGAAGGTATTTCTCTCTCTCTTTGTAATTGCTTTTCAAATCAGTAAATATATCTTTAAAAAAGAAAGAGAAAGAAAGGAAGGAAAGAAGGGAGAAAAAGAACAAAAGAAAAAAAGAGAGAAAGAGAAGCCAAAGAGGGCGAGACCCACAGTTGCTGCATATTCCATCACCACTTGGTATGGCATTTAGAAATACTTTTATTTCCACATTTATCTTGGAGAGATAGAGGCATATGGGAAAATAGACTGACTACCAGAGCTTGCTTCCATCAGTTAACTCCCCAGACACCCGCAGTGGCCAGTCTTGACCAGACCAAAGCTTGGAATCAGGAACTTGCCCCAGGTCTCTCCTCTGGGTGGCAGAAACCTGTTGCTTGCCACCTCCCAAGGTGCGCATTGGCAGGAAGCCTAAAGTGAGCAGGCTTGAACTCGGGCACTGCCATATGGGAGGCAGGCATCCCAACTGACTGTGGTCTTAACTAACATACCAAATACCCATCTTGGCTCAAACTTTAATTTGGGACTACTAGTAGGTACACAAAGGGACTTCAAAAGTTTATGAATCATGGAATTAAAAGGTAAATTTATGGGGCAGTGTTGTAGCACAGTAGTTCAGGTTGCTACGTGTAATGTCTCATCCCACATGAATGCCAGCTCAAGTCCCAGATGCTCCACTTCCAATCCAGCTGCCTGCCAATGCACCTGGAAAGTAGCAGAAGATGGTTCAAGAACTTGAATCCCAGTCACCCACATGGTACACCTGGATGGAGTTCCAGGGCCCTGGGTTTGCCTGGCCATTTGGGGAGTGAACTATCAGATAGTAGATATTCTCTCTGTGTGTATCTCTCTTAATCTGTTTCTTTCTTTCTCTGTTAACTGTGCTTGTCAAATAAAATAAAACTAAGAAATATGTTGATTTGGGCACAGAAAGTTGGAAATTTGTGTGCAGTTGTTTCATCATATGCATTTGCAGGGATTTTCTGAAGACTCCCTAATAGAGTAGCATAGTGGTTTTCATTTTCATGAGTTCATACTGTTACCTATACAATTTTTCCGGTCAGGTGCTTCTTGATACATTTTTAGATTGAGTTGTTCATTGTTAGGTTGTATGGCAAGCCCTTTCTCAGATATGTGATTTGTAGGTATTTTCTCCCAATCTATGCCTTACCTCTTGAGTCTCTTCATAGAGTTCATAAACCAAAATGAGTAATTTTAATGAAGTCTCACTTCCCCTTCATGAATTATGTTTTTTGGTGTCATAGCTTAGGAATCTTTTCAAAGTTACCAGGGATTTCTGCTCTGTCTTCTTGAATTGTCTAAGTTCTAGGTGTTATGGTTTGAGCTCCATTTTAAGCTCATTTTTTGTATGGTGTAAAGGATTGATCAAAGGTTAATTTTTGCATTTGGATATGCTTTTTGAACAATCCATTAGCCTTTCAAGTATGGATCTATTTCTGCATTTCTGCTCTGTGTTCCCTTCCATGGATCTATTTTTTTTTTTTAATCTTCATGTCGATACCACTTTGTCTTGGCTATTATAGCTTTATTGTAGCTTGGCTCTCCTTCTGAAAAATGTTTAATTAATTGATTTACTTGAAGGTGGAGAGACTTGAAAGTCTTACTTGAAAGAGAAGAGAGAAAAGATATCTTCTAGCCACTGGTTCACAACCCTATTGTCTGAGTAGTTGGGATTTTCATTACTTATGACATGTTTTGAACAATGTAAAGCAAATTCTCTTCCATCATTATAATTGGAAACATTAAGAGGAGATAGCATTTTCAAAAGCATGTATTTCTTGGTTCTTTATTGACAAAGACATCTGTCTTTAGTGACCATATAGAAAGAAACTACTGGGCACTGCCTGATTTGTGGCACAGTGAGCTAAGCTGCTACTTGGGACCATGGACTCCATGACCTGAGTTCCCCGGCTCTGTTTTCAGTTCAGCTCCCTGAGGGTGGCAGAGGACAGGCCAAGGAGGTGGGCTCCTTCTACCACACGGCTCATCTGGATGGAATTCCCGATTTCATGGTCCTCCCACTCCTACCCGACTCCTTGCTACCAACAGTTTTCCAGAAAGAGAAGTCCCCAATTTCAGAAAATTTTCATTAATGTATTTGAAAGAGTTAGAGGGAAAGACGGAGAGCGAAATCTTCCATCTGCTGCTTCACTCCCCAGGTGGTCACAATGGCCAGGGTGGGACCAGACTAAATCTGGGAGCCAGGAGCTTCCTGCAGGTGCCCTGTGTGGGCGGCAGGTGCCCACACACCTGAGCCATCCTCTAGTGTTTTTCACAGGTGATTTAGCAGGGAACTGAATATAAGTGCAGCAGCCAAGACCCGAACCAGTGCCCGTACAGGATGCTGGTGTCATAGGCAGCGGATTTAACTACTGTGCTACAACACGAGCCCCTTAAATGTTTCTTTTTTTTGGATAATGCGTCTATAATTTAACACCTCCACCTGAGTTTTTGTGAAAGACTTTTTTTTTAAACTCTCTGGGATCTTTAAAGGTCATCCAAGCAGGAGTCAGGACTATTCACCTCACAAATTCAGGAACTTAGAGAAAAAAAGTTTTTCCTAGGATATGAGGATGGTAAACCACTATGTGACCACGTTTACTCCCTCATCATGTCCTTCTGTTGCAATTTGTTGTTGTTGAAAATGGTGAGGCTGGGACCCACTCATAGCCGGCATCTCTCGGCTCATGTTGCTGAGTTTTAACCAGGAACAAATGGGTGGTTTGAGGATTTGCTTTTTCTAACCTCCAGCTGGTGGAGCCACCTCCTGCTCTCCTGGAGCAGGCTTACGCATTCTGCATACTGCTCAGACCTCCAGCACACACAACGCCAAAAGCAAGAAAAGGTTGCCATCCACACAAGCTTGTGACACCTGCCACTCCAGCAGACTTGAGACGCACAGCCTGAGTCACCCATGTGGAAGAAAAACACTGCCAATCAGTCATAACAGCCACTCCGGGTTCCTAGAAACCAGTGCTCAGCGAATAGGGATTTTTTGTGGGGCTGCTTCCCACCCCCCAGATTTGTTTCTTTTTCTAGAAGTAGCCCTACTCTGTATTTTGAAAATCTCCCTCATTTTTCCCACATCAAAACTCACAGCCTCTTTGGTGAGTGAGACAAACAGGGAATTTACCTTGTTTCCTGTAGCACGTGTTTCTGCAAGTGGCATAAATACGTCAACGCTTGGGTCTGTAGTGATGGGTTTCTTTTTGACTCAACAAGGTGTTATAACAGAAAGTCAAAATTATGACAGTTGGTTCAGGAACCACAGGGTTAGAAAACCTTTGGCAGCCAAAAATATCTCTTGTTGGCACAGCAGAAGTTCTGAATCGATACCTCCCCTCAGAGTTCCCTTGGAGTGCCACAGAGCTTAGTAACCACAGATTACCAATGCTATAACCTAGCCAAACAGTTCTTCACTGTGCACCTGACTTTTAAAGGTTTGGCATTTGTGCATCTCAGATTTCAAAGTCTGAAACTTGGCAAAATTCTGAATAGAATTCACACATTCTCTCTCTCTTCTTATTTTCTCTCTCTCTCTTGCCTCCATCTCTCCTCCCTTTTTTCTCCTTTACCTGTTTTCCATGAGAGTCTGCAGAGAAAAATTATCGTGTGGTTTCCTAAGCCCATGCCTTCCATTTGTCCAGAACAACGGTTGGTGAACCCTCTCGTGCTTTAGTTTCGTCGAGTCAGCACCAAGGACTGACCTGATGCCCTGGGCTGCCAGGGGCAGGAGTTCCTTTTTGGGCATGCTCACTTCAGGGTCGTGTTGGTGAGGCTCCTGTGGTGATAGCCTGGCAGAGAGAGGCACACCTGCCCAGCTGGTACCCAATAGCAGGGCACTCCCTGAAGCAATCATGTGATGTGTGTTCCCTCCCTTTCTTTGGTTTCACAAAATGCATGTACAGCGGCGAGGATCTTTACAGAGAAAACTTTTTGTTGTTGTTGTTTTCTGGCTTAAAGAAACCTTCAAGCAAAAGAATGAGGAGCATGCAAGATTTTAAATAATTAAAGGAGGCTTATTTTGAGATAGTTTCTTTTTCTATTTTCTTTTTTTTAAGGTTTCTTTATTTTCATTGGAAAAGCAGATATACAGAGAGAAGGAGAGACAGAGAGACAATGATGGTTCACTCTCCAAGTGGCTACAGTGGCTGGAGTTGAGGGGATCTGAAGCCACGAGCCTCCTCCAGGTCTCCCATGCGGGTGCAGGGTCTCAAGGCTGTGGGGCATCTCCTACTGCTTTCCCAGGCCACAGGCAGGGAGCTGGATGGGAAGGAGAGCAGCTGGGATTAGAACCAGCGCCCATATGGGATCCAGCATGTGGTAGGTGAGGACTTTAGCCACTAGGTTATCACACCAGGCTGTCTTTTTTTTTTTTTTAAGATTTATTTTTTATTTTTATTGCAAAGTCAGATATACAGAGAGGAGAAGAGACAGAGAGGAAGATCTTCTGTCCAATGATTCACTCCCCAAGTGACCGCAATGGCCAGTGCTGTGCCGATCTGAAGCCAGGAGCCAGGAACTTCCTCCAGGTCTCCCACGTGGGTGCAGGGTCCCAAGGCTTTGGGCCATCCTTGACTGCTTTCCCAGGCCACAGCAGGGAGCTAAATGCGAAGTGGAACAACCAGGACATGAACCAGCACCTATATGGGATCCCAGGTGTGCAAGGCAAAGATTTAGCCACTAGGCTACCGCACCAGGCCCAAAGCTTTCTTTCTTGCTTGCTTTTTAAACTTTATCCATTTACTCGAAAGAGAAAAATCTTCATCTACTGGTTCACTTTCCCAAAATGGCCACAACGGCCAGGTTTAGGCTAAACTCAAACCACGAGCCAGAATTTCTACGTGGGTCTCACAGGTGAGTGTCAGGTACCCCAGTTATTACACTGTCACCCCACCTGCCACCCCCTCCCGACACACACAAGGTGCACACTGGCAGGCAGCTGGAATTGGGAAGCTAGCCGGTACTGAACCCCTGCTGAGCCCGAGAGGTGTCAGTCTGCACCCAACTCCAGAAATGCTCCCGCGCTGCCACACCTTTCTTTGATTTTCCCTCTAATAGAACAAGCATCGTGGACTTTCCCGTCAAGGACGCCACTTCGTGCAGTTGCACTTGGCAGGAGCAGCGTGTTCAGATCCCGTCCCGGGCCTTGACAGAAGGGCTCAGGAAAACAGACTAAAGAATCCTACAAGGAGAGGGGGAACAGGGGAGATGGGCACCTCCCTCGCTCTGCAGAACTGTCGCCCTGCGACCGAGGGGGCAGAGACGCCAGAGGCCAGGCGAGTCTGTGTTCACACCCGGTTTATGGCCGTGCTCCCCTCGTGTTACCCACCCGCAGCCTTATCAGAGGGAGGCGGGAGGATGGGCCTTTACCTGCGTGTTGGTTTGTAACCTGCTGTACAAAAGTCTTAGGAGGAGTGTAGAAAATTCTCTGATGAGAAACATAAGCCAGTGCCGAAACAACAGCAGCAGGCGACTGCGCGCGGCGAGCAGCACAGAGCGCGTACTGTACTTCACACTGGTTGATCCAGTCTTCGCTTTCATGCTTTTCTGCTCCTTTGGCCAAAATACTGGCCTGCGTTTTTCCCAGGCTGTAATGATTACACATGGTGCCTGCAGGGCGCGAGGCGCTGGCAGATGCTGCAGGTCTGGAGAGTGTGGGCTCGGAACAGGCAAGCCGCCTGGCTCAGGCTTTTAGGTTCAGACCATCACCCACCAAGGGTTCTTTTGAAAGGTACAGGAGTGACTGGGGACAGCCTGCTGAGTTCCTATCAAACACTGAGAACAGCAATAACAACCCTCTTGAACCCCTTCACCCACAAGGAACTTTGCACATGAAAGACATGAAACGTTTCATAGAGCAGGACATTCTTTGAAAGCACTTGCTTAAGAAAGTTAATTGATGAAAACTAGCAGCTTGGACAGGACTGCCCGAGTTCAAAGGCACCGCTTTTAATCCCAAACCATTTTCATTTTACTTAACTTTTATTTTTTTTTTTCTGGGTGACTAAACTGCAAACTTCTATTAATCTACTGCCAAGTCTTTTTTTTTTTTTTTTCTGAAGAAGGTGGATCCTTTACAAGACCCATAGCCAGGAGACAGTGTTCAGGAATGCCGGTCGTACAGTTGTGTGTGGATAAAAACGGAGGCGTGGACAAGTAGGCCATTTTCTTACGCTGTGTACACCGGCTTCTGTGTCTGGAAAGTGTGCACTGATTGGAAACAGCGAGGAACCAGGGCTTGTTCCAGTTTTGGAAACGTGATGCCTTTGGCAATATGTGATCTTGGAGAGTGAAACCTGCTGTTTTTGTTGTTGGGATTTCGCATAAGTGGAACAGCCAAGACGTCAACTGCTGCAAGGAGAATCATCCAGTTGACACATGCGCAGCTGGAGAGAGCTCAGCTCCAGGGGCGGACATGGAACATTTGGGCCTGAGCAGGGACCATCCAGAGGGCCCTACTTGCAGCCAAGAAATGAGTGCTAGGTGGAAAAATATTGTAGCAAAGCTGTTTTTCCTTTCATTGCTAGTAGAAGAGATTTATAACACAGGCCTTTGTGGTGATTTTTTTTTTTGGTCCATTTGAGAGTGAAAGAACTTAAAAAAAAAAATGACCAGGAGTTTAACTGCAGGGATTTCCTTTTCCTTTTTTTTTTTTTTTTTTTTTAATATTTTTAGTATTTTCATTTTTATTAGAAAAGCAGAGACAGGCAGAAAGAGATTTTCCATCTGTTGGTTCACTCCCAGGGGTGAGCAGGGCTGAAGGCCAGAGCCCGGAACTCCATCTGGGCCCTCCAGCTGGGGCGCAGGGGCCCAGGGACTTGGGGTATTACCTGCTGCCTCTCAGGCTACACAGAAGCGTGAAGCTGGGACCAGAAGCAGCGCTGGGACTGCAACCTGGCTGAACTGCAAGTGTAACCTAAACCATGGCACCAAATGCCTGTCCCTGCTGCATTTGCTGCAAACAACAAATGGTGAGAGTGGGCCAGCTGTGCCTGGCCATTTCCATGAAATGAATGGAATGGACCATCTTAACAAGTAGCACTGGTCAACACTGCAGCCCCTTCTTTGTCAGGATTTACTTTCTAGGGCAATAAATAGATTTATTGAGGTGTTGTATCCTTTTTGGTTCTTGACTTCCAGTCTTGCTAGAGCTCTCAAAATAGCCACTGTCCTGTGATGTATTGGCTGTTCTTATTTTTTATAAAAAAATATTTATTTTTATTGCAAAGTCAGATATAAAAAGAAAGAAGAGACAGAGATGAAGACCATCCATCCGTTGATTCACTCCCCAAGTAGCCACAATAGCCAGAGCTGCACCGATCTGAAGCCAGGAGCCTGGAGCCTCTTCTGGGTCTCTCACACGGGTGCAGGGTCCCAAGGTTTTGGACCATCTCTGACTGCTCTCCCAGGGCACAAGCAGGGAGCTGGATAGGAATTGGGGCTGCCAGGATTAGAACAAGCACCCATATGGGGTGCCAGGGTGTTTAAGGCAAGGACTTTAGCTGCTAGGCCACCTCACCGGGTCCAGCTGTTCTTATTTTTGATGGACTGAATCTCAGTCTTTTTTTTTTTTTAAGATTTGAATCTTAGTCTTAATTGACTCTTAAAAAAAAAAAAAAGGCAGATTTGCAGAGAGGAGGAGGAGAGAGAAAGATCTTTGTCCACTGGTTTACTCCCCAAGTGGCCGCTACAGCCAGAGCTGAGCCAAACCAAAGCCAGGAGTCAGGAGCTTTTTCTGGGTCTCCCACTTGGGTGCACGATCCCAAGACTTTGGACCATCCTCTACTATCTAACACCTATTAGCATGAGTAATAATTTTTAAAATGCAGAGACTAGGGGCCAGCCTTGTGTGGTCGTGGGCCGAGTCAGGGCATTGGCATCTGTCATTTGAGTGACAAGTCGGGTTCTTACTGCTCTGCTTCTGGTCCAGCATCCTGCTTACGAGTCTAGCAAAATGCAGAGGATGGCTCAGATGCTTTACCCCTGTCACCCACCTGGGAGCCCAGATAGAATCTCTGTCTCCTGGCTTTGGCTCAAGGTAGACTGTTGCAGCCACGTAGGGAGAGAACCAGTAGATGGAAGAGCTCTCTCTCTTTCTCTCTCTCCCCCTGACTCATCTCTATCTTCTCTCTCCACCCCTCCCCATCCCAACACACACACTCTCTCTTTCTCTCTTTGCCTTTCAAATAAATAAATAATTTTATTAAATGTACAAGATAACAAGTATTGGTACAGATATGGAGAAAAATGGAACCTTTGCCTGTCGGTGGGAATGTAAAATAGTATAGCCATTACAATAAGCAGTATAGCAGTTCCTTAAGAATTAAATATAGAATTTATTTAATTTATTTAAACCCAGCAATTTCACATTTGGATATATACTCCGACAACTAAAGATTCAAGGAGGTGTTTGTACACGTGTTCCTAGCACACGTGCTATGATTCACAATAACCCAGAGGGGAGAAGTGACCCACACAGTCACAAATGGATTACAAAAAGGTCACACACTTATACACCGCGTGTGATTCACCTTAGAAAGGAAAGAATTCTGCTGCATGTCACAATGTAAATGAACCCCTGTAAACACTGGGCGCATTGAAATAAGCAAGACAAAAAGGATCAATACTACACAGTGCCACTGATAAAATGTACTTGGAGTAATCAGATTCCCAGGGAGAGAGAGCAGGTGGGGACTGTGAGTTGGAGGCAAAGGGGAGTTCTCATGTGATGGGTACAGGGTTTCGGGGGAGAAAATAAAAAGCTTCTGGAGATGGATGGTGGCGTGGGATGCACGTGGTATGTGAGGACAGTTGACGTGACAGAACCATACACTTAGTAATGGCTAAGACACTTGATCACAATCAGAGCTAAAACACTTGACTACGAAGGAACTCTAGAAAGAGGTTGTGCATATTGAGTTGTGGGACAATGTGGCTACCATACCCCATATGAGAATGGTTTCCAGGCCTGACTGCCTGTTCCCAATCCAGCTCCCTGCTAGTACACCTGGAAAAGCCCCAAAATGGCCCCAAAGTGCCTGGACCCTTGCCAGGGGAGCTTCCGTCTGGCCTAGTTTCAGCTATGGCGGCCACTTGGGCCACGGAGTGGATGGAGGATCATTTTCTCCATGCCTTTAATTTTGCCCTTCAAATAAATAAATCTTTTAAAAGGAAGGGAAAGGAAGAGGAAAGGAAGGGAGAGAAAGGAAAGAGGGGAGGGGAAAGGAGAAGAGAGGAAAAGAAGGATTGAGAAGAAAAAGAAAAGGAAAGAAAAAATCAAAGTTCAGAGACAAGGTAACAGGTTGACACAAGTTTATGGAAAAGAATAAACTTGTCTTTTTTTGTTTGTTTGTTTTCTATAAGTTATTTGCACTCTCTTCCTATTGTCTGCTGCTATTTCCTGCCTGTCCAGAGCCAGCGGAGCCCTGTGTGTGCATGCGTTTTAAATCACTCGCGTCCACACCCTGCTTACCTTGTCTCTTCTCCCCACGCCTCCCAGCCAGTCGGTGTCCTTACCTTCTCTGCAGGCCAGCGAGCCAGCCACCAGACACACTGCACTGCTGGCAGTCCGGGGCAACTGCTCAGATGCAATCGGCTAGCTTTTGTCATCTGCCTGCAACAAGTATAAGAGGGAAAATTAAAGCATAGAGAGGCCCATCTGGAGAAACTCCAGAGCTGTCAGGTGGTCTGTATTCCAGAGGCTGTGGACCAAATGTTAATGATAACTTAGAAGACAGAGACAGGTAATTTTAAGGGAACTTTAGTTTGCTTTCAGGAAATCTCAAATGGTAAACCTGCCCCTAGAAAAATGTGGCTTGGCAGGATTCTTGACAGTCTTGCTCCAGGTTAGTGTGTCTTTCCACCACTTTCAAGAAAAATACACGATGAAACAGCGTGTCTTCTTTCTTATCACTAATCTGAACTTCAGGATGTAAGCCACCCTAAATTTGGGTAGAAACTGGACATTGGGTATTATGATGTTTTAAATAGTTACATGTTTAAATATTGCATATTTTAAAAAATGATATTTGTGCTCTTTCCATTACAGTTATGACAATCAATACCTTTGCATGAAGATCTACTTACCCCTACTTACACACACATACTCTGAAACTTAGATGAAGATCCCCTCCCCCCACCACTGTCACCCTCACCGAGAAAAGCAGAAGGCAATTTTGCTCCAAGATATATCCTTGAACTAAACATGTTTTTCTCTCTCCTCCCAAGCTTTCGTAGGTTCACTCGATCCAACAGTGTGACGACGGCAGTACAGGCTGACCTGGACTTCCATGATAATCTGGAAAATTCTCTGGAATCTGTGGAGGACAATTCGTGTCCCGGTCCAATGGCCAGACAGTTCTCCAGGGATGCCAGCACCTCTACCGTTAGCATTCAGGGCTCAGGAAACCACTACCACGCCTGTGCAGCCGACGATGACTTTGACACGGATTTTGATCCCTCTATTCTGCCCCCTCCGGACCCCTGGATTGACTCTATCACTGAGGACCCTCTGGAGGCCGTGCAAAGGTCAGTGTGCCACCGGGACGGCCACTGGTTCCTGAAGCTTCTCCAGGCAGAGCGAGATCGCATGGAAGGCTGGTGCCAACAGATGGAGAGAGAGGAGCGGGAAAACAACCTGCCGGAAGACAGTAAGTAGTGCCACCCTGGGCATCTGTCCACCCTCGCTTGGCCAGGGCTCTCTCGGTGTCTGTCTAGGCACCGTTGTTTTCACCCTGCCAGCTTCACCTGTGTGCCCTTGCCATTTCCCACCCCCAACCGCAGCCTGTGGAAGAGCTAAGCAGTTCCAGCTTCAGTGCTGCAGATAGAAAGAAAACTAAGCAAATGTTACACTGTTGTAGCTCGAGGGCTGGGATGTTCCTTTGCTTCTCTGAGAAATCCCATACTCATCATGGAGGGGTCCTGTGTCTCCACCATGGCTTCTTTCCCCAAAATTGTTCTGACGTGTTGCAGAGTCTCAGGGATCAGGGTTGTGGCATGGAAGCTAAAGCTACTCCCTGCAGTGGCAGTGCCCCATTATGGGAACCGGTTCATGTTCCAGCTGCTGCAATCTAACTTGTTGTGAATATGCCTGGGAAGGCAATGGAGGATGGCCCAAGTCCTTGGGCCCCTGCACCCATGCAGGGAGAGGTACCCAGAGCAGTCTCCCGGCTCCTGGCTTTGGGTCAGCCCAGCTCCAGCCGTTGCAGACATTTGGCAGTGAACCAGCAGATGAAAGATCTCTCTCTTTCTCTGTCTGTTTCTCTGTCATTCTCTCTCCATCTCTCTGTAACTCTGCATTTCCAAAAATAATAAATAGATTAAAAGAGAGAGAGAGAGGCTAATGGTAGGCCAGTAGAAACCCATGCTGAGTTGTACTCAGCAGTCTGTTTAACATGCACTTTCTCTTAAGTTTCAGGGAGATAAATCTTCAACTTTTGTTTTAGAGACGTATTAACTTGAAAGGCAGACTTAAGAGAAAGAGAGGGAGAGACAGAGAAAGATCTTGTGTCTGCTGGTTCACTCCTTAAGTAGCCTCAATGGCTGGCACTAGGTCAGATGGAAACCAGGAGATAAGAGCTTGTTCCAGGTCTCTCTCAAGGGTGTCAGGGACCCAAACACTTGGGCCATTCTCTGCTGCCCTCCCAGCCACATCAGGAGAGCCGGATTGGAACTGGAGTAGCCAGACCAAACCAATGCCCATATAGAATGCTGACATCGCAGGTGGCAGCTTAAGCTGTTACTGCTGCAATGCAGACCCCTAGCCTTCAACCAGTAATGTAATTAACACAAGTTCAAATGTAGTGAGTTAGAATAAATAAAAAAATGATGACTGAATAGAAGAAATACAGGACATCACCTTTTACATGTTATTATTTTTGAATTTGGTGTTTTAACAAGCCTTTCTGTTAAAAAAAAAAAAAAAACCACAGTTGCGGTTTTGCAGCTCTGCGTTGTGTTTTTCTGTTCATTTGTTTCTGCATTGGCTTTATTGCTGACTCTAGAATGGAGTGTTAGTTGGGACCCAAAATGGTTCAGAACACTCTGGCTGACCACACGGATGGCTGGCGCGTAGAGCCAGGGAAGGCGAAGTGCTGCTATAGGAAGCAGAAGTAAGTTTCAGAGAAATCCTGTTGGTTGTAACTCACATCTGTCTTACTTAAACTTAGTTGGAACAGTTGGCGGCTTCTGATTGGCTGAGACTGAGCTGTTGCAAGAGCAGGTTACAGCCTGTTTACATGTCAACTTAGGATGGAGCACACCACACATAGAGGAACTTTGAGGCCATTCCTAAAATACGTACAGAGATGGCGTAAGAGCAAACTTAATACATTTGACACATTTTCAACAATTCTGAAATTGGAATATAGTTATAGTAGTTATGCACTTGATTGTCACATGTTCATCGTCCTCTAAAAAGCGATTATTAAGTTAATGGTTGCTCCTTCAACAACTGATATTTTTGCAATAAGAAATATTTATTGTTGCATTTCTGTGTGGAAATCATCTGGAAAAGCATTGCCATTCTGTAACTTTTTAAACGTTGTGTAAATTAACCATTTCATTTTTAAATCATGGACATCTTAAAACATGCACAGAAGTAGAGAATTAAATATAATGAATCCCCCTGTATAATCATCCGTTCAACAATTGCCCACTCTGCATGTTTTCTCTCATTTGTTATTGGTGCTTTTTGCTGGAGAATTCCAGAGAAAATCCAAAGTCTCATGCCACTTTCTTTCTTTCTTTTTGAAGATTTATTTATTTTTATTGCAAAGTCAGATATACCGAGAGAAAGAGAAACAGAGAAGAAGATCTTCTGTCTCTCGTTTCACTCCTCAAGTGGCCGCAACAGCCAGAACTATGCCGATCTGAAGCTAGGAGCCTTTTCCAGGTCTCCCACGTGGACCCAGGGTCCCAAGGCTTCGGACCATCCTTGACTGCTTTCCCAAGCCACAGGCAGGGAGCTGGATGGGAAGTGGGGTCACTGAGATTAGAACTGGTGCCCATATGGGATCCCAAGCATGCAAAGTGAGGACTCTAGCCACTAGGCTACTGTGCCAGGCCCTCATACCACTTCGCTTTACAATTCAAGGAGATAAAGGACATTCTTAGAATGCTAACCACAGGTAATTGTCTGGCTAGCTGTTTGGCTACCAATTAGAACACCCCCTTGTCTGAGTGCCTGGGTGTGAGTGTAGCCTGTGGCCATTCCAGCTTCTTGGTCATGTGGACCCTGGGGACAGCAGGTGCTAGAGGATGTAGCGGGGGCACTGCCCCCCCCCCCGTGTGGGGAATCCTGATGAAATCCCTGGCTCGCAGATTCAGCCTGGCACAGCCCTGGCCATGGCAGGCCTTTGGAGAGTCAAATAGCAAATCTCTCTTCTCTCTTTCTCTCTCTCTCTCTGCTTGTCAAATAAAAGAAAAAAAAATTTGTTTAAAGCACATAATCAGGCTTTATCATCTCTGATTTAAAAAGGAGTAGTAAATTTCTTAATAATTAGGTCTATCACTAGCTGGAAACCACATGAGAGACACTAAATGAACCAGGAGCAGTGAGTATTTCCATGGGAAGACAATGGGAGTACTTTAAAAAAAAAAGAAAGTTTTTGAAAATAAACAAATAAAAGATGAGTTTATTTTGCTGAGAAAAAAATGAACTCCACATATAGTTTCTTCATACTGCATATTTTCTGTGAACTTTCTGAGGCTCCTAGGTATATATAAAGAATTTATATTTATTTTTATTAGAAAGGCGATTATACAGAGAGGAGGAGAGACAGAGAGGAAGATCTTCTGTCTGATGGTTCACTCCCCAAGTGGCCACAGCGGCCGGTGCTGCACCGATCCAAAGCCAGGAGCCAGGAGCTTCTTCCAGGTCTCCCACGCAGGTGCAGGGTCCCAATTCTCTGGACCATCCTCAACTGCTTTCCCACGTCACAAGCAGGGAGCTGGATGGGAAGTGGGGCTGCCGGGATTAGAGCCGGCGCCCACACGGCACGTGCAAAGTGAGGACTTTAACCACTATGCTTTAAAGTGAGGACTTTAAACCACTATTTTTAGGAACAGAATCTGGGATTCCCTCCCTGGTCTGCCCTCCGCTGGTAGCTCAGCCCTGCTCACCTTCCTCCTCAGACCTGCAAGACCGCAGAGCTGCTTTTTGCCTGTATGAGTCAGTTGGGAAGTTCACAGATGGTTTTCTGTAAAGTTCCTTTTGCTCTTTCACATGAAGAGGACAAGCAGCACGGCGGTGGAAAAGTGAAGGTCCTGGACATTTGCTCCTAGCTGTGAGCATCATTGCGGGGGGGATCTACAACACAAGTGCTGATGCTCGAGCTAGTTAGCGCTTGGCTGTGCAGACAGGTAGAGGCACCAGCCAGTAGCTGTGGGCGAGGTTGGCGGTGGGTCTGGGTAGCAAAACCTTAGCCATTGCATCATCCTGCTCTTTCTGGCTTGTGCATGTTCAGGTTAGATTTTCCCAGGGGGGTGAAGAAAAGACCCACCGATATCTAAGGAGCCGTGGTACTTGGTGCTAGTGCTGGAGGGTACAAACTACCTTTCAGATTTCAGTTCGGTCAGTTCATTCATTCAGGACTTGGCTTAGCTCCCTGGTTGGCTCCTGGCGGGAACCAGGGGACCCTGGCACCTGATGTCTTCTTTTCATTGGCCTCCGCATCTGAGACTGGATCTGCTTCTCTCAGTCTAGGTGCAGAATGAGGCTTGCCAATAGCCATTGTGAACACATGTGGGAAGTCTCCCTCTATATTAAAGGAGCTATAAGGACATGACACTTATTTTGATACAACAGAAAACCAGGGTTTTCTGTAGAGTTGCTAGAGAAATATTTATGCTTTAAGATGAACACTGTCAGGTAGGTCTCAAAATCAGGAACATAAAGGCTGCCCGTCCACCCACCTGCTGCTCCAGACTGACTTCATTGTTCAGGCTGAATCAGGCCCATCTCCCTGGAGTTCTTGTTACATTGTGTGTTTATCCAGTAAGTATTTCGAACATAATTGAATAATGGTCCATATACTCTCTTCCACTCAAAAATGAGCACTCTGCATACAGAAGATATTCATGCCTCATTTGAACCCCCAGCCTCTGGGAGGCTATTTGACACATCAGTAAGACACCAGCGCTTGGGGAGGGGAAACAAGCATTGTGGTGCAGTGTGTCAAGTTGCTGTGTTCAACACCAAGCACCCCATGTGGGCACTGGTTCGAGTCCCAGCTCTTCTACTTCAGATCTGGCTCCCAGCTAATGTGCCTAAGAGACCAGTGAGGAACAGCCCAAGTGCTTGAGCCCTCACCAGCCACCTGGGAGATCTGTATGCAGTGCCAGGCTCCTGAGTTCAGCCTGGCCATCTCTGGCTATTGCAGCCATCTGGGAAGTGAACCAGTGGATGAAAGATCTCTTTTTTTCTTTGTTTCTCCCCCTGTCTCTGTAACTCCGCTTTTCAAATAATACATATAAATGGATGTTTTTATATGCATATGAATCTTTTTAAAAAGACAACACTTGGCATCTCCATATCCCTTATTGAAATGGCCAAGTTCAAATCCCTGCTTTGTTTCCCATTCCAGCTCCCAGCTAATGGGCACCAGAGTGGCGATAGGTGACGGCTTAACACAGGAGTCCCTGCCGGAACCCTGGGAGATCCATGCCCTTCCTGGCTCCCAGCTTTGGCTGGCCCAGCCTTGCTTGTTGCAGGCGTTTGGGGGGTATGAACCAGTAAATAGGAAATCTCTCTTTCTGCCCTTCAAATAAATAAGTAAATAAATATTTTTTAAAAATCCTCAGGCCTCTGACACAAGGTAGAGAGTTCACAAACATGGAATGGAAGCTTCAGAAGATTTTTTGGAACTCTGTTTTATAAGTGTGTTTTGTTTGGAAAAACCGTTTTCCCTAGTTTAGCTAAAAAAAAAAGTACCCATTTGTATCAATATTTATATATTGGCTTCTTGTTTGGACTGGAGTAACAAAATAGCTTAAATTGAGTCGTTGCTAAAGAGCAGACATTGATTGCTTTCTGTTCTGGAGACTGGAAAGCCTAAGAGCAAGGTGCTGGCAGTTTGGTGTCTGGGGAGGGCTCCCTTTCTGCCTCAAGGCTGGTGCCTTTCTGCTGTGTCCCCACATGTCCTCAGGCCTCTCTCCGAAGGACACTCACAGGAATATGTACAGGAATTCAGGAGGGCTCCACTCCCATGGCCTAGTACCTCCTACAGGCCCCACCTATTAGCCTATTATCTCTCCAGTGATTAAATTTCAACACAGAAATTTTGGAGGGACACAAACCATAATGATTAAGCAGCACCTGCTGCTGCCAGAAACCAGAAGGGATATTTCCCTGTGAGATGACAGATTCTTCCAACACGGGCAATGATGCTGGTGGCAGAGGGGCTGTGCACCTGCCACAGAAGTGAAGGGAGAGCTTCTGTGTTGGCCAGATGACTCATCTCTATGAAACCCATGTGTCTTTTCCAGCTAAGACACAACTGCTTCCCATAAACAGTGAAGCCCTCCTCCGCATTTTTCATGCTCTGTGAGACACAACAAGAAGGGTTTCAAACTACCAGAACTGTGAAATTCTAAATGGCAGATAAAACTCTATGCTCAAAGCAAAGACTCTACTAAGGCCAGTGGGGAAGACTCTGACAATCCAGCAGAACCCCACCCCCAGGGAGAAGGAGAATCAAGCACTTGGAGGAATATTCATCTTGTCCTGACAATGACCCTGACAGTGGGCCAGAGATGTTGACAGGTGCTGTTCCATTTGCCCTCCTAATACTTTCTGGCAGTTTCTTGTCCAAGGTCATGGAACACACAAGTGTCTGATAAAATAGATAGCACATGAATAACATTTGACAAAATAATGATACTTTGTGTTGCTTGGCACTGTCCGCAGTGAAGCCATCCCTACGCATGTGCCCCTGGTTCCTTGGCAACCACATTCTGTCCTGATAACTGGGCTCGCTTGTAGAGGGCCTTTGTTTTCTGGATTCTCTGATTTAACCTTTTCTTCCCCCCCCCCCCCCTTTTTCTTAAAGTTGTAAAAGGAGATAGTAAAGAAAAGAGGCCAATTTCCAGGTAACCACCTTTCTTTTGTTCGTTTGTTTGTAATCGGTGTGCATCTGAAAAACAGCAAGGCTAAATCCATCCCTTGGTCATTTTCTATCTTTGGGGGCCCATGTGAAGGGACTGCCAAAAAGTATATGGGAAAATAAAACTGAAAGACAAGTTTATCTTGATGCAAAACAATTTTGAAACCCATATGTAGTTTTTTTGACAATACACATTTCCCCATGAACTTTCTGAGGCACTCTGGTTTGTACCTTGTGATGGGTCTCATTTCAGAGAACATGACAGAGGTACTTCCATCCCAAAATCCTCCCGGGTAATCTGCTTTTCCAGGTCAGATTGAGCAGATGAATTGGTAGCACATGATGAAGGAAGATTCTAATCATGCTTGTTTAAATCGTTATGGGGAATACCAGAATTATCACAATCTTTAAATATTCAGGAAGTATTTGGTGAATGCACTTAATGCCTCCAGTTGTACACTGAAAATGGTTAAAATGGCCAAAATACTCCCCTAGGGGATGGGTGTTTGGTTAGACACTGCTTGGGATGGCCACAGCCTTAAGCTCACCGCCTGGTTGGAGTCCTGCTTTACCTCCAGTTCCAGCTGCCCGCTAACGCGCCCCTGGGATGCTCAAGTGCTCAAGTGCTGGAGTTTCTGACACCCATGTGCAAAACCCAAACTGGATTCCCGAACTCCTGGCTTTAGCCTGACCCAGCCCTGACTGTGGTGCTTATTTGGGGAGTGGGCCAGCAGGTAGAAGATCTGTCTGTGACTGTCTCTCTGCCTTGCAAATAAAAAGAGAATAAATAAATACAAATTTTAAAATTCACCGCCCCCCCCCCCAAAAAAGCCAACGGCCGTAGCACCTGATGGTAGGCAAAATGGCCAGACTGTCCCAACACCCTCATATGAACATTAAGACATTTTGCTAAGTATCTTCCCGAGTCCACAACACCTGAGGCACTTCTTCGCCCCGTGGGAATCTGAAGTTTGGCTTGTGGATCCGTGGGGTGGGGAGACAGGTTGTTATACTCACCTCTCTTTTGGTGAGTTGAGGAAGAGAGGGACCATCCAGTTTTAAATAATGATCCAGTTATCAATTATTTTGTGATGCCATTGTCTTAATTTTGACAGCTGCTTCCTGGGGATATTATTTTCGGCATGCTAGGGCAGGGAAATACTTTTCTAATTCGCCCAAAACTGGCTACACGTGCTTAACCAAGGACAGACTGAAAGGCTCCCCTGACGCCTGGTCACTTCAAGCTGTCTTCCAAAAAGTGTAACTACAAATTCTCTGGGTGAGTGGAGCTATTGTTTTCCCTGATGAAAGCCAAGCCCAGTGAAGACTTCGGTTCTGGTTGTAACCTGTCAGTCTCCCCACTGGAGAGTAGGGTTTTGGCTTGATGACAAAATACTCCAGCTCCGCCGTGAGTGAGGCTTCCTGCAAGCCATGGCAGCTGACAGAGTTCTTGTTCCGCTGCCCTGGAAGTGAAATGAGACCGCCTTGGCCCAGACAATACCGCCGTTGTGTGACACAGCTGTCTCGGGAGATGGCTCCATGCAAGTCACAGAGATCTGTCTGGCATTATCTCGCCGGGACGAACCGGCCAGATGGAACTGAATGCGCCTGCCTGGGAATGCTGTCTGCCCGGGTGGAGAGCCAGGCGCTCGGATTTCAATGGCCTGAGGATGAAAAACCGGTTGATTGTGCTTCAAAACCTCTTTGCTTCCTGAAGGGTGGACAACGTCTGTGTGGAATTCTCAAGCTTTATCAGACACTGATAAGCCTCGAGCATGTGCAGGAGGCAGATGAATTCCACTTCCATTGTGCCTGGTAATAGCATCCTCGTTAGTGAAACTGCCGTCGGGTCCCCCAGAAGGCCAGTGAGCCTTGGCAGCAAATAGGACTGAAACCCGAAATGAGGTTTGCCTGGTTTCAGCTTCGGTTACAGAGGTGGCTCGCAGTCTATCAGGGCGATCGCCAAGCCTCCCGGGCTGAGTTTGTGCAAGGGCCGGTGGCAGAAAAAGCAGCGCTCTGAACGGGTCCTTCATCGCCTACGGCCCCTGTAGATTGCTCAGCAGGGAGCCGTGGGCGCATCCCAGCTCCTTTCGGGTTTATTCTCATCTTACTTTTGAACTGAACCTTCAAAGGGTCTGTCTCCGCCCCTGGCTTTCCCTGTTCCAACCCCACGCCTCCACAGGCATGCTACAGGCTCTTGTTTTTTGTAAGCTGGGGCCAATCTGAGCTTAGTGAGTACAGAGGAAGAGGCAGTCATGAACAGGAAATGGTGTGTAACGTGCCTGATGATTAACCTTCAAAAATAAATGCCTACTTCCTTTTGCTTTGCAAGATGCTGGTGGCAGAGGACAGGAGGGAGCATTGGTGTGGGTGAGCTGCTGGGGGTGTGTTCTGGAGGGGAAGCAGGTGCTAAGGGATGAAGAGAAGATGTGGTGAGAGGAAGACAGCACCAAGTCTGGAAACAACTTTATCCCTAGGCCCATGGTGTTCCCATCGTTCCTGCAGAGAGAGGACACCCACTCCCTGGGCAATCTCCCACTGTTTTCCCCAACAGTAACTATTCCCATGGAATATAAATGCAATGGACTCCAGGCATAGTGTCCTGTCCTTTTCTATTAAATTAGCAAGGGAAGTAGAAATTAATTTCATTTCACCCAACTTCTTGAAACTTTCTTCAGGGACCTGCATGATCTATACAACAGAAATTCAAAAAGTTCATAGATTTTTATTGGGAGCGGCACTATGACTTCATCCATAAAGCCACAGTCCGCAGCCCCAGCATCTCATATGCACGCTGTTTCGAGTCCCAACTGCTTCACTTTAGATCTGACTCCCCGCCAATGGCACTAGGAAAACAGCAGAGGGTGGCCCAAGTGCTTGGGTCTCTGGACCCATGTGGAAAACATGAAAGAAACTCTTAGCTCCTGGCTTCAGCCTGTCCCAGCCTTGGCCATTGTGGCCGTTTTGAGAATGAACCAGTGAGTGGAAGACCTGCCTCTCACACTCTCTCTTTTTCTTTCTCTCTCTTACTCTTTCAAAAATTTTTAAAAGAAAAAGTTTACTTTGGTGCATTGAAAAAAACTTGTGTAATTTTTTTTTCATGAACTTTTTCAGAATTTCTTGTGTGCTTGGGTTAAAAAAAAAATTTATGAATTTGAAAGGCAGAGTTACAGAGGGAGAGAAAATGGTCTTTCATCTGCTGATTCATTTCCCAAATGGCTGCAAATAGCTGGGCTGGGCCAGGCTGAAGCCAGGAGCCTGGAATTCTATCTGGGGCTCCCACAGGGGCAGGGCCCCAAACACTTGTGCTATCTTCTAGCTTTTCCCAAGCACATTAGCAGGGAAAGTAGAGTTGCGCCTTTGGAATGCTGGTGACACAATTGAACTCACTGCGTCACAAGGCCAGCCCTGGATATCAAAAATGTCTGAACCAAAATAAACATCTTTTAGTTTATTTCCTCTATAACTAAAGTACCCTCGTGTAAGAATATTGTTCCCTGAGTGATGTCAGCTGAAATAAAGACCCAAAGTCTAATCATCCTTTATGAGTAGAACTCCCAGTGAAAGAATCCAGACTGGAAAAGTCAGTTTAAATGGCCTGAGTTTCTGAACACTTGCTCTTTAAAATAAAACAACCTGAGTTTATTGATTTTTTTTAACCAATGGAAGTTCTGCTTTTAGTCACTAGCAAGATTTCTACTTGAGAATTCTATTCTGTTTTCATTCATTGGTCACCAAAGTTTGACTCTTTAAAAAACCAAATTAAACAAAACACCTAGCTGAATGGCAGTGTTCTTATTGAGTTTTACTGAGAATAAAACTGATCCAAGATATTAGTGGGATGCTTTGTTGAGAGCGGTTCTGAACTGCCAGGAGCTGCTGGGCCACGGATTAGAGAAGTTCTCTGCCAAGAGAATATCATAAACAAGTGTCTCCAGGTGGATAATCCCAGCTTGATGGAATCACACGGACGTGGACTCACAGGTACATGTGACTTTAAAGTAAGAGGAGGATTCCCTTTTAAATTCTTTTTCCTTTATCCCAAAACATTAAAAAAAAAAAGTCAAAACTTGCATATAAAGAAATGTAATCCACCCCCAATAAACACATTCAATTTATCCCAGATGGCTTGGCTCGTCCTGCCTGCCACTGTAGCTAGCATTCTAACCAGCAACCCAAGAGGAGGAAGAGCTCCGTTAAGAATTCTGTCAGCCAGTTAGTCAACTTTATAATTTAATAAAATATGTTAAATATAATAAAGAATCTTAATGAATTAGGATTCACAAGGAGCGGAAGGCGGCAGTTACCTTTTTTTTTTTTAAGTCTTATTTTATTTTTATTGGAAAGGCGGATATACAGAGAGGAGAGACAGAGAGGAAGATCCTCTGTCTGATGATTCACTCCCCAGGCGGCCGCAATGGCTGGAGCTGAGCCAATCCAAAACCAGGAGCCAGGAGCCTCTTCCGGGGTTGCAGGATCCCAAAGTTTTGGGCCGTCCTCGACTGCTTTCCCAGGCCACAGGCAGGGAGCTGGATGGGAAGTGGGGCTGCCAGGGTTAGAACCGGCACCCATATGGGATCCTGGGCATGCAAGGTGAGGACCTTAGCCACTGTGTCATCGCGCCGAGCCTGGCAGTTACCTTTTTTTTCTGGTTGACATAGAATTTGTAGGCAACTTAACAACTTTAAAACTTACTCCTTCAGGGAAACACCAGTGATCAAATGAGCTTATGGTCAGGTTGGAAATCAGATGTAAATAGAACATTCAGGGAGGTAGGAGGGAAGGGCTCTCTAATTCTCTTAATAAAACCAAATTTCCAAGATTGACCAGTAAGGATGGGATGGTTGAGCCTTATACAGGAGCAACTACAAAAGCTTGTGGAAGTGGAATCAAATGATCAATTTTATTTTTGCTAAAAAAATCATGACATCTGGTGCTAAGAAGGGTCTTCATAAAGTTCATGGGTTTATTATTTTAAAAACCATTAATGATTTCAAAAATTGTTTGATCCTAATAAGCATCTCTTAATTCCATTTTACTATGAACTGATGTACCTTCATAGACCTAATAGTAATTACTGGAGATTTTTGAGGGGAGCATGGTTATAGGGAGATAAGAAGTGTGTGAGATATGCTACTGGAAAGCCATGCTCATCATTCCTATACTGCTATAAAAAGAAGCCTAAGCTGGGTATCTCACTCAGCTCATAGACAAGACGTTTATTAACTCATAGTTTGGGATGCTGCATTTCCAAGATTGAGTGGTTCCATCTATTTAGTCTCTTGTGAGGGTTCCCTTTGCTCCAATAAAACATTAAGGAGAAACAGAAAGGAACCGTAAATGGCTACGTACATGAGGGTAACCCCACTTTATAGCACCCCACTTCATGAGAATTCAACCCACGAGGCCAGCATTAATCCCCTTTGAAGGCATCACCTCCAATGGCCTAACCAGTTCCCACTTGGTCCTACTCCTTGGAGCTTCCCACTTTACTATGGACACAATGGACAAACTTCCAGCACATGAACCTTAGGGGATAAACCAAATTCAACCCTAGTGGAAGCTTAAACGGTCAGTTCCCCATGATTAACACATTTGAGAAGTCTTTCTTTCAAATAGTTGAGACCAGGACATAAGGGAAGCAAGTAGAGAAGTGGGCTCAGGATTGGATTTTGTACCCAACATTTACAAGGTTGGATAAGGGAAAGAAGTCCATAAAAAAACAGAGAATTTCAAACAGGTTAACCCTCCTCTCAAGATGCCCACATTCCATGTCAGAGTGCCTCAGTTCACATCCTACCTCTGCATCTCATCATGACAGCTCAAGTACCAGGGTCCTCCCTGCCACATGAGAGACGTAGATGGAGCTCCAGGCTCCTGGCGTCAGCCTGGCCCAGCCCTGGCTTTTGCACTCACTTAGGAAATAAACCAGTTGGTGGAAGGTCTTTCTTCTGTCTCTTTCTTTTCTCTCTCTCTCTCTCGCTTTTTCAAATGAATAAAAATTAAAAAGTAAATGAAAATGAAAAAGAGCATGAGGGAGATGGAAGGTAAGCCAAAGAGTGTGGGGTATGGGATCCAAGAGAGCTGAAGTTCCTTTCCAAAGGCAGGGTCCAGAAGGTTCAAGCATGGAGAGAAAGCCAGGCAGCAAGGACCGCAGATAAATGGGAGTTGAAAAGAAATGAAAGGGAAAAGAGAATCATTGTTTCAAGAGCCCCTTTGTATGGGACTGTCCAAGAAAGGACACGGACTGGCTGCTTAAAGAACAGAACTGTTTTCTCTCACAGTCCAGAAGCATAGTGTTATTTTCCTCCAAGGCCTCGGCTGGTTTACCAGCTGTCTTCTTCCTATCTCTTTATATAGTCTTCCCTCTACATGTATCTGTCTCCTAATCGCTTCCTCTAAGATTGTCAATCAGATTGCATTGACCTCATTTTAGTCTTTATCTATTTGAGAACCCTGTCTCCAAACATCATCACATTCTGAGATATAACTTAAAAAGTTTATTTTGGGCCGTAGGCAGTGGCTCATTTGGCTTGTCCTCCCCCTTAAGTGCCAGGATCCCATGTGGGCATGTTCAGGCCCCAGCTACTACAGGTCTCATCCTCCAGATCCCGGCTTATGGCCAGGGAGGACAGTGGAGGATGACCCAGGGACCTGGTCCTTGAACCCTCATGGGGGCATCAGGCTCCTGGCTTTGGATCAGGCCGGCTATAGCCACTCCAGTCATAGGGGAATGAGCCAAATGATAGAGAATCTTTATGTCTCTCTTCTCTGTAGTTCTGGCTTTCCAATGAAACTTTTAAAATCTAAAATTTTTCAAAAAGTTTAAAATTGCTTATGTGTATATTTCTTTGAAAGGCAGAGTGACAGAGAGGAGAAATGGAGAGAAACTGATTTTACACTAGTTCACCCCCCAAATGGCTGCAACAGCCTGGTGTAAGCCAGACTGGAGCCAGGAACGAGCCAGGCGTTCCATCCTTGCCTCCATGGAAATCGCAGGCACCCAGGCACTTGGGACACTTTGTTGTGTACATTAACAGGAACCTGGATCAGAAGCAGAGCTGGGACTTAAAGTAGCATTCTGATATGGGATGCCAGTGTCACAAGCAGCAGCTTAACCCACAATGATAACATGGCTGATGAAAGGAGAGAAGAGAATTTTACATTTGCTGTAGGAAACTATGAGGAGAAGAACCCACCCCCCCCCAAATGGGAGAGACTTTGGGGCCAGTGGTATGGCTTGTCATGTTAAGTTGCCGCCTTCAGTGTTGGCAACCCATATGGGTACCAGTTCAAGTCCCAGTTACTCCAGTTTATTTATATATATATATATTTAAAGATTTATTTGTTGATATTGGAAAGTCAGATATACAGAAAGGAGGAGAGACAGAGAGGAAGATCTTCTGTCTGATGGTTCACTCCCCAAGTGACCACAGTGGCTGGAGCTGAGCCAATCCGAAGCCAGGAGCCAGGAGCTCTTCTGGGTCTCCCATGCAGGTGCAGAGTCCCAAGGCTTTGGGCCATCCTTGACTGTTTTCCCAGGCCACAAGCAGGGAGCTGTATGGGAAGTGGGCCACCAGGATTAGAACCAGTCACCATATGGGATCTTGGGTGTACAAGGTGAGGACTTTAACCACTATGCTATTGTGCCAGGCCCAGTTACTCCAGTTTGAATCCAGCTCTCTGCTAATGTGCTTGGGAAAGCAGTGAAGACAGCCCAAGTGTTGGGCCCCTACACCCTACAGTCATGTGGGGAGACCCAGAAGAAGCTGTTGTGGCCTCTGTCTTTCTCTCTTTTTCTCTGTGCTGATCCGAAGCCAGGAGCCAGGAACTTCCTCCGGGTCTCCCACGTGAGTGCAGGGTCCCAAGGCTTTGGGCCACCCTTCACTGCTTTCCCAGGCCAGAAGCAGGGAGCTAGATGGGAAGTGGAGCTGCTGGGATTAGAACAGTGTCCCTATGAGATCTGGCATATTCAAGGCAAGGACTTTAATGGTTAGGCCACCATGACAGGCCCATAAATAAATCTTAAAAAAAAAAAATTGGAGTGACTTAAGGCTGCATTTTGGCATCCTGGGGACCCCAGCAGACACATAGCTTAGAGACAAGGACTGGCTTATGAAGTAGGCCCAGAGCAGCTGGGAGGGGACCAGGCCCAGGCCATGGAAGGGCAAGGAGGGGCTGCTGAGAAGACACCAGGGGACTGTGCATGGCAAGTGCCTGGAAAGACACAACACTGAGAGTATCCATGCCTGATTCCCTCATGTTCTTCCTCTCGCAGGAGGCAAGGGATTGTTGAAGATGAGGAAATAGAAATTGAGCCAGGAATGAGTAAGAATCAGAAATGAGGGTCAAGGAGCAAGGTAGCACATTCAGGGACTAACAGGCAGTGGTAATGGTAACAGAGCAAGTTCAAGAACTAATGGGCAGCGGTGAGGGGGCAGCAGCCGCAGCTTGGCCTGGGCTATGAATCCCATGGTGAGGCACTATCGGATCCCAAGTCAGTTCTGCAGGCTGGCGGGATGGGCGGGTGGACCCTGTATGTGGGGGTGGAGCTTGTTTTGCAGAAGTAGCTGCCCATGGAGAGCAGGGTGACTGTGGGTCACCGGGGCTCAGTTTCCTGAGTAAGACTAGGGCAACCTGGTGTCCAGTGTGAGGGGGAAAGCCTGTCTCCTCTGTGTGGGTCATGGTCCTAGCGCTGATAAGAGGGAAAGACTACAGACAGAGACGCTAAAATCCACTCCCTGAAGATCTGTTATGAATTCCTTCTACATACAGACGAAATAAACGATTCATTTACTCAAGGACACTAGTGCAAATCTGCCTGAATGAAAGGCATCAAAAGAAGGGGGCCTTCACTCAAGCCCCACTGACGGGCAGAGGGCTCAGAGGGTAAGGATTCAGAGCAGAAATCATTTCCTGTTGGGGATCAGGCCACCTTTTCAATTTCTAGGTTAATGCTGAAGAACTAGAGTGTAGACAGGATAAAGAAGTTATGCTTACTGCTATGTTAAAACAATTCACATATCATTACATTAAGTCATCAGCCTTCTTAGAAAGATCGAGCTATGCCCATTTGACAAACTGAAAACCTAAAAAACTCTCCCAAGGTCAGCAACTAGCAAGTGGCAAAGCTCACTGATTCTGAACCTCCCAGCCCCATCTGACAGAGTGAGACTGAAGGATGTTCAGCAGGTGCATTGCAGTGGAAGTGGCAGACAAGTGTGAAGATTACATCTTATGTCCATTATGGTCACCTACATCACTGGGGGACAGGCACTCTACTTTGCAGTGAGTGAAATGGAGTTCCTGGCTACCGGGAGAGCTACGTAAAGGGGGTTAAGAAATATGTCTATTCTGTTTCTGAGGCCTTAACCCAGAAGCCTGATGACTGCAGGTGGTCATAGTAAAGAACTGAAAGCAGAAGAGCCAGGGCTCCTGTCTTTCTGATGGAGAGACCTAACTCACCGTGGAATACGGGAGGATAGATGCATTCATTATGCTTAAGGATTTCCAATCTTGATTTTGTTTTGTTTTGCCTGAAGGGTGGAGAGACACAGAGAGATCTTCCATCCACTGGGTTTATTTCTCCAAGACTTGCGACTGTCAGGCTGGGCGAGGCAGAAGCCAGAAACCTAGAACCAAAGCTGGGTTTCCCATATGAGTGACAAGGACCCGATTGCTTGACTCATCATCTACTGCATTTGTAGGAAACTGGATCAAAAGTTGAACCCCAAAACCCTGATATGAATTGTGGACATCCTAATCAGCATCTTAGCCACCGTATCCCATGTCTACCCCTGAAATCCTGATTTTAACTCAGCAAAATGTCAGGCATATCTCCAAATGCCTTGTTATCTACCAGAGAAATTAACTGACACGATTAAGAGAAAAACAGTAATTCTCTTTACCCCACGGATACATCAAAAAGCTTGTTGGATATGAAATGAAACGAGATGTTTGCTTAAAAATTGAAATCCAATCACTTGTTTTCATAATACACATTTTTCATAAACTTTCTGAAGACCATTTTAAGCCACTTCGCTGTTTCCAAAGGGAAAACCATTCTCCATAAAGGTCAGTGGGAAAGAGGAGGCAGGCTGTTTCCTAAATATCAGTTTTTTGACGTAGCCAAAAGACTTTCCATTACTGTTTGCACAAAACCCCTGTTTCCACAGTGAACCTTATCAAGTTATCTCTGGTTACTCTGTTCTCATGGCTGAATTACCTGGTGCACCAGCCCCTTTTGTAGATGCTTTCTCATTCCTGATATGTGACCCTGGGAATTTCTTTCGATTCCCCCACTGACTTACTTGGCACCCCCTTCCCCACTAGAACTGGAGAGAAAGAAAAGAAATCCTACTCCAGGGCTAAAGAACATGTTTGCACACACAGTCGAATATTATTCAACCTTTCAAAAGAGGCAATCACAAACAACATGATGGGCGAACCTGGGGGACATGATGCTGTGTGAGAAGCTGCTCTCAGCAGGCCCCTAAAATAGGCAGATTCATGGAGTCTAGGGGTGGCGTCATGGTTACTGAGACCTGGAGGAAGGGAAAATGGAGAGTTCCCCAGTCAGCAGGCAGGCATTCTAATCGTGTGTGATGACACTGATGTCATTGTACATAAGGGACTTGAACATCCTCAGTGTTGCTCTCTGCCAAGGATCTGGGAACCCCGCCCCTGCAGAGTAACAAGCGACAGTGACAATCTACACATGCTCTTCGACTCACAGGGATATCACATCCTAAAAAGAAAAAAGTAAGAAACCAAAAATATCAGAAAGAAGTAGCAGTCACAGATGGATATTTTGTAGACATACTGAAATGGAACATATAAAATCCACTGGCAACAGAGAATGGGCATTTACCCTACCCTCACTGGTGCCTGACCAGGAGTCGTAGCTCTTTTTAAAATGTACTTAGATTTCTGTTAAAGATTTATCTATTTAGTTACTTCAACATCAGAGTTACACAGAGAGAGTGAGTAAGAGAGAGTTCTTAATGGTTCACTCCCCAGACACCTGCAACAGCCAGGGCTGGGCCAGGCCAAAGCCAGAAGCCAGGAGCCAGAGCTAAGATCTCCCCTGTGAGTACAGGGACCCAAATATGTGGGCCAACTTCCGTCGCTCTTCCCAGGCCATTAGCCCTAAACTGGATTGAGAATGGAGCAGCCAGGACCCCAACTTGTTTCCATATGGGATCCTGACATCAAGGCTACAGCTTTACACACTATACCACAATGCTGACCCCAGGAGGTGTAGCTCTGGCTGTAGCTGCCCAGTACTATGAGATCAGACTGCAGTTTGCTCACCCAGGGAAAAAGCCACAGACAAAATTCAACAGTTCAAGCACAGTTTCTGCCGAATGTTATAGCTTTCACATTCATCATTAGGCAATAAAAATACCCCCAAGTCAAATCATTCTTGTAAGTTGGAAGCTGCCCACACTTTATCTATAAGGTTTTATTTTGTTGAAGAGAAAGAGTAATGAGAAAGATTCAAAAGCAAATACTAAAGTAGCTCATTGTCATCCCTTTGACAGAGGAGACACAGACGTGTGTTTGCTGTATTGCCCTCTGTACTTTCTTGCATTGTAAGTTTTCCAAATAAAAAGCAGTGATATTATTAAATAGAAATTACTAAAACAAACTAGTCGATTGCATCCAAAACCACTTCAAGTTATGATTTTTGTTTTCCATTTCTTAAAAAAAAGACACCCGAAGGAGTCAGTGTTCTGTAACCACCACATAAGGTCCTCATGGGCAGGCACATCCCTTGTCAGTATCTCTGATTCAGTTCCTAGCTCTGGCTCATGATTCCAGTTCTCTGTTCTCGTGCCCTCTGAGAGGCAGCAGGTGATGGCTTAATGAACTGGGTGCCTCCCTCCCATGTGGAAGACTTGGGTTCAATTCCTGGCCCTAGGCTTCAGCCTGGCCCAGTCCCATCTGTGCTGGACAGTCAAAGGGTGAACCAACAAAAAGGAGCTCTGCTCTGTCTCTGTGGTGAAAATAAAATTTTAACAATAAAGAAAGTGGAATTCAATATTAACCACAGAAGAATGCTCTATACCTAAGTCTCCAGAACTTTCTTGTATCAATTGTGCCATTTAACATGCATGGGAAAAGCCAGCAAATTTCACTTACTATTTCAGTATCACCACTTATTGAGTAGCCTTGAAAGAGGTGTTTTTTCTTCCCACTCTGAAATAAGCTGATAATGAACATTTTAGAGTAGTTTCAAAACACCATCAAGATGCGTCTTTTTCTTTATCTCTCAAATTGCAGCTTTTTCCTTTTGTTTTTTTTTTAATTTTACCGATGCTTACCACTTATTGTTCATGCATTTCTTACTTCTACAAGGCATACTTGCAAATATAAATCTACTTTGAAAGCAAAAGAATTAAGCTGACACACCAAGTGTGTGTCTACTTGAAAAAAATATCAAACAAAACAAACTCCATTGAAGTATCTTTCTTAGATGAAAGTATGTTTTCACTTCTCTGGAAAAGAAAGTTTGAAGGGCAAGAAAATATGCATTATCATCTTCCAAAAAAAAAAAAAATCATCTGCTTGTCCCAAACCTTCCTGCTCCAGAGTTTCTCTTAGGCCCAAGCCCTTGTTTCTGCACCCTGGGCAGGAACCAGCATCAGCCAGACATTGAAAATACGAGTATCGTAAAGTAGGACATTTCCAGCCCAAGAAGGAGGTAAAGTCCCAGGGAAGCAGCCCACCACGTGTGTCTGCCTTAGGGTTCCCAATCCAGACTCTCAGCAGATCAGTTTTACTTTCGAGGAAACACAAATGTTCACGTGATGGTATGTTGCCTTTGTGATGGTGGCGAATCATTGCTTTGTAAGGCTGTCCTGACCTTGGAGGTCTGTTATACCAGGCATTCCCATGGCATTGGGAACCATCAGCTCAAAATTCCTAGGTGTTTCTGAAGAGCTGGAGTTTCTTTGAAAGATCCTGGGGGCTGTGGCATGCCAAGCAGACACAGGGACCCTTGTTCAAAACTTCCAGGACTCATTGTGAGATTGGCTGGTGTTGCAATCCTACACTTCTGCAAGACGGTTCAAGGAGATGTCCACAAACTTCTGAATTTGCCTAAAGTAGTGTATATCACTTGGGCAGTGCCTGTTCCATGTCTCTGGATGACCTAGGCTAGATCATCCATGAGGCGGCCCTGTCATGGACCATCAGGATGTCCAATCACCTTTAAGGTTCCCAGCTTTTGTTTTTTTCCTCTTTGTTTCAGACCAGGGCAAGGGTAATTTTTACAACTGGCATACCCCAAAAGGAAGTATGGTTTTCTGAGCTTAGATCATAACTGACATTTATTAAAATACTTACTATATACTAGACAATGACCTAACTCACTCATATAAACTAATGTTTTTAACCTTCAAAATTTCTTTTAACTAAAAAAAACGCTTAAAGATTTCTTTTTATATATTTGAAAGTCAGTGTTATAGAGAAAGAAATAGAGAGTTCTTCCATCTACTGATTCACTTGTCATATAGCTATACTGGCTGTTGCTGAGCCAGGACAAAGCCAGGAGCCAAGAGTTTCATCCAGATCTCTCACGTGGGTAGCAGGTGCCCAAACATTTGGGCCATCTTCCACTGCTTTTCCCAGACCATTGGCAGGCAACTAAGTCGAAGTGGAGTAGCTGGGACTTGAAGCAGCATCCATATGGGCTTTCAGCATCACAGGCAGAAGCATCATCTACCATGTCACAACACTGCCCCCACCTTTTAATATTCTTTTTAACATGTATTTATTTTACTTGAAAGCAGAGAGAAAGCTCCTCCATCTGTTGGTTTACTCCCCAAATGGCAGCAGCCAGGACCAGACCAGTCTGAAACCAGGAGTCAAAAACTCCATCTGGGTCTCCTATGTGGGTGGCAGAAACCCAAGTGCTTGGGCTACCTGCTAGGCATTTTTGCAGGAAGTTCAACCACAAGTGCAGAATAGCGGGGACTGGATTCCAAGCAGTCCAGTGCAGTCACACATGTCCCAAGCGGCACTTTAAGCCAGTGCACCATAACAGTTGCCCTAGCTTCTAAGCTGTGCAACAACCCTACAGAGAGCATTAGTTCCACTGTCCATATGGAGAAACAGAAGTTAAGTGACTTGGCCAGAGCAGCAGTTGATAAGTGTTGGAGCAGAAATCTGGCTAACTCGAGGCCCTTATTTTTCATTGCTGTGGCGCCTGTATCTCTAAAAACTGTCTTTTCTGCTCCTGGGATCTTGAAGGACAAGAACACTGTATACAATTCATGAATCAGTTTAAGAGGAAAAGGAAACCCATCCCGAAAGACTGAAACAGACGGGGAGCTGCCTTTGGCAACAGGTCTGAGTCACCACCCTGGGCGCCTGCACATCCTGTCTCAAGTGCCTGGACTCAAGACTCCTCGGCTTCCCATCCAGCTTCCTGTTAAGGCACCCCTGGGAGTTAGCTGCTAATGGTTCAAGGGCTTGCCACCCACCTGAGGAAGCAGGGTGGGGTTCCTGGCTCCTGGCTTCCATCTGGTCCAGACCTGACTGCTGCAAAATCAGTGAATCAAAGATATTTTATCCTTCCTTTCAAAATTGAAAATAAAAACTTTAAACAAAAACAGGCCCAAAAGAGGGCAAATAATGAAGGTGTCTCCAGGTAATTATCACGGGAAACCCCTTGCCATCATGGGGGAGGCATGGGCTTTGGTGGGATTAATGACTTGTTGGAGAAGTTTGAAATGCCCTCAGCTGCAGATGTGGGTGCACAGAAATATGTGAGCCAAGGTTAGATACATTGAATATCACGAATCATTATTTAGCCCTGCTGAGGAGCAAACCACAGGAAAACAGTCCCTGTGTACGATACACATTCCACACAACAAGATGCTTTCATTCCCATGCCGTCCTCCCCGTGAAGATTCCCCGGCCTAGTGCTCCCCTGGGAGCTCCCCATCTCTGCTTTCTGCTGATGGCACCCTCGGCCCTGGCCCTTGTATTCCGCCACGAGGGCGTACTGAGACCCACCCAGCCGCCCGATTCCAGCGCAGCAGCGGCAACGCGCGGTCTGCGGGGCGCAGGCTGAGCCCAGGGAACCAGCTCTGAGCTCGGAGTATTCCACACGCGCCCTGGTGCTGCACAGGCGATGCCAAGTAGCTTGCAAACAGGGAAGTTTTCGGCACAGTGCCTAGGAAACCAAAGTCAGGATCGCACAGGGCAGTGGGCAGTGGAGTGTAAACGCCGTGGTGAAGCTGGTGTGCTCTGGGCACACACAAAAAAAAAGTCAACGGGTTAGCGCTTCCTCTTGACAGTCCCCAGCTGCTGAGCTGGGAGATATATATATATATATAGAGAGAGAGAGAGAGAGAGAGAGAGAGAGATGGCATCTGGTCGTCTGGTACGTGGCAAGATTTTCCCTCTCTGAATTAGGATTGCTTGTTAGGAAAACAGCAGGAGACCACCACTGCTGTCTCCATAAATCTTTAAGTCTACTGGTAAACACTTGCCATTCATCCCTGCGGTGAAGAGTTTAAAGGAGAAACACACAAACACACAACTGTTTGCTTCTTCTCTCGGTAATGTCCGGGGCTGTGATGGAAAACTCCAAGACTCGCAGAAATGCGCATGAGGAGCGTGTGTTTTTCCAGGCTGATTCTGCGCTGCATCCCAGAAGCCAGGGTAGCACTCAGCAGTCAGCAGCGCCGGTGATTGGGCTGAGCGGGTGGGCGTGTTCCTGCAGGGGCGAGCTGTTGCCCCTAACCTTGACGGCGCAACGTCCGCTGTTTTACCAGACTCAAGTCTACAGCGCAAGACATCTGGTGTAAACTTTTCGTATGTTTGCTCTTTTCAGTTCTAGGGAAAATCCGAACTGCAGTGGGCAGTGCCCAACTTCTCATGGCGCAGAAATTCTACCAGTTCAGAGAACTGTGCGAAGAAAACCTGGTAAGTATCGCTCCCCATCACCCCTACTTCCCCACCAGTTCTTTAGGAAGCTGCTGTCAAAACCGGTCCAACCCAAGCAAAACCCTTTAGAGTCTCTCCCTGACCTCGAGTTTACCCATGATTTGTGCCCTGCTCTTCTCCAGATTAAGAAATATTCATTTTACAATGTACAGTCAGAAGAAAGAAATCTAATCAAGTCGAGCTAGATTTCCAGCTGTGTTGGAAGAGAAAAATTTCCAGACTTTCCATGGCATTTCTGATTTTAGTTTCCTCACTTCAGTATGAAGCAGACTACCGTGTCAAACACATTGTTACTGACAAATCATTTTGGATACTGATCTCTTTGACGTAGCTGTCCATGGCCATTTCCTAATCGAGAGTTCTCTGTATTAATTCAAGGGCTAGAGGATGAGAGCTCTTTATTTGGTTTCTGATAAGAAAGAAGAATTCGGTCTTCTTGCTATACAAAAACACAAGAAAGCAAAACAAAGAAATAAAAACACCACTATTAACAGCAGAATGATTTATGTTGTTTTGTTTTGTTTCTAATTGACTGCAAAATGAAGATGCATGATCATCTTACATAGGCCCTTAAAAAGGCTGCTCTGTGTGCACAAAACCAACTTTTACTGTTCAGCTGGTACTCAGGCTAGAACTGTAATCGAGAAAATGAAGAGTGACTTGTATGTCTTGTGGAAGCTGAGAACATGATGATTTGCAATTTCAATAGCCCAAGATAAGATTTTAGGGTTTTAACTACTTCTCATGAACAAGGACAACCTTAACAGAATATTTCAAGTTCATGGACAATGGAGTTACAAGGCATGGTTTATTTGGGTGCAAAAAGTTTTAAAATCTACACATACTTTTTTCACAATACACATTTTTCATGAACTTTTTGATGATCTCTCCTAAATATGAATTCCAATTTTTAAAAATGATTTCTTTATTTGAACGACAAAGTTACCAAGACTGTGAGGGAGGAACAGAATAAGAGAGCTTCTATCCACTGCTTCACCCCCCTAATGGCTGCAAAACCCAGGGCGTGACCAAGGCAAAACCAGGAGCCTGGAGCTTCTTCCAGGTCTGCCATGTGGGTGGCAGGGACCTCCTGTCCCTGCTGGGCCATCCTCTGCTGCTGTCCCAGGCTTTTGGCAGGGAGCCGGACCTGAAAGAGCAGCAGGGATGCCAGCGTTCCAGGTGGTGGCTTAACTTGCTGGACCACAACATTGGCCTGCATTGCGGAAAAAATTTCACACACAAATAAATGTATTTTTTTAAATTCCATTTTTCCATGAACTTTTAGAAGCATCCTCATAGTGCTAAAAGGAATTTATTTTGACAGAACTCAATCAAGAGACAATATAAAACATACATTGATAGATACTCTCTCCTCCACGCCTTTTTTCTGTGGTTGGTTTTCCTTTCTCCCAGCAGAAGTTGCCTGACACCAGTTCAGAAATCTTATTTTGCTCACAAGACAACTTATAGTAGCAAATGTATGAATACATTTTACAGATATTTTATTGAGGTTCAGTTATGTGCCAGGTACAGAAATCAAGCTAATTTGTCCGCTTTCTGATGTATCACAGAACTTAATGAACACAATCCTTTGTGAAGTGTAAAACAGCTCATATAACACCATGTGCTCAAACTGGCAGATACATGATGCAAAAGCCACTACACATTTACACTAGAGGGAGAACATAGCACACTTTATTAAAGGAGCATGATGAGCCAGTGCACTAGAAAGTCAAGTGCAAACACTGCACAGATTTTAAAAGATGAAATTTCAGACCAACGTTTTTGAAAGTTATGCAGATTTCTGAGCTATTGGAACCTTGTTAAAGCCAATTTTGTCATTGTCTGCTTCCCAATGAGCTCATATTCCTCTGCCACTGGAGGCACTTAATGGGGTGAAACGGAAGAGAGACTGTGAGGTGCACTGAGGCAGAGCCAGCTGAGGCAAGGGAGCCACTGGTTAGATCAAGCCAAGGCCCCCGGGGAACACCCGGAGCCCACACTCTGTCACAGGCCGTGCTGAGAGCTTGTAAGGTTGCTAGTGATGTCATCGTTAATGCTGGTTGTGCAGACGTGAGAAATGGGCATGGAAAGATTAAGAAACTTGGCCAGGGTTCCCTCATAGAAGGCAAAGCCAAGACTCTGGTCGCAGTCTGGGCAACCTCGGTGCCCGTGGCCTGCACACTTGAGGAGAGAAATGGGCACCCCACCCTTTGCCGCAGGCAGCCCTGTCACTGGGTTTGCAGCTGGCACTGCGTAGGTCCGCAGCTGTGTAACAGTGGCGTGTTGATCAGATCCAGACCCAGCCCTCCTTCCTTGAATTCCTACTCCAAAAAGAAGGAAAAGAATAGGTTTTTATTTGAAAACAGTTACACATTATCCCAGACTGGGCTTTCAGACACAGAATGAATAGGCAGAAGTTGACTTTCTCCAGCATAACTAAAACAAGGAATTCAGCCCTCGTCATCCTGTTACTTTCTCCCTGACCTCTCACCTCTATGATGGCCTCGTTTAGGTTCAGCAGTGGCTGTCAGTCCCTCCAGTGCATGGGATGGCCTATGACCCACTGCTTGGAAGGATGGCTGAACACCCAAGCTCTGTCTCCCTAGCAGTCTTTGTGAAGATGTGGGATCAAAGAAGAGGAAACAAATTGCCCACGTTACAGAGTGATTTGCATTTAAGAAAACACTACAGATCTGAACCCATTCAACTATATAAACTATACCATTTCATACAATAGGGCACTGAAAACATTTATGGGGCTGCTGGCCTGGACTTAACTAAATCCAAAATAAGTTTAGCTTTTAATTAACCACAAAGTAAGGTCAGATATATTGTGGCATCATAAAACTTTATTAGAAAAGCACGTTGTAAAGCATTTATCTCTCCTAAGCATCTAGATGCTGAGAAACTTCTGATTTGTCTTGCTAAACAAAATAATATCCACTGTCACTCAGATGCCATGTGAATCCATTTCAATAGTAATCTAAGAATTTACAGACTTTAGAATTTATTTCCACCTTTGAATTGTAGAACTATGAATAGTCTTAGTACTATAAATTTGCAGACATATGGGTTTGGAGTTTTGTTGTTGTTGTTTGGCATTTATTTTGAGCCAGACCAAAGATATACAAGGCCTTTAAAGTTCGTTCCAACTTATTAACTTTGATGGCCATCAAGTTTGCTCTCTATTTCATGATATTGTTTTTACTAGGGGTTAACCTCATAAGTGCACACTCAGTGTTAGTAGGTGACATGAGATTTCAAGTCTACTTCATTTCCTGCAATATCCAGAAGCAGCCAGAATGGGCATCCACAGGGTTGCTGTCAGTTCTTCATGCACCAAGATTCCCACCCACCTAGCCTTCGGTGACTGTTGCATTTGTCAACACTAAGCATGAAAATGGCAAAAGTGTAATCGTATTTTTTCAGTCTTCAAGCATATAAACCAAAGCTTATATTTACTTTGATAAGTATATTTTAACATATGCTTATATTTCTTTTCAAATGTATGTAGATGGGGACAAAGAAATTCAGTTGTCAAAGTCTGGAAAATCTTTACTGTAATCTAGCAAATGAATCAGGCATGCATGTATGTACATATAATGTGTTCTCACACTGACTATATTATAGTTTCGTCAATTTCATCTTGATTGCGAATCAGACACATGATAAAATGAATTCCTCACTTACTGATTATTAAGCATACGGTGCTTTGAAAAGCCAATTATCTTACTACTTGTCCATTGTTTGCCGTAGTGTCTCACTGAATGTGAGCGCTCAAATTGATTTTGTCATCTGGTATTATTCTAATCTTATTTATTTGTCTAGTCTCTGAATAAACTGTGTGGCACAGAGTCTGATCCTGAGGCTAATAATTATATGCTGTATCTCTTTGTCAAAGATCGCATTCTCATTTAAATGCGATGTTTAACAATGCATCCGGTGGATCACACACTCTGGGTTTTGTTGACTGTTCAGACACCCACCCCCCATACTTCTGTTGACAGATGTGGCATCACAAGAGTTTTACAACCTTGACATTTGAGAATCACTGACTCAAACGGATGAGTGTCTGAAACTGCCGTTTGCAGCCTCACTTTTATCTCCTGTCTGAAAACCAAAAGGAACTTGACTTCCTACGTTATCTAAAGTATTTGAAAAATAAAGTATCTTTGGCCCTGGGCTTATTGTCGGGATCGCTTCTAAAGCAGGAATGTTTTTTCTTTGTCTTGTACAGAATCCAAATGCTCATCCGAGGCCCACCTCCCAGGATTTGGCGGGGTTCTGGGACATGCTGCAGTTGTCCATAGAAAATATTAGTATGAAATTTGATGAACTTCATCAATTAAAGGCCAATAATTGGAAACAGATGGATCCTCTTGACAAGAAGGTAGAACAATGTAGATTTTGTATGGTTCATTTAAAAACCTGCACAAACCCTGGACAGTCTAAGTAGGCTTCTACAGATAGTCCTGCCGTTTACAATGTGAAATGGAGCTGACATCATATTCATTTCATTGTACTGACAATGTTGACATAGTAATCATTTGGGATATTATCTGTAATATGTCTCAGGCATATTTTTAAAGAAAAAAAATCTGTCTTTGTGAATTGGAAAATGGGAATGTGGCTTTTTTTTTTTTTGTCAATTAAACTAAGTTAAACCATTTTAGTCACCGAAAGGAACTGCCTCCATTTTGCTTTTTAAAGTAAAATAAATAACATCTTCAGTGCATGGTTCCATAGAGCAAGAGTTCAACTTCCTTACCTACCTTGGGATGCGGTTCCAAGAAAAATAGGAAGCCCTGAAAAATCATTGACTTTGAGAATCATTTCAGAAATCTAGCAAGGAAGAAGTTACTGTTGTTCGAGTCTAAAAACATACACCATACAGTTTCACAGTTAATCGTAAGTTGTTGAGATTTTTTTTTAAATGTTTGAGGTTTAAATGTTCTACTTTTGGTTGACTTACCTTGAGTAATATTGTTCACCTCATGCAAACATTTAGAAATAAAATTTAAATTCTTTTATTTTAATTAAGCAACTGTAATTTTCACATTTGATTATGGGGGAGGGTGTCCACCAGACTCCCACAGGAATCCAGGGTCCACCTCCCCTTGGCTGACCTGTTGTGCCAGTGGTTTTCACCCTTCACTCTCCAATGGCCTGTGATCAAATGTGGCAAGAGATTCTGCAAATTCAGCACGCTGTTCCTTGGCAGCGCTGGTGGCCCTGCCTCTCAGAGGCCTCACAGCGCTCCCATGCATTCTGCTGCCACCCTTCCTCATCTCGGGTCCGCAGAGCTCTGGGCTACCAGAAGTCCAGGAGGGCAACGCTGCTATCATTATCCCCCATCTTCAGTTCAGTCCCCTTCCACTGAGGGAGGGATCTTTGTGTCGAATGTGAGCAGTAGCAACTGGTGCACCAGGGGCCTCTCACCTGGGAAGGCAAATATTTGCACCCAGTCTCATTTTCTGTATATGTAAAATGGATAAGCTAGACAAGTATTAAAATCTGTCTTCTTAAAAAAAAAAGGGAAAAAGAAAGAGACAGAGAGAGAAAAATGAAGAAAGAAAGAAAAAGAAAAAGAAAGAAAGAAAGAAGGAAAGAAAGAAAGAAAGAAAGAAAGAAAGAAAGAAAGAAAGAAAGAAAAAGAAAAAGACTACAGAAGATCAACCACTTGGAAATGTAATCTCAGGAGCTGATCTAATTTCTCATTCAGTGATAATTTTTTAAATTAAAGTTGCTTTAAAAAATGTATGTGGAAAAGAAAAATGACTAAGAAGATTCCAGGATTGATATTTCCTAAAATGTCCACTGAAATACCCAACATGAAAATCTTAAATGTCTAAAAGACATGATGTGCTGTTATTCACGTCATCACTAGTTAGACTGATGTTTAAGGCCTTTAAAATGCACTTTGTCTATCACTCCATGGACCCAAGAGGAAACATAAACAGAGCTGGAGGTGGGAGGGTACCAGTTGCACGCTGGGCCTTCCTTTTCCTGTCTTTCACCAGCCACTCAGATTCCTTCTTTACTTGCCTGGGGGGTGCCGGCCGTGTAGTATGTTTAAGAAGCCATGTACCCTGACAGCCCAGGGAGCAGCTGCCGTCCCAGGCTCAGTGTTGAGGCACAAAGGGTGCTCTTGGGAGACTCCTGGCATTACCATGTTACCTTTCACATTTCCTTTTTCATTGGGCTTTCCGAAATGTTGGGGGTGTTTTATTGGAAACCGGAATGTCCAACCCAGGTGAACCCTTCCCAGTCTGACAGCACAGCATCCGTTGCCCCCAATCGGTGGTGATGTCTTACCCTTACCCACCCCAGGCATCGCACATACTGATAGATACGGCTCCTGGGAAGTTCTGCCTCCACCCCCCCACCCCCATCGCTCACGTGAGGCAGCAGGTGCTACAGCTTAACCCAACCCAGTCCACCAATGGGCGCTGCCACCTGGCACTGTTTGAGGGGGTAGGTTCTTGTTTTCTGACCAAAGGGATGAATGCTTGTTTTGTTTGTTTGTTTGTTGTCTTTTTTTTTTTCAATGATATTGGAACTAGCTTTCCTAGTTTGATGCTGAAAAGAGGAATGGACTGGCTTGTGCTAAACTGTCAAGGCACAGCCCCTGTCCCTGTGAACGCGGTTGCCTTCTGGGCCACTCATCAGGAGGTCCCTGGGGTCTGACTCCATTCCCACCTGGCTCCCCTTCTAACCGTAGGAGACCTCCCTATCCTGCCTTCCCCATTATTACCCAGCCTTGCTTTGCGGTGTGTTCGTGAGGATTGTGCAAAAGGGAGTTACTGTGGCATCAACAACGCTAAGGAACACAGCCTGAGATCAAAGCCCTCTTCTCCCTCTAGGCAGGCTAGGGGAGAGGGGCGGGCTGACAGGCTGGGTCTGAGCAAAGAGACAGCCTCCAGGGGGGTTTAAACAATGAACCGAGCTCACACCATTGCCTGGCTCCCTTAGAACGGAGGCAGAGTTCTAGATGCTGCAGTGTTGTTCTAGCACCTGAAGTCCTCAGAGAACTGCTGGGAGAGCAGCGGTTCAGCAAGGAGGCATTTAAAATAGCCACATGCTGCCCTTGAAGAACTCTACTTCTGCTATCCAGCCCTCCCCTTGGCCTTAAGCTCAGCAAAGTTTTCTCCCCGGCTTCATCCTCTGAATACCAAAACCAGAATAACGAAGAAAAAAAGTATATACGTATATGTGAGTGCGTGTGCGTGTGTGTTGTTCAGATCAGAAGTAACCACTCTTGGTTTTTTTTTTTTTTTTTTTTTAAGTGTGTTCTAACTACTTACCTATCCCAGTTTTCCCCAAGCTTGTCCTGAGAAGCTGTGTAATGTCCTGAACCTTCTGCTTTGATCAGGAGAGAAGGGCCCCTCCTCCAGTGCCAAAGAAGCCGGCGAAGGGCCCCGCGCCGCTGATCCGGGAGCGCTCGCTGGAGAGCTCGCAGCGCCAGGAGGCCCGCAAGCGCCTGATGGCCGCCAAGCGCGCCGCGTCCGTCCGCCAGAACTCGGCCACCGAGAGCGCCGAGAGCATCGAAATCTACATCCCCGAGGCGCAGACCCGGCTCTGAGCGCCGCCGCCCGTCGAGGACCGGTCCCCTCGCCTCTCGCCCGGCTCCGGCCCCCTCTCCGCCCCCTCCCAGCCCGTCTGTTTCTGAGCTCAGTGACTTCCACTGTCGTGGTGTAGTTGTCCACTTCGCAGGAGCCGCCCCTCCACCCCAAAACACCCTGCTCCCTGGACCAGTCTCCCCCATCTTCTCCACCGAGCCGCACCGCAGGTTTCAATCCGCCACCCGGCCTCATCTCCAGAGACACAACCCTTTCCTTTCTGGGCCAAACCACCACCCCCCGACCTGTGTAGAAAGGACCCCTTTAGGTCCCCTGCCATCCTCAGTTCTCTCAAGTTAGCCTATTCCTAGACCTCAGCAATATCAAATCATAGGGTATTTCAGAAATCCAGCAGCAGCACAGGGCGATCCTTTGGGACTCACCGTCTTCCACATGCGAAGCACCGAGGGCTCCAGTCCCCTTATTTCCCCCTAAATGGTTTATTCTTTTCACAAAGCAGATGGAGCACTTTATTCCCAACCTCAGTAATCACATCATCTCACCAGAATCAATGAGTGACAGGGAGAGAGGGGACCAAGCCGGCCTGGGGGGTGGGGGACCTGGATGTGTAGCCGAGAAGGGAGACTGAAGTCATGGCTGCAGGTGCGGGAGGAACCTGCAGCCGGTCACAGCTGCACAATCTGCCTCACTGTTACTTCATCAATCACAGCTTCAAGTGTTTCAATCAGCAGAAGATTGTAAATTCGATCTTTCAGGGAAATTAATCTATTCCGAAAGGCAATAAAAGCAAGAAAGGCAAGGCCATGGTAGCCCGGATGGTTTCACATCCTACACAAGGGATTTTGTTTATTTATTTATTTATTTATTTGGTCCTAGTATTAAAAAAACATTTAGCTCTGAAATGTTTTATCAACTTCTCTTGTGCTGTGTATATTCTGTTGTTGTGGCGGTGGCTCTGCAAGGGGAGGGCGTTGGTCCTGTCGGTTTGTTAGCATCCATGCCGATGGACCTACCTAACTATGCGCATGTCTGCCTACAGCTGATGCCGGAGACAAGTTTGAGTTTTCCTATGATCCCTTTGAATGGTTCAGGTCCGTCTGTTTTAACCAGGTAGCTCATCTCTCAGATGCATTTTTTCCCCCCTTCGGTCTCCTCTCACTCTGATGCAGTCCAATCAGACCCCCAGCATGGGATTTTGTCCTATGTCAAATAGATAAAATAACTTCTCTAACCCAATAGACCTGCTCCCTCATTTCAAAGAGCTGCCTAAGAGTCACCCCGAGGTTCCAGGTAGTAAAGAGGAAATCTGACCTGCAGGGGTGGACTACCAGGTGGTGGGCCGAAGAGGCAGGGGAGGAGGGAAGGGGGGTGGGTCTGCATTGTGATTGTAGAAATACTGAAAGCAGGAACAGGCTTTTGGCAGACACTGTTGACTTACATTTGTAGTCATGACTGATGGGCCCCATATGCCCGTGGTGTCTAGCTGAAGTTGTTAGCTAAATGCCCTTACTTTAGCAGTTCAAACATTTAGAGTGCAGCAAACTGAAAATACAACTGGCATTTGGTGTCCAGCTCACCCCCTAAAGCATTAGAAATTACCATCAAAAAAATGAGAGATTTTTAAAACACAACATCAAGTATGCTTGCACCAGAGACACTTTTTAAATAATGCACTCTCATAGCCAGGTGCTAATTTCATTTTATTTCTGAAATTAGGAGGGTTCTGGCAACAAATGTTTTCATGGACATACTCTAAAACCACTAGAGAATTTGCTACCTCTCAGAGCCACTGATGCTTTGAGCTATCTTTATAAACAGGGCACAAATGTTTACTGCTGTGGTTTACAAGAAAAGGGCTACTCACTTATTTAAAAACCAACCAATCAACTTCTAACTAGGAGGGGCAAAGCACCTTGAGTTCTTTGTAACATTGGCGCGCATACAGAGGTTTTGAACTTCAAGCTATTTCCTGGTTTTAGAAAGAATACACTTTTTCTTTCCATTATAGCAGTGACGAAAGCTTGCATGGAGTACGGACATCTGCCACCTTGGGTAGCATAGGGTCACGTTCACTGTGGGAGTGTCTTGGAACTCACAGACTCACATGACAGAAGCAGCACCCACTCCAGGACCCACAATCATGACAACTACAGCTCTGAGCACTGAGGTTGGGTTAAGATTTGGGTTAAGAAACCAATTGCTAGTACGATTCAAGGTCATCCCACGATATTTTCTGTAGACACTGATTTAGCCCAGGATCTTCTAAAGAGAGACTAGAGGAGGCCTATTTCTCTTGTCTAAGTGAAAAGGGTATTTGTATATTCATAAGCTATTTTTGGTAAGAATTTTAAATCTTTTAGCTGAAACGCCTACAGGGCATCATGACCTTTGCCTTCCTTAAAAACACAGCTTAAATTGTACAAACACTTTATAAAAAGCTAATTATGGATGCTAGAACATGACCCCGTACAATGCTGCTTGTTAACCACTTGACCCCTGAAACTGACATTCATGACATAACCTTTGTTACGTTGTTCTTTTTGATGTAATTTGTAGAAATGTTTTTTAGTTCATAATGGAAAATGTATGTACCCTGAAAAATTACTTATTTTGTTTAACTTTGGTATAAAGGTATTGGGCATTTTCTTGGGGGGGATTACAAAAGAAGTTTGTCTCCCACATCAAAAGCGTTCAAAAAAATTAAGTATTTATTATATTTTTTGCAGATGTTTCCATACAATTCACATAACCTTTTTGTAAAGAGAGATGAAGAAAAGGATTAAAGATTTTTAATATTTGAAATGGTAAATAGAACTAATTTATTTGTAATATATTTCTGTTATTTATAGATGTTTCCTTAATGTTTCGCTGTGCATTGCCACTTTAATTTAAGCCTTATCCTTGTGAATTTACCATTTCTTTTTAAAAACATGTCTAGATGCATATTTTAAATAACTGGAATGTAAATCACTAGCATATCTGAATTCCCAAATGTAATTTTTAAAAATTATTTTGGTTTGGAAAAAAAAAAGATTCATTTGAAAGCCTTCAGATGGAGGGGTGGGGAACATTTTTATGGCTTTATGAATTGGAATTTCATAGGCTTATTTACCTAGGTTGTGTGTGGACAAAAATAAAACTGTAAATAGATGAATGTTTCCCATAATGTAAAAAGAAGAAATTAATAAAATAATTAATGCACTGCTCTCAAGCCTGTGTGTTCTTGCTGCAGAGTCGTGTTTCTTCCAAAATACAACTCATCGATGGTCCTTTGAGGGAGAGATTCACCAATGAGAGCGAGAGTCTGTCTTCCGGACTTTTCACTGTAATAACACCAATGCTATTCGCTGTGAGGGGGCAGGGAGAACCTGAAGCCGAGTTAACGCATTGCACTAAGGAAGAACGAAACGTTTTTTTCACTCTGATCATTGTGTCCATGTGAAATTTTGGATCAAGACCTAGGCAGCTGTACGACTGTGAGAGTCGGGGAGTGTCTGAATGAGCTGTTAGCCTTCCAAACGGGTACCCGTGTGTGTGTCTCCTTCACTTTGGCATCCTCGCCTCCATTTTGTTTCCCATACAACGTAATGCTTGGTGGATTTTATTCCATCCTCGGGCTCATGACAAACCGCTCACAGAGGTTTAGTACCTGCCCAAGGTGGGCCAATGACCAAGCAACATACGTGAGTCCCAAATTCCAATCTTTCCAGAACCCCTGCTTCAGTGCTGCCTGTACCACACTTCCCACATGGGAAGCGGGCACCCTTTGGCCATGGTCAGTTTCATTTGGTTTTCATTGTGATCCTTTGTACAAACCTTACTCTGTAAGCAAAAGCGCACCTTTAGTAAGAAAAGATAACTTAGAATATTTTTATGAAATAGACTTCACGTTTATCCGATACCTGTGTCTGAACACCCCCCAGCAAGCTCCTGGGCACACCCATCTGCTTAAATGAACTGACTTGGAAATTGATAAGCTGAGAAGCCACTTTTCCTGGTTTTTGTACAGAGACGAGACCTGTGCCAGTTATCAAAATAACACAGTGTTCTTTTCAAACTGCTTCAAATGAGCAATGTGCAGGTGACACATCCCTGTGAGCTTATGGAAATCTCATTACTTAGGTTCATGTACTCACTACTCATGTAGCCTGGACAGTGATTATAATTCTTACCTTTTCGCAGATTAATTCTTATACTTCGTTGGCGGCTCCTTAAGCATTTTGGCCAGAATAAAAAATGAACTAGCTTTTGTATGTAGAAATCTGAAGTTCAGCGAAATTTCCCATGTTATAGTATCCATCCTCCAAAAAATAAATGTAATTTAGTTTTCAAATAGAAATTGAACAAAATGGCTTGCTGTGAACTTAACTTCTTTTTTTAAACCTCTGAAACCCACCCCTTAAGGCATACATTGATTTTGGTTTAAATAAATGAGGTTAAAAATCATAGTGTCCGAATGTTTTCATTCTCAAACACCATTGATACGGAAAGGTGCTGAAATTCACCTTGGATTTATTCAACAGGCTTTTAGCTATTAAACCAAGACTGAATCAACCCCTTGGCAAATAGAAACCAGCTTCCCTGTCTGAAAACCCTCTCTCAATCCTAAAATACTAGCTAAATACAAGTTTAAAAACAAGTTTCTCTGCCAGTTGCTAAGCCCCCAAAGCAGAGAGGGGAGAAATCGCATCCTGCTTCCTGGTGCTGCGCTCCCCTGGCGCTGACATGACCCAAACCTCATTGGACGGGGAAGCCCCAGCACAGATCCTGATTCCTGGGTCTGCCTTTAGCAAACCAAAGATCTGAGCCTGTTTAAATCCTTGTCTCTCAAGCTCTGGGATCCCACACAGGTTCTGGTTTGTGTTCCACATGCTCCACTGCTCCACTTCCCATCCAACTCCCTGCTTGTGGCCTGAGAAAGCAGTTCAGGATGACCCAAAGGCTTGGAACCCTGTACTCACATGGGAGACCAGGAAGATACTCCTGGCTTCTGGCTTCGGACAAGCTCAGTTCCAGGCATTGTGGCCACCTAGGGAGTAAATTAACACATCTAAGATCTTTCTGTCTCTCTTTCTGTAACTCTACCTTTCAAATAAAAATAAATTAATCTTTCTTAAAGAAAGAAAAAGAGAGGTCTGGTACAGTAGCCTAGCAGCTGAAGTCCTCACCTTGCATGTGCCCAGGATCCCATATGGGCACCAGTTCTAATCCCAGCAGCCCTGCTTCCCAACCAGCTCCCTGCCTGTGACCTGGGAAAGCAGTCATCCGCGAGGGGGACCTAGAAGAGGCTGCAGGCTCCTGGCTTCGGATCGGTGCAGTTCTGGCTGTTGCTGCCACTTGGGGAGTGAATCACCGGACGGAAGATCTTTCTCTCTGTCTCTCCTCTTCTCTGTATATCTGATTTACTATAAAAAAATAAATAAATAAAATACATCTTAAAGAAAAACAAGAAAAAGAGAAAGAAAGGAAGAGAGAGAAAGGAAGGAAGGGAGAAAGAAAGAAAACCAAAGATCTTTTATGTAAACAAGCATAAACCCAAATAAAACAAACACTCAAGCAATTTCACAAATGCCGGATATCAAGGTCTTCTCTGTAGCCAATGTGACTATCACATGCATGGCACAGAATGTTTGCCCTAAACTGCTTACACTGGCCACTCTTCTTTCCACATCCAGACTGTCTTTTCGGAGGAGTAAATTCTAACTTTGTTTGGAAGCTTGCTAGGCAAATGAGGGTTAACAAGGGAGCTTCTATCAGAGTAAAATCACTTCTCAGCATTTTGGCTAAGATCAAATGTATCATCTCAGTAAAGAGATTCTTCCACAGAAAAATCCTCCCTTTCACTTTGGAAAAGAGGAAGCAAGAAGAGCCCGCGGTTTCCGATTCATAGGGGACGTGGTGGTGAGAGGCAGAAAGGCCGTGGACCCCCTGAGTCTGCGCAGGCTGCTTACACTCCCGAAGGCCACCGCTCCGTCATTAGAAAACCTCCCTTTGTAGCTAGCTAGCCTTCCGGAAGTGTGTGCTCTTCATCTATGGGTTCTGAATGATATAGTCTATCAACTTCGGATTGACTATATCAGGGGAAAAAGCCAAAAAATGTGCCACTACTAAACATATACAGACTCCCTGCCCCCCTTTACCACTGTCTCCTAAACAGTGTGAGACTACGGCTCTTTAGGTGGCATCTGCATTTTGGTAGGGCAGTATACATAGTCTAGAGAGGATTCAAAGTCCACTGAAGGACATGGACTTGGGAGGGCAGGTTGGATGTGAGACTGTATCACTTTGCCTGAGGTCCTTGAGCATCCTTCAGTTTCGGCGCTTATGGAGGCTTCTGGAAGCAAACGCCCCCCGAGACCAAGGAGCCAGTGTGTGCTCACCGGCTGATGGACACTTCTGTCTTTCTAGAGCTTTCCTACGCACAGTTTATTTCTTTTAAAGGTTTATTTATTTTTATTTGAAAGGCAGATTTCACACAAAGGGAAGGAGAAACAGAGAGAGAGGTGTTCCATCTGCTCATTCGCTCTCCGAATGGCAGCAATGGCTAGTGCTGAGCCAATCTGGAGCTGGGAGCCAGGAGCTTTTTCCAGGTCTCCCATGTGGGTGCAGGATCTTAAGGACTTGGGTCATCCTCCACTACTTTCCCAGGACATAAGCAGAGAGCTGATCAGAGGTGGAGCATGAATGGGAAATGAATTGGCAGATGAATGAATTGCTAGCAGGCAGAGAATTAATTTGCAACACCACCGCTATGGTTTAAATTATGAAAGGTGAGGAGAGGCTTCTAAAGAATTACGTACTGCAGAAGGCTCCACAGAGTAGGCAAAGAAACACCTCCCTGAATTCACATAAAAATATTCCAACTGAAACATTTAAAGGATGTATCTTCTTCACTGCTGTAATCTTAGATAATAACCTCTTGGTGTGGAAGCTGTTCATTTCTGTGAATGCCTTGTGTGTGTGTGTGTGTGGAAGTTTTTATATGTTGATTTCTTGCACTTCAAGTATTTTTTCCACGGCCTCCTTGACGTAAGACACTTCTGTCATAATCCTTAATGACTGCAGAGCTGCGGCCAACCACTTGACAGGGAGTTTCTCCCTCTCAGTTTTCTTGGTTTTTAAGATGCATTTATTTATTTTATTGGAAAGTCAGATATACAGAGAGGAGGAGAGACAGAGAGGAAGATATTCCCTTACTGATTCACTCCCCAAGCGACTGCAAAGGCCAGAGCTGAGCTGATCCGAAGCCACGAGCTTTTTATGGGTCTTCCGTGTGGGTGCAGGGTCCCAAGGCTTTGGGCCGTCCTCGACTGCTTTCCCAGGCCACAGGCAGGAAGCTGGATGGGAAGTGGGACAGCTGGGACACAAACTGGTGCCCATATGGGATCCCCATGTGTGCAAGGCAAGGACTTTAGCTACTAGGCTACCACACCAGGCCCTCTCTTTCAGTCAGTTTTACAGAGGCATATCCATTCCCCAAGTTTCTTTTTGTCATCACCCTTAATGAGGTTGATCTGGTGGTCAGCATGCAGGGCTTCCACCAACCTTCACATATGTAGGCTCACCACAGTTGGATGCAAACACACGCAGGTGGGCTTGGCGCTCGTCTCAAGCCTTGGCGGCCTCACGGATGCCACACGTGAGACTGTCCCGAGGCCCAGCTCCTCTTGTAAAGCGGTGTTCACATCCATCACACCCTAGCAGCACGTGTTCTCGTCATGGTGGTGGGTTTCAGGTGAAGCCCAATATGGAATGCACTTGCACCTCCCCTCCTCATGGCGAGTCAGCCTCTTTTTTTTAACACCAGGTTTATCACATTATGGCCTTTTTAGAATAAGATCTAATGTGCCAAACAACCTCAGCCAATAGGATGTCTGTCTGCAATTCCCAAGAGGGAGAGGAAGCGGATCCCAAAGGCAGAATACGTACAAAGGTGGCAAGGGACTCGGATGTAAGCATTTGACCTGTACGTGTCTTTCGGTGTGACGGAAGGGAACGTGCTGCCCGAGCAGCCTTCTCACCCTCTGGCTGCCAGCTGAGAGAGAGAAGGGGTGCTACAGTGTCACCGTTTCCGGTCCGGAGGAGATAGGGGTGAGTCCCACACCTTAATACCCAACTAGGCAAACATGAATGAGCAGCTCCAGGGCCCCTGAATTAGCCAAGCATGACAGGGAGGCCGGAACGACTGAGTGGGGAGCATCTCCAAAAAAGAGGCTGTCTCTGGTTCTCAGTTGTTATACCAGGAAGCCCTTGACCAGCAGGTGCTTCCCCGTGAAATCCGCGAAGCCATCACAGACATGGAACACCTGAGCAGTGGTTCAGAACTCTGTAACAGTGGGCAGTTGTTGGCACAGGAAAATGGGAATCTCCGAGCTGAGAGTAAGTGAGTGTCAAGCACTCGTCATAAAAGGTGAATAATGATTCAGATAATCCAGTGTCATTCTGCAAAGAAGGAAATGACATCACCCCAGGGAGGCAGAACTTCAGATGTTTGGGCTTTATCCTATCAAGATCTATCAGGGAGGTTATGAGCAGGCCAAAGACCAGTTTTTGTAGTTTTTTTTTTTTCCCCGTGGCTAGCAAGGACAACACATTCGAATTGGGTTAAGTGTTCGCCTGAAAGAACTTGGGTTAAATATTAAAGAAAAGCTTATCTAAAGTAATGACAGGTGACTGCCATGAGAAACTCGATACATCACCTGAGAGAAGTCACTTGGCCAGAACTGTGTCACCTGGATGCTGTCCACCAGCCAGGAGAGCTCCTCTCTAACCCTTCCTGAGTACACCTGTCTAGCAGGTGACAGAGCCAGAGAGATCTCCCTGTTGCCTCAGCCCCAGCAAAGGATTCCCCAGGAGACTTTCACCAAGACAGAGCAGAAAGTCCCCGAGCGGCACCAAAGGCACCCTGGGGCCTTCCCGGTGAGAACACTCTGACTTGCGCGCAGGTGGACATTTTTCGATCTTCCCAGTGTCTCTTTTGGAAGTTTGACTCACCCTCTCTCTCATCCACCTCAAAATTACACCAAACTAGCTAAGGTCATTGTCTGTGGAAGAGAAGGGGTCAGATTTGAAAACAGCCCACCTGGTCTCAGTCCTCATGCCACCCCTTTCCAGCACATGTTCAGTATTTCAACAATTGATCAATATTACCATTGTCATCATTACCATCAGTTTCTATTCACCGAGAAAGCCCCGCCACCCCAGCCCTGGTGTCCGGGGCCAACTGTTGTCTGTATTTGGTAACATAATCCTCAGGATCACCCAATGAGGAAGTCGCTACATTTGAGTTACACGGAGATTAAGGAGTGTCTCAAGGTCACAGGAACGGACAGAGCTAGATTCTATACTCACATACATGTGACATGTGCAAGACAAAGCTATTTGTGGTGGGGTTTTTTTTTTTTTGCTCTTGAGAAAAGGACTCACATGACATTTTCAAAGAGAAACAAGGAGTGTACAACGATTGCACTTTTCACCCCGGTTCTTCCTTGATCTGTCGCCTGGAAGAATAAACCATTTCAACAGGAGCTTGTCACCTGGATGATCTTTATTCCCTGAGGCAGCTGCTCCGTGACTCTCGGGATTTCAACTTGTCCATGGGTGTGGCTGCACAGGAGACGGCTCAATGTCTTTGAACGGTTGACTATACCAACCAACATCTTCCTAACATTTATGAGTATTGAAATGAGAAGATGTATTCCCCCCCCCAATGGACATACTATACACATTTCTTTCCTATTTGCCTTGTTTAATTATTCATGTGTCATCTACTGCCCTGCTGATGGGCTTTTCAGTTGTTTCAATCACTTGTTCATGGGTTAATCCCACTAGGAGCTTGTAGGTAGCTCGGTAGGTGGTGCATCTTGGGTGTGCTGTTCACCCAGGTGTGCTCAGTGACGGGGGAATCTATACCCAATCCCTTAAGTTCAGCATCGCTCTCTGCCTCTTCAACCACGTGCAACAGAACCTCCGTACTCTCTTTGGGCCACTCACCCTGTGTCCAACCATACTGCTTGACCTTGGGCACACCTACCAACTCCACCATTGTAACAATGAAATGGCAGGCGTGGCTTCCCCAGAGAGACAGCTTTCAGATACTTGGTGGCTTTCCAGATATGCATATCCCTGATGCTCTGGAAAGTTTCTCAAGTGTTCTTAAAGTGAACATGAAGGGGCCTGGTGTGGTGGCCTAGTGGTGAAAGTCCTTGCCTTGCAAGCACCCAGGTTTCCATATGGGTGCCAGTTCATGTCCCAGCTGCTCCACTTCCCATCCAGCTCCCTGCCTGTGGCCTGGGAAAGCAGTCGAGGATGGCCCAAAGTCTTGAGACCCTGCACTCGCGTGGAAGACCTAAAAAAAGCTTCTGGCTCCTGGCTTCAGATTGGTTCAGCTCTGGCTATGACTGCCACTTGGGAAGTGAAACCACAGGAGGAAAATCTTCCTCTCTCTCCTCCTCTATAAATCTGACTTTCCAATAAAAAAAAAAAACTATATATTTTTAAAAAATGAATGTGAATGTTTGAACCTCTTGATTTGCATGCTGTTGTGGCGTTTTCTGAGTTGAGTGAAATCTTTTTGCAAATCACCTAAGGCTGCTTACTGGAAAAGCTTGGCATCTTTTGAAAACAGAGAAACAAAGTACTTAGAAAACAAGTTCAGAGATATGCGAAGACAGCAAATAATCAATCAGCTTTCAACAGGACAGAAAGTCTCAAAAAATATAGATGTGGTTTCAGCACAATATTTTTCTGTAACTAGCAGTTTAACAGAACTGCTTGCCCAGAACTGAGGAAGCAATAAGTACAACTGTAGCCTTAGGGTGTGACTCCATCCAAAAAATGGATCTATTTACATCCATCTTGGATGGCACACGAACTGCACAGGTGCACGAACTCACCACACTGCGCCAGCTGGGAGAGGGAGGAGGAGCGAAGTATTCTCATGTTTGCATTTATATCACAGGACCCAGACAGGGATCCTGAGGGTTTTTTTTTTTTCTTGTTAACTTTTTTTCTTTTTAAACAAAATAATTCTAAAGAAACATTAAGATGATCTACAGCATTGCAGAATTTGAACAATTCCAAAATGGAGAAAGAAAAAGAAAAAAAAAAAGTAGATACAGATAAATAACATCCCTGCACCTCCAGGTTTTCAGGGTCTCTGAGTTTTAACAAATGAGAAGTTCCCTCTAGATTTCCTGGTAGCCAAGGCCAAATATTCAGCATCTTCAATATTGAGCCTACTTTCAAGTTAGAGATCCCAAAACTTTGAAAGGCTGTTCTATGTTCCAAAACCCACCGTAATGGTTGTGCATACACTGGAAGACTAACGTGCGAGCTCAGAGGAGCGCGATTGCCTTGCCTCGCACAACACTGACAGGTGACCACGTCAGGTGGAGTATATCTATCGTGTCATTCAAAACTAACCCTCTTTTCTTTAATGGACTTGAGTGAGTCGAGGTTCTTGGCAGACAAATGGAACCAGAATAAGGCAGAGTTAGTTCTGATATCTTTGTTAAATCCGACATCCTCTGGAACTCAATCCAAGAATGTGTCCTTCTCTCTAGGAAGTAAGTAACATTTCAGCGGGTACTTTTGTTCACCCTCCTCCCCCCCGTTCTTTCCTGTTGAAGCAGATCTCCTGAAAATAAGAAGCCCTGGTTTTCCTGTCCAGACAGAACGCATTGCACAGTCTGGAACTGTTAACATCCATTTGTCAGGAGCAGGAAGTCTTTGTTTTTCAGATGCATCGCCTGGTCACGTTATAGGGTGTGACTCTTTTCATTCTACAGTTTTGGCCACTCCTTTCTGGCCAGAAAATGCCGCTCTTGCCTAGGCTGTCAGCATCTAACACTCTGAGCTGTGACCTGCATGCTAGTTTCAGCTGCAATTAGGCAAATGGTCTGGTGACTTTGATTACATCTGAGGACATGCTTCCTTTGTGTGGAAGACTTCGCCCAGAAGCTACAATTTCTTAAGGTCTTGTTCATACTTCACCCCAGAACAGGAAATACTGTCACTTGATACTGAAATTAAACAACCACCTCTTTATTAAGTGGAAAACACTGGCATTTACCGTCTGGTAGCCACCATTCTACAATTGGTCTTCGGAAAGTTTGAGTAAAGTATATATTTAAAAAAATTATGCTTGAGGCTGGTGCAGTGGCTCAACAGGCTAGTTTTCCACCTGCAAGTTCCAACATCCCAAGGGAGCACTGATTCATGTCTTGGCTGCTCCACTTTTCATCCAACTCTCTGCTTATGGCCTGGGGAAAAGGTAGATAATGGCTCAAAGCCTTAGAACCCTGCACCTATGTAGGAGATTCGGAAGAAGCTCCTGGCTCCTGGCTTTGGATGGTTCAGCTCCGGCTCTTGCAGATATTTGAGTAGTGAACCAACGAATGGAAGATGTTTCTGCCTCTGTTCTCTGTAAATCTTTCCAGTAAAAATAAATAATTTTTTAAGAAAAGTATGCACGAAGTTTGAAAACTTGTAGCACTAGAAGAAACTTGTACTGAGTTGTGGTAATCTGCAGCATTTAGGTTTTTTTTTTTAAGATTTATTAACTTTAATGGAAAGGCAGATATACACAGAGAGGAGACAGAAAGATCTTTCATCTGATGATTTACTCCCCAAGTGACTGCAACAGCTGGAGCAGCGCCGATCTGAAGCCAGGAGCCAGGAGCTCTTCAGGGTCTCCCACACAGGGGCAGGGTCCCAAAGCCTTGGGCTGTCCTCGACTGCTTTCCCAGGCCATAAGCAGGGAGCTGGATGGGAAGCGGGGCCACTGGGATTAGAACCAGCGCCCATATGGGATCCCGGGCGTGTTCATGGAGAGGACTTTAGCTACAAGGCCACCGCGGCATGCCCAGCATTTACTTTCAATCACTGAGGAGGTTAAGACATGTTTTTCAGAAATCCAATCAGAGCAACATCAATTCTACTAAAATGGAAACAAGAACAAATACCAAATTAGTGATGAAGCTTGAATGGGACAATGATAAATCATTGATGCTTTCAAGAATTTTATGAACAATGTTTTACAGAAATCAGCACTCTGATTTTTCATTTTATTTATTTATTTATTTATTTATTTGGAAAGGCAGAGTCACAGAGAGAGAGAAACAGAGAGAAAGAGCTTCTCTACTCTGGTTCACTTCCTAAATGGCCTCAATGGTTGGAGCCAAGCTAGTCCAAAGCCAGAA